>NW_024340700.1:5423555-5486540 GCF_902729225.1 Pteropus medius | reverse complement strand
CTCTGTTCCCGGCTTCTTTCTTGATTTCTGCCTGCAACTGTAACTCGACGTCGGACATCATATTTAAACCCACTTCGCAGGTCATTTTGTTTGTTTTTACAGGAACTTTTACTGTTATAAACTTTATTTCGCATAGCTCCACACTCTCAGATAATACTGCTCCTCATTGTGACCAGGTGACGGCAGAGGCCTGTGAGACTCCACACGAGAAACCTGAAGAAACCGTGGGACATGCGCCCGTAAAGGAACACACTCCTCTGTCCTGGAGGCCATGCTGCTCGCTGCGCCTGAGGCTCCGAGAAAACCACTTTCCCCTTACGTGGGACGTGACATCCTTTTTATATTATTTTTTTACTGTATCTATTTCATAGATTAAAAATCCGAAGCCTAGGGAGTCTTAATAACTTGTCAAATGTGATTGGCCCCAAAATGGTGGGGTTCATTTCCCTAACTGGAAGGTCAGTTTCTCTACCACGCACCCTGGCTCAGAGGGTGTGGAAGCCCTGGATGGAACCCCTGGACGGCCGGGCCCGCGAGATGCTGCTTCCAACGGGGCGCCGTGGTTAAGGAAGTTTGAGAAATGCTACATAGAATAATCTTTCTATCACATCGCAATTCTCGGGAGCTTCGTAAAGTCCCTCAGATGAGCTGCAGAAAAAAATTAACCTTGTCGGAGTCTAACAAGTGCCCTAAATACATCTGACCAAGAAAATCTCTTCTATTTCCCCTAAATGCTAGAGAACACAAGGGTCGGCCAACGCTGCCTGTGTCTGTGAGGAGCGTGAAGCCCCTTACACCAGCAGCGAGCCATCCTGCGGCCGTCCAGTTCCCTCTTGCCTTTCGAAGCTCGAGTTCCGCCTCCGCAGATAATTGTGGCCCGAATCACTCATTTCAATAGGAATGGCAATGTCTTTACATTTACACAACACTCTTATCATCCACTCAGCGACGGCCTCGTCCGTCACAGCCCTGCAAGACAGAGAAGACGGTCATTACATCCCCATCGCCATGTGAAAAGTGACAGGAAGGTATAAGATAAGTGACTTGTGGAATGAAATGTTTGGGCTCGTAACGGGAACTACTGTTTCCTTTTTTCATTTTTTCCGATTTTGATAAGTGAGAAAATTCAGCTAGTTTATTACCATATAGAAGCTTTTCTTCCATCATATGAAGCCTCACACAATTTCGAGACGGGACATCACTTGTAAAGTTCTTAATCTTTTAGCAGGAAATGAAATGGGACGTCTCTTGCAGAGTTCTTAATCTTTTTTAGTAAACCTAGTTAAGTTTTCTTCTGTCCTTTCTTTGGGAAAAAGGCCCTCTCCCTCAAATCCTGATAATTGCCCCAAACTGGTGACTCAGATCCTCTGGCTATCATAAGAGTCATCAGCCCATTGTTAGTAGAAATGGTGTTAAGTCAGACGGCCCTTAGAGTTTGAGGAGGGGAGGGGACCTTAGGCCAAAGGGTTTTTTTTAATTCTCTTTAAGAAATATATTCACCAAACCTGTTTCCCTTTACTCATGTAATAGGCAAACCAATAATAGAAATTAATAGATATATGGTTTAAATAATACGTTTGTATCTTCTTTTCCTTGTCTAGAGACTGAGGTGGCACTTTAGCAGGAAACCCGAGACCCCACCCTGACTGAGGCAGAAAGGGAAAGCGCTCCATGAAGCCCCTGTGGGCAGGGACTGAGACCGTTCTCAGCAGGAAGCAGATACAGAAGAGACCTCTCGTCCTCAACATCCACACTGATAACAAGGGGGTTTAAGACTCTTAGAAAAAGACGTAGGCAGGAAAGTTAGTTAGGGGGTTTCTGGTCTGCCTGCAAAGACGCTGAGGTCATCCTATCCTAGAAGGGGTCTGCCCTAATCCGCCCACAATTAAGCAAGCCAGAAGGCCTTTTTTAACTCACACAAAGAAACCAGTAGGCAGAGAATTAGGTACCAGTTTAAACCAGTCATTCGCACCTGCTCGATGAAGACTCCAATGACCTTCAACTCACCTGAGCTTCATTATAATATGACGCATATGCTTGAAGTTCATTAACATCATTATAACAAACTGAATTCTGGGAACAAACATGCGCAGAATGCAGAATGATGACTCACTGAGTCCTGTCAATCGTAGTTGTCAATCGAGGAGGCCGACTCCTCTAAAAAACGTAAGCACCCACAGCAAAGAGGGATGAAAACCCCGAAGGCTCTGTTACCAGGCCTTTTGGGCCACGCTTCTCTTGCTCAGGCCGCTTCCACTGTGCTGGCTGGAAAAATACTGCTTGGCTATCGCCCAAGAGAACATAACATTCTAACAATAAGCTTTCTGCTTCTGTACCCCCGCTTGCACACCCGACCCGTGGGTTGACAGGTAGTGAATAGGAGAAAAATAGACCTTTGTGTTTAAGACAGAATGAGGAATGAGACTTAGGGCTTAAAAACTCTGTTCCTCTACATTTCGGGGCTGCTTAATTTGGGGTCTGCGTACCCCTGGCAGACCCAGCTGGCTGAATAAGGAACGTGTTTCCTATAACTCACTGGTTTCTGGTGGTCTGTGTGTCTTTCGGGGGCTGGCGGCTACAACATTTGGAGGCCCCAGCGAGATCTCAGGGAGTGGCCCTGGGATCTAAGACCGGACCGGCCTCCGAACTGGTTGCCGTCCCTGTTGCGGATTCAAAGGGGTGGCCAACCCGAGACGTTCCAGGGCCCTTGGAGGCCGTGATGGGGTCAGTATGATCGTCAAGGATGCAACCTTTCGGACATGCTCTTTGTTCTTGGTCCCGACGGGAATCTGGAATCTCTGAGGCCTCGACATCTGGATAAAAGGTACGTTTCTGTTCCTGTTTCTGTTGACCGGTCACCGGGGGTCCGTAGAGAGACTGGATGCAGTCATATCCTCTGGACTGTGGCCAGGCCGCGGGATGCCACTTCCTGTGCCCTGTTTTCAGGTTCTGTCTATTGTCTTTGGTCTTGTC
Organism: Pteropus medius; assembly: GCF_902729225.1. Taxonomy (NCBI): domain Eukaryota; kingdom Metazoa; phylum Chordata; class Mammalia; order Chiroptera; family Pteropodidae; genus Pteropus; species Pteropus medius. The sequence continues at coordinate 5,483,567 of NW_024340700.1, read as the reverse complement.
TAGGTTGTAGGTGGCAGACTTTTCTGGGTCCACCTACACCCCAGTAATTGTTCTTGTCTGAGAGTCTGATTGTTCTCGTCTGAGTGTCTGTTTCGTGTTTTCTGCGCAAGTGATGGGGGGAAGCCTGAGTTCACAAAGACACCCTTGGGGTGTCTCCTGCGACATTTCGAAGAAGGGTTTGTAGAAGGAGCTGACTATGGCATAAAGTTTTCTCCAGGCAGATTAAGGACATTGTGTGAAGTTGAGTGGCTGTCTTTTGATGTAAACTAGTCTCCGGAGGGTTCTTTTGACAGGGGTTCAGTGAGGAATGTTTGGAAGATTTTCACGGGAGGCCAGGGACATCCCGATCAGTTTCCCTACATCAATCAATGGTTAAACCTTGTTCAGACACCCCCTCCTTGGCTCCGCCGGTGTGCCCTTTCTCTGGGGACGCGAGTTTTAGTTGTGGGCACCCCGAAACATGCAGCAATTGAATCTCCAAGACAGCCCAGTCCCTCAGTCCTCCAACCTCCACCGGAGGACAGTGACTTTCCCCCACCCTGTAATCCAGGACAACAGAGGCCCAATAACACCGCCTCACTTCCTCGGACGCGGGCAGGTAACCCCTACGGGCCTCCTGCTCCTGCTCCGGGCGGGGTACCAGCCGATACCACCACCCCGGCCATCCTCCCCTTGCGAGAAGCACCACCCCGGGGGCATCACGCAGACAGGCCCTTTGTGGTTTACGTGTCTTTCTCGACTAGTGACCTGTACAACTGGAAGGCACGGAATCCGCCTTTCTCTGAGAAACCCCAGGCATTACTGGGACTCTTAGAAAGTGGCTTTCAGACTCACCGCCCCACTTGGGACGATTGTCAACAGCTTTTAATCACACCCTTCACCGAGGAAGCACGGGGACGCATTCGGACTGAAACAAAAGACAGCTGCGGGAGGGAGGAGAGTTGAAGAAGCGGGACCAGACTGAGGAGGAATTTCCCTCCGCCCGCCCAGACGGGGGACACAATTCTCAGGCAGGGAGAACGGCATTAGATCGGCAGCACCAGATTCTAATTGAGGGAATTAGGATGGCTGCTCGTCAGCCAACTAACCTTTCTAAGGTAACTGAAGTTATACAGGAAGGGACCTCAGGAGTCCCCTGGAGCGTTTCTTGAATGAGGTGTACTGGGTATGCACCCCCATTGATCCTGAGGCCCCTGAGAACCAGCAGGCAATGCATATAGCCTTTGCTACTCAGGCAGCCCCTGATATCCAGCGTAAATTGCAAAAAATTAGAAGGTTTTGCAGGGATGAACCTGTCCCAACTTGTCAAGATAGCCCAGAAGGTGCTCAACAACAGGGAGGCACCGGATGACCCCAAACGTATGGCTAAAATCCAAAGCTACTGTCATGAACCCTGCCAATCTATCGCCAGACCCAGACCCCCAGGCCCCCATTCATGACTGCACAGATTTCACTGACAATGTGTGTTCCTCACGGCCAGACCTCAAGGACTCCCTTCTGCCTGAGGCCGATGAAGTTCTGTTCATGGATGGGAGCAGCTTCATGCAAGAAGGAAGGAGGTACGCTGGAGCAGTGGTCGTAACTCTAACTGGCACTATCTGGTCACAGGCTCTTCTCCATGGGACTTCTGCTCAAAAGGCAGAACTCATCGCCCTCACTAAGGCACTAAGATGGGGAAAAGATAAGGCGATCACAATATACACTGACAGCCGATACGCCTTTGCCACTGCACATGTACATGGAGCCATCTACGAGGAAAGAGGGCTTCTGACTTCAGCTGGGAAGGACATAGAGAACAAGGGGGAGATCTTAGCCTTACTTGAAGCCATATAGATGCCCAAGACTCTTGCTATTGTCCTTTGTAAAGGGCATCGAAAAGGGAATAGTCCCAAGGCTGAGGGAAACCGACGAGCCGATGCAGAGACAAGAACAGCGGCCACACGGCCAGTGGGGCCCGCACCACATCTACTGACTGTTGTCCTTTACTCAGAACTGCCTCCGTCTCCGACCTATATGGTGGAAGAGAACATATATTTTCAAGATAAGGGAGCCACTTGGAACCAATAGGGGTGGCGGACGACCCCAGATGGAAAAATCGGGCTCTCACGGCCCTTGGAAGGACTCTCCTCCACCAACTACACCAGACCACACACCTAGGGCGAACTAAGATGCTCCAAGCTTTAGACCTCTACTTTCACTTGTTAGAAGGGAGAAGAACTGCAGAGGAGATGGCCTCGCGATGCCCGGCTTGTGCCCAAATTAATCCAAAGAAGGGGAAGATAGAAGAACCTAGGCATAGGGAAAGAGGAACTTATCCAGGAGACCACTGGGAAGTCGATTTCACTGAGGTAACCCCGACTGTGGGAGGCTACAAATATTTACTTGTTTTTATAGACACCTTTTCAGGATGAGTAGAGGCCTTCCCCACCAGGAAAGAAACTGCCTTAGTAGTTACTAAAAACAACTACAAGAAATTCTCCCTCGATTTGGTCTCCCCGGAACTTTAGGGTCGGATGACGGGCCAGCCTTCGTAGCAAAGGTATCACAGCAATTGACTAGCTGCCTAAATTTGCGATGGAAACTCCACTGCGCCTACCGGCCCCAAAGTTCGGGCCAAGTAGAGCGAATAAATCGGACCCTAAAAGAGACATTAGTCAAGTTAGGATTAGAAACTGGTGGGACCTGGGTAGAACTTCTCCCCTTTGCTCTTCTCCGAGCCAGGTGTGCTCCATATATTAATGGATTCACCCCATTTGAGATTTTCTTTGGAAAACCCCCACCTTTAGTACCTAGAATAGAAGATGAGAAAAAGGCAGAACTACGTAACCTTGTTTTACTTAAGTCTTTACAGGCCCTTCAAAGTGTACAGAAGGAGATTTGGTCTGGGGTTCGTGCTGCCCACTCAGCCCCAGGGGACAGACTTCCCCATCAGTTTCAGCCTGGGGACTCTGCGTGGATCCGGAAGTTCACTTCCAAGAGACTAGAACCCAAATGGAAAGGACCCTTCACTGTCTACCTGACGATGCCCACCGCAGTTAAAGTGGACGGCATCCCATCATGGATTCATCACTCCCACGTGAAGGCAGCACGAGAGTGGACAGTTCGGGAAGACGGGCCCTTAAGACTAAGACTCAAGCGTACATAAGTCTAACCCTGTTTCTTCCTTTTTTCCTCTTTAGCCCAGGCATTCGACCAGCCACAACCAAAACCAGAAGGAGCATTAATAACTTTGCTAACAACAATACACAAGGTCTTAAATAAGACCACCCCAGACATAGGACAAGATTGCGGGTTGTGCCTAAACCCAAAAACCCCCTTACTATGTAGGGGTAGGAACTCCCTTAAACTTAACTGAGCTCAGCAGGCTAGAACTTCAAGTTGATTCACTAGCAGAAGTAGTCCTCCAAAATAGAAGACGTTTAGATTTATTCTTAGAACAAGATGGATTATGTATGGCTCTAGGTGAAACCTGTTGCTTCTATGCTAATAACTCTGGAGTAATTAGAAAGAGCTTATGACTAGTACAGAGAAATTTAGATGCCAGGGAAAAAAAAGACTAGAATCAGATAACTGGTTTCATAGGATGTTTAGTTGGTCCCCATGGCTAACAACCCTTCTATCTGCTATAATTGGACCTTTAATCCTCCTCCTCTTGTTAACGTTTGGCCCATGTTTCCTCAATTTCTTGTTTGCATATATAAGGAAGAGAATTAATTCTATTAAACTTTTAGTATTGCGAAATAGAGGCCATGAGCAAATTCCACATGAAGAATTAAGGATTTGATTTTCTGCTAAGGCCAGTGGGGAATGCGCTGGCAATAAGCTTTCTGCTTCTGTACCCCCGCTTGCACACCTGACCTGTGTGTTGACAGGTAGTGAATAGGAGAAAAATAGACCTTTGTGTTTAAGACAGAACGAGGAATGGGATTTAGGGCTTAAAAACCCTGTACCTCTACATTTCGGGGCTGCTTAATTTGGGGTCTGCGTACCCCTGGCAGATCTAGCTAGCTGAATAAAGAGTGTATTTCCTATAACTCACTGATTTCTGGCGGTCTGTGTGTGTTTCAGGGGCTGGCGGCTACAACAGCACGTGTGGAAGTGGACTTTCTCTTCTAATAAAACTTATTTTCTACTGTATTTCGGTGTCTTGCTCAATTCCTTGTGGCTTCCTCAGCTGCCTGCCATGAGGGTCTCTATGGGAGACCCAACCAGGGGGCCACCTGACACTTCTACAAGCACAGGCACTGTCATTCACATGTAGTGCATTTAAACTGCCTACTCGGGCGCTGGCCCCTTTGGGTGCTTTGTAACATCCAATCGGACTTCAGCAGTCTGTCCCAGCTTACAGGCTCTGTTCCTTACAGACCGAGGGAGAGCTCTGAGTGTAGCCTTTCTGTGACTGTGACTTTTGCACTTCGATGGGCATGAGAGGTTTCGGGTCACTGCTAGCCCTCTGGAGACACTTCCATGAACCTGCGATTCATAGCAGCCAGTGACGTGAGCGTTTTTACCTTCCGTACACTGCTCAGGTATGGACGGCGGGGGCTGGGCCTTCCTAAAGCTTTATGAAATCCCGTTGCTGTGTTCCTTATCTACTCCCACGTTCTCCTACCCATCAGACTGTACTGCCTACTCCGTATTTAGAGTAGCAAAGATGCGCAACGTTATGAACGCAGTTCGCGTCCACGTCCGCCCGGGGCTAACGACCCAGCTCCCTCGGGCTTGCGGGGCACAATTTTGAGGCTGCCCTGCTGCGCTCCTCCCTGCGTCCACTTCCCCGTCTAGAACCTGCTGGCCTCGGGCGACCGCGCGGAGGTTCCCGGGGGCGGCAAAGGTCTCCGCGAGATTCCGGCCGCAGTGCCCTTGGGGGGACGCGCGACCAGGTGTGCCACTGACCGGCCCTGAGGCCGCGTGGGTGCCTAGCAACCGCCAGCCAATCGCGGCCGGGCGCGGCCGTTTTACGGCGCAGGCCCCGCCCCACGCGCCGAGGGGCGGGGAGAGGGTGTGCGGCGCGTGCGAGCCAATCGTCTCCGTGGCCTCCGCGCTGAGCCCGCCCACTGGCCGCGAGCCGCGCGGCGCCGCAGCCGTAAGGCGGGGCCGAGCTGTCGTAAGGCAGCCGGCGAGCAGGTGCTGTCTTCGCTCTGTCCGCTCCGCCGGTGTCATTGGGCTCCGAGGACCGGCGGCGAGGGCACTGCGGGCGGCTTGGGGTCCCGCACGGCCATGGCGGGCGCGCTGGTGCGGAAGGCGGCGGACTATGTCCGGAGCAAGGACTTCCGAGACTACCTCATGAGGTGACGAGTGCCCCGGGCAGCAGCCACCGGGGTTCCCGGAGGCCGGAGTCGGCGCCTTCGGGGAGAGGGGCCGGGAGCTCCGGGGCAGTGGCGCGGGGTGGGCTCGGGGCAGCGGGAGCTCGAGGCAGCGGGACCGAGGGCCGGGGTCGGGGCCGCGGCGCGGGATGGGCTCGGGGCAGCGGGACCGAGGGCCGGGGTCGGGGCTGCGGCGCGGGATGGGCTCGGAGCAGCGGGACCGAGAGCTCGGGGCACCAGGACTGAGAACTCGGGGCCGCGGCGCGGGATGGGCTCGGGGCAGCGGGTCGAGGGAGCCGGGCAGCGGCGCACCGGGAGCTCAGTAGGCAGGACGCCAGCCGCTGGCGTGGACTCCGCCTCGGTGCACCCGCCGGGCAGGTGTGCGCCCAGGTGTGCGGACTCTGTGCCCGGGTGTGGGGTTGAGAAACGCCCGACGCCCGTGGTAGGGGCGGGAGCTGCGAGAGCGGCGCGTCCCTTGGGCTTAACGCTGCGCGCTGCTGCAGGTGAGCGCCAGGTGCGCCCGAGGCCCTCTGTGACCACGGCAATGAACCGGACTGGATTGACTTCACCTTTCGGGATTCTCGTTTTAAGAACTTTAAGAGTGGGAGGGAATCAAATCTAAAATATTTTCATATGCAAATATTCTTCCAAGCACGGTAAAATACTGTGTCTTCAAGGGCATTCTTGTTCTTATTCAATTTTCCGTTCACTCTTCCTTTCTAGTTTCAGAGTGAGGGCATTCACGGCCGGAAGGCCTGACGACGATTTCTGCATTTTATTTTCACCTCTCATCTTGAGATAATTCTTTTTATTTCAAAATTTTAATACAACTTTGAAACAGCTTTAAGTAGTTTATTTAGGAGTATGGTTTTTAGTTGGTTTTACCTAGTGCGATCTTAAAACCCAGGAAGCATGTCTTTTTCAGTAGTTAATAGTGTGGTAAAGGGGTAAAGCATTGACAGCCAAGGAGAAATAAATCCTAGTATGACCATCCAGAGGTACAGGGTGAAGGCAACTTAAACTTTTACCAGTATAAAAAAGATTAATTATATTAATCCCGAATTTTATGCAAATACCATTCACTTCTAATTTCACAGAGCAGCAATCTGCCATGTGGTAGAGTAAATTTGGAAAGAAAAGTTTTCTTCCTGACTTTACAAAAAGAAGATTCAAGTACTTATGCAAGACTTGTGATTGAGACACGTTTAGTACCGTGGAGCCACACAGTGTATTAGGTTGATGAGTTGCACCAAGTGGTAATGTGAGACTATGTTCTCAGTCCCTGCAGGTAAATTTCCCTGTGGCTTCGAGTCTCACCTCCATCGTGTATCAGCGTGTCCTCCCTGTGTAACGAATCCCTCTAACAGTTAGGTACAGCCAAGGGTAAAATCGTCCAGTATAATTAAAATTTTTATGCCTTATTCCCGTAAGAATCACGCTGATGATTAGCTAACATCGTATTACATAGGAAGAGTCTGGTAAATATCTATTCAAGAAAGAAAGTTAGCCCTGCTTCTCTGAATTTAATTTTTTTTCCGCTAGATCGGTTTCTGAGAGACAGGCTTTCACTAGAAAGCTTTGATCCGTGGTCTAACCTGTTTTCCAAGTTTCTAGTTTCAGAGTGAGGGCATTCGCGGCCGGAAGGCCTGATGACGATTTCTGCATTTTATTTTCACCTCTCATCTTGAGATAATTCTTTTTATTTCAAAATTTTAATACAACTTTGAAACAGCTTTAAGTAGTTTATTTTAGGAGTATGGTTTTTAGTTGGTTTTACCTAGTGCGATTTTAAAACGTAGGAAGCATGTCTTTTTCAGTAGTTAATAGTGTGGTAAAGAGGTAAAGGTTAACTTCACTTCACGTAGCTTTAATATTTGTGTACTTTCTTCCTCCAGTATTACTTTAATTGAATTAAGCTTTGACCGACTTAATTGTTTTAAGAGACCTTGTTTTCCCTGCCTCCCTTGGCAACGGAATTTCACACTGTGGCTGCCAATCATAGATTGAGAGTGGTTTGAATTCTGGTATCAAAATTCTCACCAGAAGCTTTTGTTTTTAGCTTTATTCCCCTAGAAAGAGAAACCTTTCTTTCTAGAACTTATCAGAGGAGACGTTTCCCTTTGCCTGTCCATGCTCGCTCCCAGCCCCTGCTTGCTTTTGCAGAGGAGAATAAAGCATGAAGAAGGAAATGTCAAGTGAGGCTCTATGTCCCCTCCCCCCGTGGGCGCCTTGCTCTGTGCCATGCCTTCCCTGCCAGCCCGCCTCTCCAGGGCTGGAGGGCTTCGCCGCACTGAAGCCCTTCTGGAATTCAGAAAAGTCATTTTAATAGCAACGTGGTTGAGTTTTTCAGCAAAAATTTAAAATCCAGTTTCACACAGATTATAAACTGTTAATCATATTTATGAATAAGATTGAAATGTCTTTCTTATTAAAGTGGATTTCCAAGTGTTTTTAAAACGTCGATAATTTTTTTTAACCAAGAAACAGGAGTTAAGAGAACAGGCTCTAACCGAAGGCAGTGTGTGAACTTTGGATCTGTTCTGGGAAAAAAAAGCTGTCGAAAGCATTACCAGGACAACTGGGGACATTTGAACAGGGCATCTGTGTTAAGTCACGCCAAGTAATTATTGACAGTTTTTGTTAGGTGCGATGATGGTACTGTTAAACCTAGGGATGAGTTTGAGTGACAGGTCGCATCCCAGCCCTGTTGCTGTTGAGCTGTGTGGTCTCGGTCACGTTTGACTGAGCCTTTGTGCTTCAGCAGTTAGCGACACAGCACTGTGCTTGACAAAAGGACGCGTTCGGTCCATTTTTTAGTAGTCTGTGCAGGGTACTTTAGAGAGTACCCTGGTTCCTGGTACTCTCGCTGGGGCCTTCCACCTCTGCTCGCTCGTTTCTTCCTACCTCATTGAGGATCTTGAATCCAGAACTTCCTGGATCTCTCACATAAATAGTTTTAAAGAAACTATCTCCTCCCATATCTTACTGATGGAGTAGAAGTAGAGAGCTCTTTTTTTCTCTCCTTTCCTTTCCTTCTCTCTCCCGAATCGTGGTTAAGAAGAAGTAAGAATGAGCAAATTCGTTTTGAGGCAGGACATAATATTTTAATGATCGAGTCAATCAAGTTTGTCCGGATTGATTCTAGAGATTTTCTGCCCCTCTGAGGGTGAGGGCTGTGACCGGACATACGGCCAAAGAACGTTTTAGCAGAACCCGGATCATGGAGTATGTTAAAGCCAGTCACCCAGCGGGCTCGAGACCTTGCGTTAGGGCGTTCTCAGTGAACGTTCCCCAGCTGACAGGGAGTGCTGCTCCAAGTTAAACGTCCGCGTTTCCAGGAGCGCTTTCGGGACTTACACTTATGAACCAGGTGGGAGGTCGCAGTGGAGGACCAGGGGACCTTTCCCTGATTGTTAGAGTTGGAACTGACCCTCGACCCTCGAAGCCAGATCCTGATTTCAGCGCCTCACCTGCCTCGTACGAACACTGGTGTCTGGGCCACCAGAAAACCTGAGGCCTTCTGCACACCCAGCTCGTGAGGCCAAAACAAATGTGGCTTTAGACTTTACAGGAAATAGTAGTGCACGGCGTGGCTTTGAAGGGAAGCGAGTTTCAGGTCCTCCTCGCGCGCCTTCCCCGCTCGAGCTGTCTTCTCCGCCGTGCTGCTCCCGCGCCCGGCCCTAGGCCTGCAGCCGCAGTATAACTGGCTGTCACGAGGTAACGAAGCTGCAGGTGTTGGAGCAGAACTGGCTGTCAGAAGGCCCTTTCCCGTCATCCAGTTTGGTTTGACCAGCTAAGTACAGTCGAATGTCACCCGGTTGATTGTTAAAGTTCTCTCTCATTTCAGTTTGAACTAGAAAATCAGACAAAACTTGGTGCAAATAAGTGAAATGCAGGTGCACGTCGTCAGCCTGCAAGAGGCCTGCATCTGGAATGTGTCAAAGCCTTGCCCCACTTTAAGTGGTGCTATAAATAGACTGTGCTAGGCCGCCAGTGGGATCCAGTTAGCACTGCACAAGCAAGTTCTAATTTGCCCAGATTACTCACAGTGCTGTCAGAGAAAGCTAACAATTACTGGCAGTAATTTTAGGGAAATAAGAGACCGAGACCGGCAGTGCCCAGGCGACATTGTGGAAAGGAAAATGACCTTAGAAGAGACCTTGAACCCACCAGTCATGGTTGCAAGTTAAGGAGAAAAACAAGCTCGAGTTTATTTTATGGTGCTTCCTCCTTCACCTCCATGGTCATTCTCAGCCGGGAAGGTCCGTTTCTCCTCCGTGAGAATTCGGGTCACGAGTGAATTCAGGAAAACCTTTCCCATACGTTTAGGGTTTTGGAATCCTCGTTTAACCTTCAGTGGGATAAAGGCAGCGTACCAAATGGAAAATGAGGATGTTTTTACAGTTTTGCATTACTGTCCTCTAATTGCAGTTTGCGCGTTGCTTATAAATTTATCCTTCTTTGGAACAGACACTTAACGTACTAAGAAGCTTGTTTTTTTTCTTTTCCTAGTTTGGCTCTGCACAAGTGTGATTTTTAGATTTTTTGACCGGGTAGTTGATTCATGTTTTAGACAGCTCTGACAGAGTTAAGGGCTGTTGAACTGTGGGGTTTTGTATTTACCAGGGATGTTTAGAAAATGACTTTATTCTCAAGTCGTTCTACAGTCATTAAATCACTATTGATGTAAAGTGTTCGACGTTTTTGCGATCGTTTTCAGGTAGGATTTTTCAGTTGAGCGGCACATGAATGCAGAGAGGCCCCTTTCCACATCCCTTTATGTTCGTACTGAGATCACCTATTGTAAAATAGGGTAGAATTTAAACTTTTGTACGTACAATTCAAGAAGAATTCAGAGTCTTGAATTGAAAACTAAATTATCTCCAAGTTGACATTTTAGATTTTCAGTACTACATCCTTTTATATATTTTTGTAAGAAAAAAAAAACGTGCTGTTGCTAACTTAGAGTTCGGTAAAAGGCCTGTGTCCCGTCCCGAACCGAGGTGTTCTGAGCAGAAGGACACGGTAGGTGTCCTCTGGCCCGTGGGGCTGTTGACCCGCTGTGTAAACGCAGTCTTGGGAACGGAATCTGTGAGACAGGCCCTTTCTAGGCTTTTGACAGTTCATGCCGGAGCCTGTCCGAAGCGTATATGTCGTTAGCACCGTCAGCAGATAGTTTTGTGCTGTCCATCAGAACCTCCACAACCTCTGAAAACATCCGGAAGGGTCGCTGGGATGTGAGCGTGTGCGTGAGAGATGTCACCGTTTTATTTCAGTAACTCAGTAGCTAAACGTTCAGAGTTCGCCTTAACAGGACAATCGAGCTATATCCTGGCAAGAATAATTAGCATTTTAGAAATAAAAGTAATTCGCTATAAAACTTTCGATGTCTTTTTGAATGGTATGAAGTTCAATGTTCAGGAAAACAGTTCACTTCACGTTGAAAGTCTTTCTGTTCAGTTCGTGCAGCAGACATTGTATCGAATGCCCCGTGGGGGCGCCGCTTGAGGCTCCAGAGTCCGTAGAAGACAGAAATAGAATTACGTGCCCGTGGGCAAGGGAAAGGGGAAGCTCATCGTCCTGGAATTCCGCAGCACTATGCTTCTCTCCAGCTTGTCACTCGTAAAGAAATGGTTCCCGTAAGCCTGTGCTGTCTAGTTTGAGCGCCACAAGCCACGATGGCAGTGGAGCGCTTGAAACGGGGCCAGTCTAGACTGAGATGTGCTGCGTCAACGCACACCAGGCCTCGGAGACTCGGTACCAAATAGAATATAAGATGCCTCGTTAATAAGTTTTCATCGATTATGCGTTCAATTGAAAATACTTTTGATAGGTCGGAGTAAATAAACTTAATAAAATTGGCCTCTGTTTTTCTTTTTTCCTTTCAGAAATTTTAAAATTACATATGTAGCGCCTGTTTGTGACTTGTGTTGTGTCTCCGCCGGAGGACTGTGCTCTAAGGGTTAAGGTTATTCTTCCTGAAATTCAGGTTTAATTTCCTTAGGGCTAAGTTGTCGTTACAAATAGCACTAGCCATTTTTAAGAGAAAAGAGGAGGTGTGAGCCGCTCACGCCGACGTCCCGTGCCGAGCCGGAACTCGGAGGTGGTGGCGGGACCGTCGCCTCTGAAAACCTCTGACCTCTTCTCTCTCTTTTCCTTGCATGTTCGCCCGTGCGCACCTCGGCGGATTCTCACACGTAGTACGGTAAGAAGCGTGTTTCTCCTCCCTTTCGGGCTTTCGCAGACTTCCCGCGTAACTAAGAAGGGAGCAGCCCTGGCTCCCTTCCCCTGGGGTGGCATGACCAGCCAGCGTGACCAGTGATGAGGGGCCAGTGCGCCCCCAGTGTCCCCTTGGTTCTCCCGGTGCACTGCAGAGTGAACGTCTCTGCAGGACCAGCGCGTCCACGCGCGTGCTGTGACGTCCTCACTGGTAGTGCCGGCCCTGGCCTGACGACTGACGACACAGACACAGAGGTCCCCGACCTGGGGGTGGACCACAGTGCTGCTCACTCACGGCCCTGTTCTATTATTCACGGTGAAGAGTCGTAACGGAGCAAAAGTATTTGCCCATTTAATCCGAAGTGTTCATTTTCTCCTTTCAGATAGTAACCATGAAATTTCTTATTTTTCTAGAAACTGACTGAGGAATATCAGACAGCGTAGAGCAAACATGCACTTCGTGAGAGGAGAGAGAATAGGCACTTGTGCTAGATAGAGAGGATGTGGTGAGCTCTCTGAGGTTAGACATCTTAGTAAATCAGCGTTTAAATCATTTTACCCGGGCGCGCTCTCTAGAAGTGTATTTTAAGGACAGCGCACGCCCAGTCCTCACCTTGCAGAGGCCTGCTTCATCCGACGCCAATGCTCATCACGCCGAAACTTTTCAACCGTCATGTGACAAGTCCCCCAGCGCTCCTTAAGTGTTCACGCGACGCACGGTCTATGCCTGGCCCCCCTGTGAGAGGAGAGCATTTGTCCCCCCTCGAGAGTCCCGCTTCAGGCTCTGTGACAGATGGGAATCTGTGCACGCGAAGTAGGCCCAGGACCCCCGTGCGGGGCTGAGCCGTGGGAAGAGAGGACCTGGAGGAGAGTGACAGGAGGCCCAGGTGGACAAAGGCCTCGTCAGAAAAGGAGGAAAGGGGGGTCACTCTAGAGTAGCCAGAGCTGAAGGCGAAGCGACCCCAGAAGACACGGGGGGTGGGGGGCGCAGGCAGAAGGGAGGGTCCCGCTCCTGGGCGTGGGAAGTGTCACAGTCCCGGCAGGGCGCATTGTGCTCCGAACACGCCCAGCCGGACGACAGGAGGGCTAGTTGGCCACCCCACAACCCCACAGATTGTCCGTGCCAGCTGGGTGTGACGCGCAGGGTCCCTGCTGGGGGGTCAGCCCGGGGTGCTGACGGTCTGGCTGTGTCGGGCCTGGCCTCGCGCGTGGGAGCACGTCAGGTAAACGCGTAACCGGCTCCTTGTACCACGCCAAACGTGCTTCTCGTTTATTTTCTTGTATCTCCCCTGGTTTCCTATTTACGGAATTTGGGGTTTTGATTACTGGTCAGTATTAAAAATGCACCACTGGAACGTGCACTCCGCAGCCCCCACCCGCCCCAGCTGCTGCAAATCTGACGCCCCGATGCGGGAAAGGGCGTCCAGCCCGCGGGGTACGGTCTTGATCTCTTCAGGCATTTGCAAGTCCTGCGTTAGCAAGTCCTGCGTTGACAGACACCGTTCGGTTTGCTGGAGAAGCCACGGCCTTGTTTCAGCCTCGCAGGTTGCGTGAAGCCGGGCGCCACTGCACAGACGCGGCTTCGTTTTCTGAAACGCGGCCGTTTCTTAAATTTAAGTCATTGCTGTTACTGCAAAAAGTTTCCCAGTCTCGATTTCTAGCTGCCTGGCGTTCTGACTGCACACTTGCAGTTTTTCTGATCTGAGCTAAAAACAACTTTTCCCTTACTAAGTTCCTCTCCTCAGAAAAAATGTCCAATTTAGGTCTGCATTTTAAGAGATGTTGACAAATATTTTAATGAAAATTTGAAAAAAAGTTTTGATTTAGACATTACATTACGAAGACTAGTTATCACGGGTTTTAAATTGCGGCTGGAGTAAATCGTATAAGAAGTTAATCTTTTAAAATTCTCTAAATGGGACAATCAGATTACTTGGTGGTAATCTGAAAGTCAGTAGGACCTTGGTAAAAGGCCAGATCCTTCTAGCTCTGGGCTCACCTTGTGGGAACTGCCCATTCACAGTGCAGCCTGCGAGCAGTGGGATGCCATCTGGTCCAGCGGCGGGCCGCGGGGGTGGGGGGCGCGAGGAGCCGCGGCCGCTCACGCCTCTGCCTGCTCTTCCCCTGTGTCGTGTTCTGCAGCACTTCTGGGGCCCCGTAGCCAACTGGGGCCTTCCCGTCGCCGCCATCAATGACATGAAGAAGTCTCCAGAGATCATCAGTGGGCGGATGACATTCGGTAAGTGCGCCTTTGAGCACCTGCGAGGACTTCTGTCTGTGTAACTGTGACAGCTCCTGCATCCAGGTCAGGTAGTACAGTCACCGTGAGAAAGTAACCAAGAACATGACACACTGGAAGTGTCACTTCTCCGCAGTAAGGAAAAACGGCGATTATCTAGAAAGAGTTAAGGTCCTGTTTCGCCTTTTAGATTTTAGGTTGAAAAATGTGTCCCCTTGAACTCTGTTTGGAAAAAGTGTCATTAGGTTTACTTGAAACCCTGATATTTAACCATAAAACTGTTGAGGGGATTACATAGCATTTCCTTCAGGTAGGGGATTGTAAGCAGCTCTAGGGGACAGTGAAGTGGCAGGCACTCCCGTGTGCCACTCCCTCTGACGCTTCGTTTCCGAGACGTCCGGGCACAGGTACAAAGTGTCTGCCATAGCGTCAGTGTTGGATGAGCCCCCACTCAGCACGAGGCACTGACCCGCAGGAGAGATTCCTTTTTTGATTAAGGCAGTTGACAGTTGATCTGGGTGCTGTCTGTTCTGAGTCTTCTAAATTGTAAATGATTGCTTTCCTTCCGGTTGACGACTGGCAGCCCTCTGCTGTTATTCCTTGGCATTCATGAGATTCGCCTACAAGGTGCAGCCTCGCAATTGGCTCCTGTTTGCGTGCCATGCCACAAATGAAGTAGCCCAGCTCATCCAGGGCGGACGGCTCATCAAGCACGAGTAAGCCATGCCAAGCGCATCCTTCCTGTTCAGGGGTTGGGGAGAATGGAGCCAAATCTCATCTTAAGAGGCACTAGGGGCTGGGCCGAGAGCGAGTGTGCACAGATGTGTGCGAGCAGTTGGGGAAACTGATTCAGATCGAAAACATGCTGTTGAATTTGAAAAGGTGACTGGGCAGCTAATGCAATGCAGTGCAGATCCACTTATTAAAACACGAAGTAGGATGCTACCGTTTATGTAAGATCGTATGTCGGAATGCTATGTAAAAGTGGCCCAAGGCCTTTGAGGTTTGGCAGTGAAACCTTCTCCTTGAAGTTTTCTTTGTGTTTATTTCCAGGTTGACTAAAAAGGCATCAGCGTAACAATGGACCTGGAGAACTGACTCTTTGAAGGGGAGGCTGCGACCTGCTGCTGCTGAGTCAGGATTGCTTCATGATGGGGTTGCTGAGGAAGACATGCGGAAGGCTGTTTTTACTAAGCAGACCATTTTTGTAGACATGGCTGAGAGTCCGTAAGCCAGTTCTCGGCTGCCTTACAAGTACTGAATGTTTTAGTTCTCATAAAGACTAGCTCGAAATATGCAATGATTTTAGTAATTCCCAATGATGGTTTTATCTGCAGTAACATGTATGTTATCAGGATTCGTTAATGAAAACTGAAGAGAACAAGGTTTGTAACTCTCAGCTCTTAAGCACTCAGAGCTCTTGACTTTAGCGATCACGAGACGCCTGGCAGCTGGCCGCATGCAGCCGCTCGTCACCCCTGCTTGAGCAAGTGTTTCCACGCAGTGCGTGTACTGCAGTGCTCTGACTTAATGGCAATAAACGACTGAAACATTTGTCCATTGAGAATGATTAAATATCTTGCCACGTTTTTAAGAAATCATAGAATTAGATTCCTAAAAAGATAGTTACGGTGTAAAATGAACTTTTGAAAATGATCGCGATGCGGGAAAGGCGCCGGGAAGGGCAGTCTCTGGGCTGCGCCGACAGTCCCAGCTCTCCAGAGCGCGTCCTCTCTCTCAGGGGCAGACGGCAGGAAACGCACCCTAACACTGCTCCTGACAGATAGCAGAAGCACCTGGCTTCCGGCAGTCCGGGAAGTGCCCTGCACTTCCGCTTCCGGGAGAAAGCTGTCAGGGTGGCGGTCCCATCACCCCACTGCATTGGGCAGCAGGTCGAGGACCTGGAAGCGATGGAGCTTGTGGACCTGGACGGCTCCGGGAGTGCGCAGAGCGGCCCACAGTCCCTGAGCACAGGTACGCGGTCAGGCCTCTCTGCGAGTATCGGCACCACCTGCTCGTCGGTGGCCGTGACGGTGGGGGCAGCAGACATGAAGCCGACGGGGTGTGTACCTGCTGGGAGCACCCTCAGTCTGCCGAGCCCTCTGCACACTTCCCCGTGTCACTTTCTCTTCTTCCCTTCGAGGATGCTGGGTGGTTTACAGAGCACGTCCAGGCGTGCTCCCTCGGGGCCCTGCACAGCCCTAGGAGGGGAGCGGGCCTGGCCGCTTCCGTTTGCCAGGGCCAAGAGGCTGGGAGACACCGAGCGCTGGCAGGCCAGGGCCCCTTCCTGCCCGGCCCTGTTGCTTTGCTGCCTCTGGTCCCTGGGGCCCCTCGGGACGGTGTGGTCCCGAGCCCCAGTCTCCTTCCTCCACGGCCAGCCAAAGCTGAGGCTGGGGAAAAGGAGCTCGGGGTCAGAGCCTCGGCTGGTTTATTACGTTAAAACCGTGTGCTCTGCTTTGTTGGTCCCGCGAGCAACGATACCTGTAAAAAATCCAGCTGCCCAGGGCACCTGGAGTGGCATCTGACACTGCCACCCAAGCCACTGTGACTTCTGCGGTTCGGGATTTTTCTTCCTTTGGTCACCTTGGAGAAACCACGTCCCACCTGCAAGGAGCAAGGAGTTTTCCCCTCCTCCACGGGGAGGGTGGGTTAGCTCTCTAAGGGCAGGCCCGTGGGTGTCACCCGAGGGGCCCAGGAGCAGAGGGTGGCGTCAGCGGGCCGGCTCAGAGCCCTCTCCTGGTTCGCCTGACAAGATTCCGAGAGGCAGCGAAGGGCCTCTCTGCCCTGTGAAAGCTGCCACCGACGTGAGGGAGCCTGCCGGCGAGCGCACGCATGTGGCCGCGGCAGGTGTGGCTGCGGCAGGTGTGGCCGCAGCAGGTGTGGCCGCAGCTGTGCGCGTGCCGGGCCTCGAGCTCGCCCTTCCCAGGCACACGGGGCGCTGAGGCAGACGGCTTGTTCCTGGCCCCGTGCGGGGCCTGGGGACTCGGCAGGGACAAAGCCTAGGCCCAGGACGATGGAACACAGTGGGGGGGGCGTCCGGGTGTCGCTGACACCCACGTGCGAGATGTTCTTGCACAGCAGGGCTTTTTCAAGGTTCTTGGTTGCTTTAAAATTGCCGTATCCGTTGTCCACTGGTAGACAGGGCGCTGAGACCGCCTGGGCGGTCAGCGTGTAAGTGACGGCCTCCCGCAGCCGACGGGCCGGCAGCTCCGCGTCACGCTCGCCGGACGCGGGCAGAGGCCCTGGGCTGCTCGCTCATCCTGGGCTCGCAGCACTTGGCTTCCAGAGACACGGGGGGTCCGCTGGCCCCAGACGCGGTCAGCACCTGGGCCTCGCCGGAGCGTTGCCGGCCCCGCGAGTGCGGCCACCAGGGCAGGGCGTCGGCGCCGGGAGCTGCAGGAGCCGCTGGACTGAAGTTATGTGAGGACACAGGGTTGGACTGACGCAAACCTTGTTACTTTAAACGCCCAATGACACGTATCCAAAATTTTAAATTTCCCCATAGAACACTCTCTAAAAATCATACTCCAGGGCCCCGAATACTTTTTATTTCAAATTGAGAGTTCAAAGACACAAATGAGTTGTGACTAACTTTCAAGATGAAGTTGACAGCAACTGTCGACCCCGAAGGGCCATGTTGGTGTCTTTGTTACATTAAGTTCGCGGGCAGAGGTGACAATGGCGAGTGAAGTCCTCCTCCCTGCCAAAAATGCCCAGCACGGCTGTGCGTCCTCACCCTGCAGCAGGAACTTCCTGGGCTGCATGGCGAGCATTGCCAAGGCAGGAAGTAGTTGAGAAGTCAATGGCCTTTTGTCCTTCTGTTTCATAAGTCACCTCCCCTCCCCTCCCCTCCCCTCCAGTGGGTCAGGGTTACTGCCTCCTTCCCTAACCCCCCCCCACACCGCCCCCTGCCCCCCTGTAGACAGGAAGAAACTCTGCTTTTAGGCCCAAGTGTTCTTCCGCGTGTGCACGTGCTTAGCACTACAGACGGTGGAGAGAACTAAGCACCAGTCCGACAGCATCTGTGGTCCTGACACCCTCCCTGACATGACATCAGACTGCTTAGAAGTCAGCTGATCCGCTCGAATGCCTCACAAAACTGCATCCTCAAAAGCAAAGCCCCAGTGAGCTGGGATGCAGCCCTGGGCTGCTTAGTGGCCTCGGGGAGTGAGCTGAGCAGACAGCACGTGCTGTCCCTCTGTCCTCGCCTGGGGTGATAGGGTGACCTGAGCCAGGGTGGCCCTCAGGACTCCCAGGGGTGCTGTTGGCAGAGGATGTGACAGTGACCACAGAAAAGCTGAGTGGGGAGTAGCTGCCCCCTGACTTCATTACGAAAGCTGGTCTCGGGCCAAAGTCTGGCTCACCCACAAGTATTAAGCAAGTGTCCCCGGGCAGCAGGATGCAGCGCTGCCATTGGTCACTCCAGCTCAGACTGCCCTCAGGTGCTCCGAAGGGCCACCAGAGGCAGGATGCAGAAGCGGGATCCGTTCCCACGTAGGCGTGTGCTTCCGCCAGGCGGTGGGACACGGAGCGTCTCCAGGTCCCAGGCAGCCTTCTGCAGGGCAGACACCTCCCCCGACGAGGACCTCGTCCCCCCACACGGGCCGGCTGGCAAGGCAGGCCAGCTCAGCTCCTTCCTTTCCTACCTGGGGTTAAAAGTGAGGGGTTGGCTCAATAGCTATTTCAGTTATAACAAATCATTTTGAAATGTTTTCTGGCTTTTGTGTGTGTGTGTGGATGATACTAGACTCATGAATTTTTATAGATTTAACGTGTTTTTATCAGCTACGATTATTGTTCTTTTGGCTTAAATGTCATTCCTTTGGCTGCTAGGAGTCCCTTTACAGGGTCCCCTTAGATGTGACATGACAAAGCTTTGAGAGGGTCCATGTGCCCCGGCACATGGTGCCCCGTGTGCCGCCCCCTGCCCTGTGCCCAGCGTGTCTGAGGAGCGGCCTTTATACTGACACGCAGGCTCTTGGCACTCTTGCTGCTTGCGTGACGTCACCCTTGGCCATTTCAGTGTCCCAAGTATGTAAGTTCCGAGTAACAGTTCTAAATTCACTTAAAATAATTTTACTCTTACAGAAGCACGTAATCCAGTGCAGAGCGCACTGCAACCCTTTCTTTCCGGTGTGAAGGCTTCGCGTTCCGGAGGTCTGAGGCGGTGATAGGTTTGGCAGCGCCGTTCCCTGAAATCGTCACACCCACTAGCCCTGAGGGGCACCTCGGTTCCTCCCCACTGATACGGTAAGGAACGACCGATCAGTGAGAATTAGAAAGTAAGATTTGTAAGGTACGTTTCAAGAGCGAAACGGGTTTGATGAAAGTGTTCTCCAAGAGGGACAGCGAAGAGGGACAGTGTAGAAGTCAGGAAGTGAGCTCACGCCGGGGCCGTGGCGGGCGGTTCCAGGGCCGGTGCTAGATTATTGCATGAGAGGTCATTTTGATTGACATTTGGCTGTAAGATAACCCTTTGCCCATGCACATGTGGTTACCCAGAATTCAGTCTTACAATTAGCGTCATGAGCGTCTGGGCATAGGCATGATATTATAACGGTGGCATAATGAGGCCAGGTCATGGGGTGGTTAGGGTATGACAGACTGTGCTGGATTAAGCCGGCTGGCATTTTAGGACTTTCTACTTCTTTGTTCCTCAGGGTGCGGGGGGTGATTTCTAACTATCAAACAGGTGTCTCAGGGAGGTCTTCGGGGCGGGGGGTCTTCATTTCTTGTTGCCCTTTGCTCACAGCACCCTAACTACCTAACAGCACAGGATGCTGGAGGCCAGCCTCCCGCGGTGCTCCCGGCTGTCTGCGCCGATGAGTTTGGGCTAACAGACCAGTTTCCCTCACACTGTCGAATTTCTAGTGCTCTTACAACCCACATTGTTTAACTACTCAATCTTGCCCTGATGTGAAGGATTTAGCTTGTGCCCATTTCGAGTTATAACTTTCAAATAAAAATAATGACTATCCAAATTTGATGTCCAAATTTTCTACATACCATGCTACATATTTTCCTACTAAGGCCTACATTGTATAAATTGAAATAATTCTCAGTGAACGTTCTCTTAACTTTGTGTGTGTCAGTGTTTAATTTCCCTCCAGGGAGTTCGTAAGGGCATGTAGGGCATCTCCAGATTATACAAGATAAGCAAAGACAACACAGGTAAATGCACATTTATTTAGGGTTCTGTCCAATCTTCTCTTTACTCAGAAGTCAAAATGCCAACTTTGTTTTAATTATATATTTTCTAGCAAAATTAAATACTCTTCAAGCAGCTCACCCACCGCAAAGCTTTTAATGACTACAGTTATTTCAAAATATAAACAAAAAAAAAGAATTATACGTGTACAAACTTGCCTAGTTTACATTAGCAACATCACAACGGCACCGTTTTTGCCAAAAGTCAGAGTAGATGTCTCTGTGGGACAAAGACAGTAACACGGGGGGCCCCAACCCCAGGCTGCAGACCGATACTGGTGGTGGCCTGTTAGGAGCGAAGCTTCACCTGTGTTTGCAGCCACCCCCAGCGCCAGCATCACCGCCTCGGCTCCACCTCGGATCATCAGGCATCGGATTCTCATAGGAGCACCGGGCCCTCATCAGACATCGGATTCTCATAGGAGCACCAGCCCTGGTGCCACAAAGTTGGGGACCGCTGCAGTAGCAGACCAACTGTTGCTGGATGCGACACCCGACGGAGGAAACTGGACGTTCAGACGACGGTTAGAGGGAGGAGACTTTGTCAGCTGGCGGAGCGCGTGGGGCTCGACAGCACCTTAGCACGAGCTCCTCTCCGTTAGATTTCTGACAGTTTGTAAACCTCTGCAGTGTCCGTGCAAGGAGCGCGTGAGTCCTTTGAGGTTCTACTACACCAGCTTGTGACTCAGGATGGGGACGGGGAGCTTCGGGTGGGGGCTGCAAGGGGGAAGGAATTCCCAGACCGCTGGTCCTTTGTCTGGTGGGTGCGGCAAGGGTTTCCAGAGGCTCTTCAGAGATCTGCAGGGTGTGGTGACCTGTAACCCGCGGAGTCGGCCATTTCCGAGCCTCCCTGTGCTCTTTTCAGATGCCTCCTCTCCTCTCTGACAACCAGCGGGTCTCCGCTTTTTAAGTTTTGCTTCATTTGAATTCAGCCACGTTGTACTTTCTTCTCAAGGCCTTTCTCATTAAGAATACTCACTTCACAATTTTTTATTATTTTTTTAAGTTGCCGCTTAGACCAAAGAGTAACTCTTTCAAAACACCTGGGGTACGTAGGCGGACAGCTGGGGATGGGTCTCAGCTGTTACTTTTCCTACACAGAAGCTCTGACAGTTCTCTGGATCCGGGAGATAACGTCCCAGTTACAAGAACAAGCTTACCGGGCTATTAAAAGTCTGAAATTTCTTGACCTTCTGAGGGCTAATTCTGCACATTTTATTTAAAAGACTTCCTTTGCATTTACAGGGGGGACTTAAACGATGTGTTGGGGCTGTCTTTGAGTACATAGAACTTGTTGGATTATCTCATCCTTGGCCCTCTGGCAGTTCTGAAAATGTTAGCTGCTTTTTTCTCCTCTGCTGGGTGAGCTTTTGTCAGACTTGAGGCCCATAATGACTTAGGTAGCCTTTATGTATTTGAAGGTCCCCAGACTCCCTGTTTATCAACTTCCCCAACTTCCTGTTTATCAGCTCCGTCTCCCAACTCCCTCCCCAGCAGCTGGGAAGCAGGTGGGGCCTCCCTGGTATTTGGATGTGAACTCAGGAAGCAGGCTCTCTAAGGAACAAAACATCCGCCTTGCTGGCCCACAGGCAGCTGTCACCACAGGTCGGTTCTGGCAGCAGAAGCCCGGGCGTTAATCTGGCCGAGGCGGCAGTGATGGCCGCCTTCTCACCCGTCCAGTCCCACAGTGTGGTTTGGGCGTTGGTCTTAGAAGCAAAGCCTCAAAATTGCTTCCAATACGCTCGGCTCTGTGACTGTGGGCGACCCGCAGCCCTTAGTCCCTTTCCTGCTTAAACTGGCCAGAGTAGATTCTGTTTGCAACTAAGGCCTTTCATCAACATCGGACAAGGAACTGACTTCTTAGTCTTCATGTCCCCGTTCCTGATGAGGGCCATGTGCCTCTGGAAATGTCTGCTAACCATCGCTGTGGTGTCTTCTTAGGGACAGCCAGGGGACCAGGTCCCTGACTCTTAGGCCCAGACTGTTATCAGTGCCGGACCGGAGGCTGTGCAAGCTCTCAAAAACTAACATGTCCGGGGGGTGGAGGCGTAAAACCAAACGGCTCCTTAAAATCCGCAGTAACAAACACAAGTCCCACGAGGAGAAAACAGAGCCTGTCGGCAGGATGCCCGATTGCCTGTGACAAAAATAGAAGCATCTGGGAACAAAATCCGAGCAGGAGTCTCTGGAGCACAGACGGGGAGGGAAAGAAATTTGTCAGTTTTTTGTCAGTTTTAGCAACCGATTAAATATTTTGAGTTTGCGGAAAACAAATCAGTAAGATCCATGCCATCCGCGAATCTGCGTGGATAATGCGCTCTGGTTTGTGAGTCGAGGCCTTGACAGCCACTGGGCGGCTGTGCTGGGACAGACCGCGCCACGGCTTCCCGGAAGTAGGCCCTGAGCGACAACCTGGACACCCGCAGCCCCCGCCCCTCCGGTGCCCGCAGCAGCGCCCAGCACTTCACACCCTGTGACCTTCCCTGGGGTTGAGACCCTTTTGTGGCAAAATGATGCCATCTTGTGGCCTCCTGGGAGTCAGACGCTGAGGTCGTGAGCGCACGCTGTGAATGAACCCCGTTCTGGTCGTGGCTTCAGCAAACATCCCAGCGGCTCTCAGACGCGTACATTGTCCTTGGGAGGTCACCCCAGGGACCCACTGTTGCGAAGGCGAGGACATGTCTGGCCGGTCAGCCAGGGCACACCTGGAAATCGTAGAGCTTTTATTCATTTTTGTTTGTAACCGACCCCTCTGCAGGAGTGATTAACAAATGACTCTGATGCAAAGCAAACAAACAAACAAAAAACCTACCCCCAAAGTGACTTCTGCCCCATAAACATGTCTGAAAGGGAAACACAGGCGGGGAGCAAAGGAGACCTCACATCAGGGCGTGCTGAGGATTTGTCCTGGCCTCTCCCCTGGGCCGGTCATGGTGACTAAGTCTCTGGTCACAGTGTTGGGTACTGGGTGTCGTTAACAAACCAGCCGAGAGACGGCAAGAAGGTCAGTGAATGTGTCTGGCCCCTTGGTTTGTTTAAAAAAAGAGGAAAGACAAGATAATTTCTAGGCGAACTTTAGGAGGTACGATTTTTTGCTCATTCATGCAAAAAATATTTATGGAGCATCTTCCATGTCATGTGACTCAGCTGGACTCTGGGAATACGTGGAGAGAGAGAAGCCAGATGTGGAGCTTATCCTGCGGGGACGTCACCCTCGCATTGGGAGGAGGGCAGGAATGTCCGTTACTTCACCACCACGCAGCGACGGCCAGTCCAAACTCTGACACTTGGGAAACCATGCAAAGGGCTGAAGAAATCAGTGTGTCAGCTGAGAGCCTCACAGCATTTGGAAAACGCCCCCTAAAAACTGCTGTGCGCCAACCTCGGGCAACGCTGGAGCGCCCACCTGGACACTTCGTACGCCGGGATCAGGTGTGCTCCCGCTGCAGAGATTCAGGGAGGCCAGTCAGAAAACCGGTCCGCACCGCTGCTGGGTTCCCCTGGTTTTATAATAGTTGTCACACATCATCTCGTTTATGTTAAGAGAAACAGGAAACTCACGTCTGCGTCCGCAGTGGGCGGTTCTGCATCTGACCGTGTCGGGGCTTCTGGGCGGCAAGTGCGCAGTCCCTGTCGAGTTCTGTAAAAAGCGTTTCCCGTTCTGCTGATGCGGAGACAGACAGGCTTGACGATTGGGTCAGATGTTCAGTGTGTTTCCTGACATTCGAGTGTAGATTGTCCTGGAGTGAAGACGGCGTGCGATTCACCCGGCAAACGCCATACGGCTCTGAGCAAGGGCCGCGTGCCGAGTGGCTCACGGTCCACGCGGCCGGGACGTGGTTGTTGGGCGGCAGCCCGAACGGTTCTTTCCTCTGTGCCCTTGGATTGAACACACAGGTTGCGTAACAAAGTTGCCATTCATTTCCTCCCCCGGGGCTGGAATTGCTCTCCCACGATCTCTCAGCCTCCTCTCTCGCCAGCCGGTCCCACTCACCCACGCACGTGGCTGCCACGCAGGACACACTCAGCACGTAACTGTTAGCTAACTGACACCAAGATTTATTTTCTCCCCTACCATTAACCCTAGACGTCATATGGCAATTTATGTCTCAGATTCTTCAATATGCTCTACCTATTGTTACTCATTTGTTCATTCTAGAAATATCTGCTGAGTTGCTATCACATACCAGGCTCTGCACCTCGGGATAGGGCCTGGACGTGAACGAGGCAGCCGAGTGGGACCACTGACTGTGGCCAGGCAGGTCAGCAGAGTGACTGGTGAGTCCGCTTCGGGGTGGACCGAGCAGCGAGGAGGGCACGGGGCAGGGGCCCCTGGCCTTGTCTTAAGAGGTCTGGGAAGGCTCCCCGGAGGAGGAGACCCCTAGGTCAACCGGGAACTGGCCAAGAAAGGAAGCTTGGAGGAGTTGGGGGTGGGGGACATGGCAGGGTTGGGGAGCAGGATTTGAGGCAATGAGACCCACGTGTAGAAAGGCCCGTGGGTGGGACCGTGGATTCACAGACTCTGAGCAGGGCGGTCTGGCTAAATGTGAGTCCGTGTGTGTGCTTATGCATGTGTGCACACGTGTGTGTGTGCACGCTTGTACTGTGGGAAGATGTGGTAATGCACGAGGCTGGAGGGGAGAGCCAGGCTGGCCCCGGCCAGCTGTGGGGACCTGCTGAGATGCGTCCTCTGCTCTGAGGACATGATTGGTCCCTGAGCGTTTCTAAGCGGAGGAGTGAGGTGGACAGATTTAAAGTGACTTGCAGAGCCTGCGAGCCCCAGGGGGGCCAGGCCGAACGTGCCACCGGGTTGGGATGGCCCTGCCCCATGTCTGCCTTCCCTTAGGGCCGCCCTGTCCCCTGATCATCCCGGTTGGCCCCAGGTTGGCGTGGAAACTGGGGTGCTGCTACTTTCCTGTTTTTTTCTTATGGACACTCCATGCCCATCACCTCCGTCAGAACGGTCACCTTGTTCCTATGGGTGACATCAGGAACGGAAGCACCGAGATGCAGTGGGAGAGAGTTAAGGCCTCGCAAAGACGAGCAGCACGATTAGAACTAAAACTGTCTTTCTCCAGGGCTGCCGCCTCTCTCATGCCAGCCACGTTCCTTCTGCGCGGGTGTCCCTGATCCTTCTTTCCCGCCCACGCCGGACAGCCAGGCCCTCTCGCCCAGCGCCTCCATCCTCCGCTCCTCTGCTGTGCAGCTCAGGTAGCTATGGCAACAGACCGGGTAGGCGGCTGGCTGTTCATTCACAGAGCATTCTGGGCTCGCGTGACGCGTGTGTGACTTTTCGTACCAAGATTTGCCCTCACGCTGCTGCGACAGCAATGGCGGAGGATTAGGTGTTGCTGGATCCGCCCCGCACGGTGGGGTTCGCACTGTCCACGGTGCTTCTAACCGCTCAGCGGCTCGTGGCAAGTGTCACTCTCCCTTGAGAGTACCTGTGCAGTCGCCATCCTCCAGCGAGCACCGTGTGAGATCGTAGAAGGGCGAAGGCCAGCGGCCCTGCACCATCTCCTCTCACCGCCACGCTGCCACTGGGGCAGGGGACGCAGCCGGGACAGGGGGCCCCTCGCCTCTGCCGCGCTCCCCGCCCGGTCGGCAGGTGTAAGGGGTGTGCTTCGCGCTGAGGGTCCCTCCGGCAGAGTTCCCAGGGGGCTGCAGGGTCGCATCCCGGGTGGGCGGGGCCTGGGCTGGCCTGCGGGGAGGGCCACACTCTCAGCTCCCAGGGCCAGCCCCCTCCCTGGTCGCCGGCCTCTCTGGAGAGCCTTCGGCTGACTCCCACGCTCCTGCGGTGGGGTCGGGGATGGGCTGTGGGGGTCCCACAGCGTTAGACTCCCTCGGTGGCGGAGGACAGTGGCCGCAGCCAGCACGGCTCAGCGGGCCCGCCGGCAGCACCGATTTCTCAAGGGCCTGGCCTCTCGCCACGCGGCACCTACCCCTGTTCTGTGCCTGGGCTGCCTGGTGTTTGTGAAAGTTGCTGGCTCTGGAGAGTCCCACAGCTGAGAGGCAGACGGAGGAAGAAGGAAACTACTGGACTTTTTTCTGAGTTAGCTGGCAAGAGGCACAGGCCTCAACAGTTCGCTAGGCTGGGAAGAGAGATGGGGGCCCAGAGCAGAAATGATATGACGAAACACAGTAATTACTACAATCACTAAAACCGGCCTTTACTCAGTGCTCAGCACGTGGCAGGCCCTGCAGTCATCATGGTCACGCAGCAGCTCTGTCCCAGGAAGTCCAGGGACCGCTGCACCAGCTAGTGCTACCCCACCTCCCCCGGAAATGCAGGGGTGGGGCCTCTGGTCAAGACTGAGCCTGTGCTGTGTTTCTGTTTAAAGACACTGATTTAGGACATGATGTTGATTCATTAACATTGAACTTGTGGCCAACAGCACATCACTCGGGCTGAGCAGTTTCCCGAACACACATGCTCTCTCCACGAGGCTCGGCATGGCCTTCTTGCTCTTAGGAACACAAGGCTGCACTTCAGCACGAGGCGAGGGAACTGTTTTTGACAGTAAAATCACCAACAAAAAGCACAAAAATGCCACAATGCGACACGCGATGGATCGCAGAAAGGACACTTGTTCATGGTAGGAGCTGCACTAAGAAGCCAGCACGGGGCCTCGTTCACCTCGCCTGGGACCGTGTGCCTCAGACAACTCAGATGTTTCAGTGTTCTGTGCACGCCCCTTGAATGACTGTGAAAGAGCTTGCGGGTACGGATTTGGGGGTTACAAGTAAATTCTGGCAAGTAGGCGAACACAGATCCTGTGAGTAAAGAGGTCGACGGTAGTATCATCTTGTTTAATCCTCATAACCAGCCTGGAAGGTAGGAACTATTATCACCTTGATTTTCACACGAG
This sequence comes from Pteropus medius, assembly GCF_902729225.1. Taxonomy (NCBI): domain Eukaryota; kingdom Metazoa; phylum Chordata; class Mammalia; order Chiroptera; family Pteropodidae; genus Pteropus; species Pteropus medius. The sequence continues at coordinate 5,456,727 of NW_024340700.1, read as the reverse complement.
AAAGTAAAACCTAAGTTGGAGTTGACTTGCTGGAAACGTCAGCTACCAGATGGGAGAGCCAGCATTCAAATCCAGGCTGACTCTGGAGCCCAGACTTTTACTCATTTTATCATCTGGGTCAGGGATACGCCTTCCGTAAACTCTGCAGCAAAAACTGTGCAGGAAACTGAACTTGGCTCCTAGAGCGCAGGAAGTAAAAAGCCCAAAAGATCCTTAAACCTTCAATATTATTTTCTAACAGTTCTTATATCTAAGTACAGATTAAAACATATAGAATTGGCCTTTTTTGTTAAAAATAGTTGGACATTGACCGCTTCACATGATACAGCCTCATACATCCTTGGAAAGCTTTCTCTCTACTACTAGAGGAATCAGTTTATTTCAACTTGATGCATATGGAAAACGGCAGTTACTCTGCTTCAAAAAGAAAATCCTTAAAAAACTTACAGATGTACTTTTATTAAACAGAAGCACAGAGGTTTATGATTTTACAGATGTTTATCATCTATTTTCTGATCTTTTTCAGTTAAGGACAAAAGGATAAGATCTCACACTTAAGTACAAATAGGCCAAGTATAAGTGTTTTCTGCCTGAAAAGTGCTGAGTATTGAACTTTTATCAGAAGAAGTGTAAGATCTGCTTTTTTAGGGGTCTCCGTAATATGTTCTTACCTGAGATTAGATAAGATCTGTACTGAAGGCAGCAGGACAGACAGTAAGTCTTTAGGGGTCCACATTTTGTCAGAATTTATGCAAGAACTAGTGTGGGTGATGTAATAAAATACACATTTTCACTACGATCTTAACCAGCCAACAAGCAGAACCTATGACTTGATGACCTCGTAGTACATTTCTGGAAAGCTGCAAGACTCTCTTGAATTCATATGGTACAGGCAGTCCTAATTTTTAATCTCTCCTTGGCATGATGGAGGATAAGAGAGAGAAAAAAAGCCACCTCCCCATTGCGTTTGTTCACCCACCGCTGGCCAGAGAACAGTAAACACTTCAAAGGTTTGCAGTGTTTATGCGACATTGGGCACATGGGATGGATTAGCCATTCGTCTTATAAGCAGGGGCTCACTCTTGCAAATTCCTAGTTGAAAGATGAGCTAAGGAAATAAATATCCCTCACAACCTAAAAAGGAGTAAGGTAGCCTCCTTCTATTTCTTCGGAAAGAATCTTAAGTATATCTATCTATCCTCATGTAACCTTAAAAGTAGGTGTCATGTCCTGGTGTGACCGGGCAGGGCGCGGGCTGGTTCCCACTGCACAGGGCAGTGGCAGGGCTGAAACCCGCACGGAACGGCCTGTCCCCAAAGCCTGTCGTTCGCTCCGACTCCTTCCTAGCGAGGGTATTTTGATTCCGCTGAGAGCTGAGCCCGTCTGCCAGTATTTCCACAGTGGCCCCCAGGATTCTTCTCACAGTGTCGGGCCTGTACGAGGGTCTGAGCGCCGGACGTGCGTCCGCGGCACCCAACGTCACGAGGACCTGCGTTCGTGGGTCCATTCGGCCAACAGGCAATGGCTGTGAGCCCGCTATGTCCTGACCCCTGGTAACGGGAAGCAGCGCCTGCTGAAACCCGAGCTCGGTGACCCGCTGTCGCGCTGCGTTCCGGTGTGACCACCCCCACCCAGCTCGCCCGCGGGAAACGAGCGCGGCGCGCCCTCCGACCCCCACGAGCCCGGGGCGTGGGCTGGGATCCCCGCAGGCCGGCGGAGCCCCGGCGCGCATGCGCGCGCTGCTACGGCGGCCGCCAGGGGCCGAACTCGCGCCGGAAGCCGGCGGCCCGGACTTCCGGTCGGCCGGCGGGTTTCGGTTCCGGCTTCCTCCGTGAGCGCCAGCGGCCAGGGGACGGGTGGCCGCGCGTGCGGCCCGGGACCAGGGCCATGGAGAAGCTGCGGCGGGTCCTGAGCGGCCAGGACGACGAGGAGCAGGGCCTGACCTCGCAGGTAGCGTGTCCGCGGCGGCGACAGGCGGAGGGGGCGAACGTGTGGGGGGCGCGGGGTGCGGGGCCGCTACCCGGGAAGAGCGTGGGGAGCTTTCCAGGTCTCGGTGGAGTCCACGGGAGCTCACGTAGAGACCCCTAACCCGTGTGGCCTTCTGGCCGAGGAGCCCGCTGCGCTGGCCGGCTTCCCTCCCGCGAACAGCCCGTGCGCCCCGCGCGCTTCTCGCGCAGCCTCTCCTGGCGCCTCTGCGCCTGCTGCGGGCCGAGCCCGACCTGCGCCGCGCGGCTGGGGTGCGGGCCCTTCGCCTGCGAGCCGCGGCGAGCTGACACCTGTGAGAGTGTCTGGCCTCTGGGTGCCCCTGGGGATAAACGAGGCGCTGCGAGGGTGTGTGTGTCTTTGGCAGTGGGGACACTGGAGCTTAAAAACCCAGGTCATTGAGAAGTGAGATCTCACCGAAGTGAAGATTGTTAAGGCATTGAATCCTGATAAGAGGTTCCCCTCCCCCCAAAGGCCTGTTTCTGCTTTACCCACGAGACTCGATAAGGGTTACTTCCTCTATCGAGAGGGCTGACAATAGGAGTGGTGCAGCGACAGCGTTATTAGTAGTTCTGTTTGCATGCTGACAAATTCTTGTTTGCCTGTCACAGAAGTGGAATATTTAAACTCGGATAGTGTTACATGAGGGTCTTTAATTAGCCCCCTTGCCTTGCCTGAGTTCCTTCCTTGCCATGTTTATTCAGCATATCTTGTGGGCAGGATTCTGGGCCGGTCTGTAGGAGGCTGTCTGAGGGGGGCTGTCCCTCCTGTGTGCCCCTTACTTCGTCCAGATCCCTTCCAGTTACCTCCCAGGAAGGCCTGAGGCTGGAGGGCAGGATGGACTGACTGAAGTCGCCCCGCTCCCGGCCCCTGGCAGGGCCTGCTGAACCCGGTGGTCAGCATATGGGCACTTGCTTATTTGAAGGCATCGACCTTGTGTTCACTGGTGTCTGTCCCGGTGTCCAGAGTGGCCGAGTTGGGAAGGAGCGACCTGGGCTGTGAGCATCAGAGGAGCGGATTAGAGCAGGGCCGCTTCGCCCCAAGTCACTTCCTGCGGTGGGATTAGCAGGAGGCCAGCACTAGAGGCCGTACCGGCTGCTCGGCCCACGCCCCCCTCACAATGGAGTGGGCGCGGCCGGGCCCCTCCAGCAGGCTGTGGACCCTGAGGTCGGAGGAGGCCAGCGGGAGGGCTCCCCTAGGGGACTGAGTCAGAGGGGAGAAGTGTCTTCGGGGTCCCCGGTCCCCTGTGAGGAGGCCTCAGCTAAGTAGACCCGGGAAGGGACCTGGTGGGCCCGGGCAGGGCGCAGGCCTCCAGCCCAGCTCATTTCCCGCACTGACACTCGGGCTGGCACGAAGCGCACTTGCGTGGGCCACTCCCCCGCACCTTGAACCAGGGGCCAGGCTCCTGGCGCAGCACCCAGGGCAGGCTCGGGGCGCTGCTGAGTGAGTGAGCGAGTCGGCCAGTGGCTGCCGGGTGAGACCGTGCGAGCGCGGTGCTTGCTTAAGGTGGAGGACGCTTAAGTGCCTCTGAAGGCTGGTGAGGCCGACTCGGGGAGAGCGTGGCTCATGCTGGAGAGAGGATGTTCTCGCCACAGGCTTGGTGGTTTGGTGGCAGCAAGCAGTGGGGGCGTTCCCAGCGATGGCCTCTGCTTTCTGTGCGAGACAGGGAGGTCAGCTGCAGAGTGGCAGCGCCAGGCAGGAGCCGGGCGTCTGAAATGGAGGTGGTTGGAGAGGGCGGACGGTAGGGAGAGAGCAGGTTGGCAGCAGTCCTGGCAGCAGCAGTCCTGGCAGCAGCAGTCCTGGGAACAGCAGTCCTGGGAACAGCAGTCCTAGGAACAGCAGTGCGTCAGGCGGGTGACGACAGGCTGCGGTGCCCCTGTCCTGCCACCCGACTCCGCCCGGAGGAGGACGGCAGGCTTGGCCGAGGTGGGCGCAGCACAGGGCCAGTTGCGGGTGTCTTCTGACCCGAGTGCCCTGTGCTGCCCCCGGAGAGGGAGGGGAGGGTTGGCGGGCCGGACGCGGCACGGAGGCAGGAGCGGTGGGGTCGGCGGGCCCTGGAGGCCATCGGGTCGGGAGCGGCAGCTCGAAGTTCGGAGATGGAGTGATTTTGGGTACCAAGAGTGCCCTGGTCACTCAGTGGAGTGGCGGGGGTGGCCATGGAGGTCGGAAGGAGGAACGAGAGCCTGGGCTGTCCACGTGGATGGTGTGCAAGATCCAGGGGTGGTGGGGACCTGGGATCGGAGGTCCTGAGGGACGGAATGACAGGGAGAGCTGTAGGGACGGTGAGGAGGGCAGCGCGTCTGTGAGTGTGTGAGCCTCCGAGCAAGGGGCAGGACCCCCGGGACCCCCGGGAGCCCCGGGAGAGGGTCTGTGGGCGCCCGTTTCCGGGCTCACTCTCCCCTCGCCCTTTCCGTGCAGCGCTGCGGGTCTGAGTCCGGGGAGCGCGGCGGCAGTGTATTCACCAGCCGGCAGCCCCCGCGCTCCCTGTGTGCCAGGGACGGTGGCCGTGGAGCGGGGCCTCCGCAGCCATGCCCCTTGTTCCAGGACAGGTCCCTCCCGGCTCCTCCGTCACTGCAGGAACCGCGGGGACGCTTTTCTCTGTACCTTTCCCAGCCAGGTGTGTAGCGAACCATGTTCCGGTTCCGGGCGGTGCCGTTTGGTTCTGGCAGCGGCGCAGGGAGGCGGGGAGCGGGGCGCACCAGAGCAGGGCAGAGTGGCCCCCACTCCCCAGGCGTTTCCTCTTTGCTGCTCTTCCCCACATAACTAATAAGTCACGTAATCGGCGGCGACGTCAGTGTGTGCTGCTTTTCTGCGACTCGTGTAAGGAATCGGCACGGTTGCTGCTTTGGACGGGGTCATTTCTGATCGCGTCGGACAGGCGCGTGGCACCCCATGCTTGCGCTGAGGCGGCTCTGGGGGTCAGGGCGCCTGCTGTGTCCTGCGGGGGGAGGGATGCGTGTCGGCTCGCGCGTGTCGAAGCTTCGTGTAGGTTTCCGGTTAGGGCTTAGGAACTCTGCTCCGTTTCTGTGTCCAGGACAATTCGCAGGGCTCGAGACAGGTCTTTTGCCTGTGGATTGAATATTCCATATTTACTAATGGAATGATTCGTCGTATGTTTCATATTAAAGATCATCATGTGGAAGATGTAATAAGGGGGAAATCCCGACTGTTGTATGAGCGAGCACGCTGAGAGAAAAATAAACTGGCAAACCAACAGTAGAACTTGTGAACAATGGGGCGATTTAAACTTGTGAAAAGAAGTAAAAATGGATGCTTTTTCCTTTATGCTTAAGCCCTCACGTCATTGTGTACTCACACTGACCGTTTAGAAATTGTTCTTTCTTACGATTCTGCTCCCGTTCGTCACAAACCAGTAGGTCATTTTCTATGTAACATGTAGTCTTTAGGGTTTATTCTGTTCCCTGTAGTTAAAATACACTTGATGGGTATTCTCGATCAGAAAGAATGAAACTTAGATGTTTTTATAGGCAAGTTTATTCTTTTTTTAAAATTCAACGATCAGTTTTGCTATAAGCAGATGACAGTGCTAATTAAAGCACATTTTATAAAGTATTAAAAAGTGATGATGTTACTTTGACAGAACTTTTGTAAGTTATTTTTATCTGCTTTTCATGCTACATAAGGATTCACACATTAATCTACTCAGGTAAGGATGTAGCAAAAGGTATTTCGATCTTTGTTTTAACTACATTATTCTTAAAAATAACATTTTAAGCATGCAGTCATATTTTTAAGTATGTATGTTAATGTAAGGGAGAAATTTAAATTTTGGCATATAAATTTTTATATATTTCTAGTTTCTTGAAACAGCTGTTGTTGATACTTTTTCAGCCTTATTGGGAAAATAAATGTTAATAGTGTACTTGATAATCTAAATGTGCCTGCCTGATCATTACTGTGTGTGCATTATCCTGCTGTGTAAAGTATGTGGAGTAATTTCTACTTTTCCCTATGTAATCTGGTTGGAATTTGTATGACATAGGAGTGTTGTCGCTCCAGAATAAATCATCATTTCAAAACTGTGTTTTTAGTAATGGTTGGGGAGAAACCCAAGGCTTTCATGAACAGGTTTCGAATGAAGGCTTCGTGTCCGATGGTAGACACTACAGGTGGGTGGCTGCCCAGGCCCCCTGGTTAGGCGGGTGTACCTCTCTGCTGGCCCTGGAGCTCCTGCAGTCACCCCCACTTTGCCCCCAGCCTACAGCCAGTAAGTAGCCGGCAGGAGGTGGGCTCTAGCTGGTGGCCCTGTTCATGGCAGGACCGACTCTGAACCCTTTTACACTGCAGGCCCCGGGTAAATTCCAGCTGAAACCTCATCCTTGCTCAGTCCCTCCCTTGCTCTGCCCAGCTCCCCTTGTGTCCCTGGGCTTCTCTTGCTGCTCGCCTTGCGCAGGGAGCCCCGTCTCCAGCTTTCCACGCAGGGCAGCTCGCCTAAGTGACCTCGGGCACGCTGAGAGAAGGCGCGGCGAGCCCCGGGCCCTCACCGGCCTCAGCGAGGGTCAGCATTTTGCCCGTCTTGACACAGCTTTCCTCCATTTTTCAATCCTCCAAGTTTTTATATCTTATATATGATGTCGTTTCACCCACATCAGTGTGCGTCTGCTGTCCTTAGCAGGTCAGAGCTGTTTAAACAACAGGACCATAGTTCCGTTGTCACAGCCGCCCAAGCTGGCAGCGGTTCCTCGGGACCGTCCTGTCCCTGCCCGTGTTGGTAGCTCCCTTCACAGCCCCGGGGCCCTGGCGTTGTCAGCTGACGCTGCCACATGCAGAGTGACAGAGGGCCGCAGTCTGGGCTCACGGAAAAACCCTGCCTTGTTGAGGGCGAGGGAGCGATGGCGAGCGGTGGCGTGAGCACGTTCTAACCCCCCGTCTCCTCAAGGTCCTGGACGCCTCGTCCCTGAGCTTCAGCACCAGGCTGAGGTGGTTTGCCATCTGCTTCGTGAGCGGCGTGCTCTTCTCCATCCTCGTGAGTGAAGGCTTTATGTTGCTTAGCAACTTCTGCATCATCAGACTGGGGGTCCCATCTAGTCCCAGCGGGCAGTCCAGTTTATCTGCTCTGAGACAGTTTTGATGGGACTTATTTAGTCATTTTAATAAAGGGGTAAAGATCAATACAGAGATGTAGAAGTTAACATTTTGGGGGTGGTCATGGATTGTTAAAAATCAAAAACGCTGCACTCCGTAATTTAGATGTCAGTGACCTTTCAAACTTGCGTAATTTAGATGTCAGTGACCTTTCAAACTTGGCATTTTAAAAGAATACTTAATTTGAGTAGAGTGAGATTTACTCACATGTGTAAAGAAAGTTGTGTTATGGCTCATTTATATATACTTATCTGCAAATAGGCAGAAGATCCAGGTGAGCAAACAACATTGAAAATTAACTGTTTTTTAAAAATGCTATAATTAGAGACTATATGCAAACACATTCATACTTAAAATTTATTTTACGTATTTATATTACTACTATTGTAGCACATTTAATTTTAAACCATTACAATGGTAAAATTATTTTTAAATAACTGTAATATCTTAACTTAGGGGACTGGATTGCTGTGGCTTCCTGGTGGCTTAAAGCTTTTTGCAGTGTTTTATACCTTTGGAAATATTGCTGCATTAGCCAGGTACGTACAGAAGTTTAGCTTCTCAAAATATCTTGTTTGCTATCGCTATCAAAATTTTCCTTTCTGATGAGGATTTTCTTAATAGGATACATTTCTACAGCGCTGACCTACTGTGAGTTCAGCCACGAAACCTGTGTTCGTTTAATAGATGTTGATGGCCCCTGCTGTGGGCCAGCTGCCCGGCCAGCGTGTTAGTGATGGGGGCGGCCAGCGTTCGGGGGCACTTACTGTGTGCCAGGGAGCACTCTCAGTGTTCTGTGTCCATCACCCCCAGTTTCTGAGGTGGCACCGTGATCACCCCTCATAGCCGGGGGTGTGCCTAGCCTCCCGCAGACTGTCCTCCGGGGTCCCAGTGAGGGAGCCCGTCAGGGACCAGCCGCCTGGCGGAGGGAGGTCTGGGCGAAGCCACTGTGGGAAGTCAGACGGGGCGGTGCCGCGGGGGGCCTGGGGCATTGGGCCCGGGGCGTCCTCTCTGAGGGTCCCATGCATCTTTGCGTGGGTCGATGTCTGTCATAGCACCTACCAGGCTTGTGAGCTCTGCGTCTGTGGACGCTCAGCTTTCAGAGGCGACCGTCTGTTTCTGCAGGAATTTCCTGGACCAGAGGTCCCGTCAAGGGCACAGGCATGAGTCAAGGCCAAGCTCAGTCTGCTCTCCTGGCTCACGGCCGTGACGGTTCTCGCTCAGACCGTGCTCTGCAAGGAGCCGGATGGAGCCGTTTGGTGTTGTGCCCAGAGGCCCCACGCTGGCGGTTGGTCATGGAGGTTGCTGTTCAGGGTTCTGACGTGTCCTGTGCACAGAGACGAGGAAGTAGGAGTGACAAAGAATCTCGTCGGTTTAGGGTCACTTTGGGTCACTTGTAGCTATAGAGTCACGCCGTAGGTAACTTGTAAAAAGCCATTTGTGTCTCATGGAAAACTAAAAGGCCGTTTTCCTTTTCATATTAAGGAAAAAATAAAGCAGACCTCGTGAGAGATTTTTATTAAATAGACTAACATAGGATTTCTTTTCTCGAAAGCATTTATTTTTGCGTAATCAGACAGATTAGTCATTCCATCTCTCGGGTCTCTTATTTGTTTCAAATAGCACGTGCTTTTTAATGGGACCCATGAAGCAACTGAAGAAAATGTTTGAAACAACAAGATTGCTTGCAACAATTATTATGATCGTAAGTAAATAATGAAAATGAAAACTTTTATTAAAGTAGTTTTGCGTTGCTGCTTTACAGATAACTGCCCATTTCATGTGCGTGCTTTGTCATGTTTTCCTGTCGCGTGTGGTAGCTGCATCCCGCAGGTTGTGTGAGAATGAGAGTGGAGTGCGCAGCGTCAGCCTGACGTGACTGGCCCTGGAAACGCCACTTTCTGTTGCACGTGGCAACCGCAGCTCCGTGCGTCTAGAGCGAACATGAGAGCGGGCGTGTCTCATTTTCAAGCCCCAGGGAGCGTTTCTTAATGGACTGTTGCGTCTGCTTTCTGAAGGGTGGGTTAGAAGACAGGTCACTCTGGGTCCATTTGAGCCTTTCCGGGGAGAGTCGGCATTAATTTAAGTAGCTTGTCCTCTGGCTTTGTCTCTGCCCTTTGTGACTCGTTGACAGACACCTCCAGCAGTGTGGCTTCCAGCAGCCGTCGGTCACGTTGCTAGTTCCGTGTGTGGCTCCCAGGTTACCACCCCTAAATTCTGTGCTGTCTTTATCTTCGAATATAGTTTTCATCATCACGCATTCTGGGTTCTTGGCTGATCGTTGTTTTGGGTGTTGTGGGCAGAAGGAACCCAAGTCCCCGTCCGTACCAAGCCCCTCGTCCTAACGTGCTTGTCCCGTGTCCTGCAGATTTCTTTTGCCTTAAAGCCCGTTTTTGAATTTAAATATCAGCTGGAGCTAGTTTGTCCTTTTGCCTGTTAATCAGCTTTCCAAACACAGCCAATCTATAGATTTCTAAGCGAGGAGATGTTTTCAGCTAGCGCATGTGGGTCTTCTCCCTCCTTACCAGAGAAAAGAACTTTTTAGCCTAATTTTTATTTATGTCATTATTCAGATTCATCGTATTTATTACCCCTTGTCTAATTTTTCTGGTTATCTTGAATTTCCTCTATTAGCTTGTATAGCAACATATATATTAACATTTAACTTTGTCTGGGTTACTGAGAAATTATCTTACACCATTAGACTAATGCAAGACTTTATGTAGCTTCGTTTTACTTAGGGTACCTTGGAACCTGTCTTAGTAATGTACTCCACCTTACCTAGACAGGCATGAAGTTGAGAGACCGTGCAAACATTTAGAAACGTAAAGTAGTTCCCCAAAGAGACTGTTAGTTATTCATCTGGTGTAACTTTGGTGATGCCTTGAGTCATCACGTTCCTAGCTAATGCTTGGGGTGGTCTCATTTGCTGCTCACGTAGGCTGTGCCCAATAATGACGGTACGGAAGTGCCGACCCCGGCGCCGTGTAAGCGCCAGCCCCTAACTCGGGCACGTTGCAGACGTGCTCTGGTTTGTTCATTGCAAAGCCCTTTGGAGCAGGGAGCCGGACCCTGTCCTCCTTTTAAAGGGAGGATGACTGAGGTTAGACCAGATAGTTGGTTCACTTAACCAGGGACGCCCAGCTAGGAGGCGTCAGAGCTGGGATCTGGCCTGGGTCTCTATCTGCAGATGCCCCGCCCGTCCCCATCGGTGTCACTTGCCTCTCCTTTTCACTCACGGCCTCCTTGAGGGACACAGGTGAGGAATGAAGGTGTGATCTCTGCACGGAAGATCCTGTTGGAAAGCTGAGTAGAATTTACCATGTGCGCTGCGGGACCATTCCTGGCTGCTGGTCTTGTTACTGAGGTCACTGTCGTCATTCAGCAGAAGGCTGTTCCTCTGAGTCGTTCTTCAGGCATTCTTCCTGTTGACCTAATCAGCAGGTTATTGTCTAGGTGCTTCCATGTTGCCCAGGAACTGTGCGGTCATAGACTTGGAAGTAAAGGAACGCTCGTGGGGCGTGGAAGCACAGCCGGGGTCAGCCTGGCGCGTGTTGTCCGTGCAGGTGAATGCACATCAGCTTCTGCACGTTTCTTGGCTCTGGAGCAGACTCCGACGTGGCTCGCTCTTTCCTCTCTTCCAGTTGTGTTTCGTGTTGACCCTGTGTGCTGCTCTCTGGGTAAGTGACGCCCGCCGTGCCGGTTGGTACTAGCCGTGGCCCTGCACCCGGTCTCAAAGGAGCTCAAAGTCTGGCTTCCTTAAAACCCCCAAAAGATTGGGTGTCCCTAAAATTGCGTATGGCGACATCCAGCTAGTGGCTAGACTTGCCGTAGGTGGCGCATCTGAAACGGACAGAGGTGAGTTCGTCCTCGCTTCCAGGTCAGGCGAGTCCCTCTGGCAGTCCCCGGGCGGGCGCACCGATGAGCTGGGCCGCTAGGGGCAGCAGGCTGTAGAGGCCACCACGCAGACGGGCCAGAAGGCAGACCGGGGCAGGCGAGCAGAGCCGAGAACACGACGTTAGATGAGCCCCACAGCACCACGGGGCAGGGGACACTCTTCACCAGCCTCTCAAAGTGCCCCTGTCACGGTTCTGCCGGCTCATCACGCTCCCGCTTCTGTAGTTTCTATAGTTACCGTTCCCTGTCTGCTTCCCAGAAGGCTTTGCGGTGGTTCTAGAGCCATCTCGAAAACGGTACATTTTAAGGGAGAAAGGCTGGCGGGCGATGTTCTGGAAATGCCCAGTCAGACGCTGTCCTGATCCGCTTTTTATTTTGGCTGATGTGAGGACTAAACGTTAGTTCCGTGGGAATCCACTTACCCCTCATTTCCCAGTAACTTAGAAGAACGTCCTGAGTAGTGTTTGCATGTCCCTGTGAAAACTGATCCGGGTTTGGAATGGTCTCGCGGCCCGTTCGTTTATAAGCTGTAGATGACAAGTAAATAAAGAAGTAAATAAAAAACAAAAATGGACGAGGAATTCTAAAAAATAGGTCATTTAAAAACAGTGATGGAGACTATTTAACATTATTCTAGAAGATCATAATAAAATAGAGTTTTTCTTCAAAAAATAAGACAAGCTGTGAAAATGAGTAAAATATGTAAATTTACATAGGCTGTAGATCTAATAACTAAGTGGGGTTATGAATGTTGATTTTAGAAACATTTACATTGACTTTAAGGACCCAGCATACAGCGTTTTGATATTTTCAGTCTATGCACAGTTACTTCAGTAACATTTAATACCTTAGATTTAGCAGTATGTAAATTAATGGATACCGAGAATTTTAGAAAGGAAATGTACTTTATGGATATTTAAATTTCAGATCTGAATCTTAAGTTTGTCATACTAACGTTTATTAAGATAATTGGAACTGTCATCTTACATTTTTGAAGGGGAAGACTTGAACTGGGTTGTAAAAAGTATTTTAAAAAATTTTAACTTGTTATTTCTCTGTTTTTTGCTGCTGTTAGTGGCATAAGAAGGGCCTGGCCTTATTATTCTGCATATTGCAGTTCTTGTCGATGACCTGGTAAGTCTTATACCAACTAGAAAGTTAAAATTCCCTAAGCAGGGTGAAAGCATTTTGTTTTGAGACTATAAGCCCAGGAAAGTGGTTGGCATTTATCTAGTGGTTGAAGCATGTGCCTTGGAGGGGACACACCTCCTGAGAGGTCAGGTGAGTGAGGTGTGTGGTGTGTCTCATGGGACTTAAATATGGCTTAGTGGTAGCTGCAGGCAGGGGGACCCGTGGCAGGGTGGGGAGCCATGTTTACTTAGTTACACCGTGATACAGTCACTTCTTTTCTGAGATTTGAGAGGTGATAAGACATGTCGGTGAAGCCGTTTGCATCCACGGACACGAGGCCATGTCACAGGCTGAGCCCAAGGGCCTGTGGGGCTGCCAGTGACTTGGCGCCATGTGGCTGCGTCAGCACCGAGCAGGCTCGTCCTGGCGCCGGCTCTGGAATCCCTGCCTGGGGTCGCCCGGGACGAGGAGCTGTTAGATGCCGCTGCCCCCCGCACTCTCTCCCCACCTGACTTTGCCCCTCACGGGCCTTTCTGCACCTTGGGCCACACCCCGTCCAGCTGCAGTGACGGGCCTCGCGAAGGTCCGCTGGAATGGAACGCGTCCCTCGCACGCGTCCACGTCAGACCAGGAGGCGTTCTCACATGCAAAAGATTTTTGAGAGGGTCTTTCCTTTCTCTCCAGAGCCGAGCTTTGTTTGCTCCGTCTTCCTGACTCTGCTGTGTCAGGCCTCCTTTTCGATGTCACCCAGTCTGGGGTCATCTGTCGGAGCCCGTTTCTGCCTTTCCTCCCGTGGCTGCACCGCCAGCACCGCCAGCAGAGTCTCTGCGTGTTACAAAGGAGCCCTGTGGCGATGTTTTGCCCTTTTTCAGTGAAATAAGGAAAATTTTTAATTGAATTCCTTCGTCATGTTCTGTGATATGTTGCAGCTTATCATGTTATCTGTAGTTAATGACAGATTTATCCCTTAAGGAGACTGCAGTTTATCCTCAGATATTTGATAGTTTCTTTTGAAAAAATACCTTGAAAAGGATAACCTTTTCATTCCAAGAAGCTCAGACGTTAGCAGGCATCAGGGTCACTTAGAGGGTTTGTTAGAACAGAGTTTCTCCTTTGGGGGTGTGGGGTGGGGTGGGGTGGGCCCGGCGACCTGCATTTTTCAGTTCGCGGCGATGCTGCTGGTCAGGAGTGATACAGTGAGGATGCCGCAGGAACGCGCTTCCCTTGTCGTTAGCGTGAAAATGTGGCCCTTTGGCAGAACGTAGGTGCCGCTTAGATGGTGGGTGACCGAACTTGGCTTTTTCTTGCAGGTACAGTCTGTCCTACATCCCCTACGCAAGGTAAGCGCGTCGGAATTCCGTCTGGCTTCTGGTCCTCTCGCTATCTGCACAAAAATACAGGAATTTCAATAATTCACATGAAAATGTTATTTGAAAAGCTGTTTTTTTGTTGGCTTTCTTCCCCAAAAGAAATGATATTGTAAATGAGGTGGATAAAAGCTCGCGCATAAAGCGAAGCCATTGGGAGCATGTGCAGCGGGAGGCTGGGAGCTCCCTCCTGCTTGTAACGCTGAACCTTCGAGTTAGGGGGTCCCACGGGGGACGGGGCTCCTGCCACGCCTGTGAGGGCTCATCAAACGGGATGTGGAGACGCCAGCAGAACAGATGATACTGAATTCAAAAAGGGACGTTAGTGCGAAAGCGAGGCCTGACACAGGAATCTTTTAAGCCAGTGGAAACGTATTTATTCTGTGTCAAGAGGTAACTGCCATTTATATATTCTCAGAGAAATGCACTTAGTTATGGAGGGAGAAACAAAACTAATCTTGAATCTGACAGATTCATAAAAATACTCTGTCGAAGCTCAGCTTTGCTGCTTTGTGGACTTCGGAAGCATGGGTTGTTTATGCCTCATGCGAACATGGAGAAGATGGGTAGAAATTCTGTTTTTTCTTTTTGAATTTCAAACGGGTAGCTCTTTTTTGACGAACACGTACAAGGAGAGAAAGCAAGCCAGGGTCAAGTACAGGAGCACAGCCGTAGAGCGAGAGCACGAGGAAATTTACTGTCCTCAGGACCTTCGCTGCCATGCTTGCTTCTCTCAAGGGGGAAGGTCACCTAGAAGCGGCGTCCACTCCCGCATGACGATGTGAGCTCGCAGCCCGCAGCCCGGCGAGGCTTCTGGGGACTGGCCGGCCCCTCCCCCAAAGCGTGCAGCAGGCAGAATCTGCCCACTAGTCTCCAGCTCACTGGTGCTTGCTTTTAACCGTCCCTAAAAAGAATAATTTCCACCGAATAAAAGTAATACTTTAAATAGTTTTGGGAAAAAATATTAAAGATAAGTGAAGTTTATCACGTTTTTTTTTTTCAGAATCCTTAGCATGCAGTTGTACACATTTTGCATTTTAAAATCCAATTTGTTATTTTTTAAAATTAGTTGTTTTTTGCTGGGCCATTTTTGGCATTTACATTTATTCCTTCACATTAAGATTAGTGTGCATGCTGAGCAAGCTTCCGTGAAATAAACAACATTTCAGAAATAATTTCAAGTCTCAGATCTTGAGCTCAAGTGATGATATTCAGCAAAGTTTTCTGTGTTAGGGTTCCGCTGAGTTGACGTACGAAGACCATCATGCATCTGTCTCTTGGCAGAGATGTTTTCTGAAGGTTTTCTCTTGAGGCGGATTATTACATTGTCTTTTCCTCCTTTTTTTCACCAGGGATGCAGTGATTAAATGCTGTTCTTCTCTCCTAAGTTGAAAACCTGAAACTTCAGAAAAGAGCATTTGAAACTTGATGTTATGTTTTTGGTGAAGTATGTTTTTCCTGCCACAGTAATCACTCCGTAAACCACTGCAGTGACAGTCGAAGACCATTTTGCGTGTTGGTAAAATATACATGCTCGCTTAACGGTTAAATGCTTGTAATGTTAATTCCATTATATGTCATTAATATGCTCTTCCAGAGCTAAGGAGATTTTAATCATTGCCAGTTGTAAATGATTTTTAGCCAGTTTTTAATCTTTTCTAAACAGCACTTGAGATGTGAATATTTAAGGATAAACCTATGCTGCAAGATATAGTCATCGTTTTTGGCTTCTTTTAAATGTCTAGATTTTTAAAGTATTTGTAAAACTTTAAATGTGAAAGTTTATTTTAAACTAAAAATTTCTTATATGTAATAAAAATAATATATGAATCTTTACAGTTTTGAAATAAACTCATATTTGTAAAATTAACTTTCTGGATCAAATTTACAATATTTTAAGTGGGTGGTAATTTGGTTCAGTCAATAAAATTTAGTTTGGGCACTGCAGTTTTTCTGTAGAAAAATGAGTAAGCTACAGTCTCTGCCCTAATAATGTTTCTAAGTACAAGTTTGTAAAAGATAATAGGACTGCGAAATGATGAGGGCGCTTAGAAGTGTGTCCTTGCGGGTGTCCCCCTGAAAACAGCTGCTGACCGGACGTCCAGGAGGAGGACATATGGGGGGCTGGTCGTAGTGGGGTGAGGAGAGCTGTGAGCCAGGGCGGCTGGGCGGAGTGACGGGACCCTGGCGGCACAGGAGGAAGCCGCTTTCACCCAAGGCTGGCGCTGGGCCCCTGCGGAGGACCCACACCCCCCGCTCTCCAGTTGTCCCCTCTGCCCTCCTGGCTGACCCGAGCCCGGTCTGCAGGGAGAGGGACCCGCACAGGGCTGTTGGCCCTGCAGGAACGGGGCGCACAGGGGCGGGACGGACTGCTTCTCTCGTCGTTACCCCAGGGCACGTCCTGGGAGAGTGTTCTGGGGGGCGCATGGAGAAGCGTGCAGGAGAGGAGGCGATGCTGGCATCGGGGGACCGGGCGCTGTGTCGCTGAAGCTGGAGGGGACGCCCGCGCAGTCCGCAGTGTGGACAGTCAGCCGCCACCGCACCCGGCCGTGGGGGTGGGTGAGAAGGCCACGTCCTCGGCCTCAGGGGCCGCGTGGGAGAGGCAGACACGGGCCCAGTTGTTGGAAGGAGATGTGACTGGTGACAGTTGCAAGACACTGGAGTGTGGCAGGGGTAGCTCTAGCGCTGTGGCCAGAGCGTGGAGAGGAGGGGGTGGCAGGCAGGTGGCCAGCAGCATGGCGTGGGCAGAGTGTCACCGAGGAACACGGGACGGGACACTCAGGAGGAACCAGTCGGACTCAAGCAGGAGTGGTGCAGCGTGAAGAGGAAGAGTGTTCTTTGGGACAGTCCGCGGTGACATCGCAGTAAAGACCTGAGTGCTCAGGTTGGGGGGGGCCGTCGTGTGCCAGCGTCCCCCAGGCCCTCCGCAGTCCGGCCTGGGCAGCCCTCCCTGGAGCCAGCAGAGGGGACTGTCCGGAGTGGCGTGGCCGCGCGGCTGGGGCGGCTTTGCGAGGCCACCTGCGTCCACGGGCGGGCTCTCCCGGAGCAGCCGCCCGGGTCTCACGTGCCTGGGACCCCTCCCCGGGAGGAGGCGGGAGTGTCTCTGAGAAGCGTCGCCAGCCCACTGCTTTCAGGTCGCCTTCGTTTTCTTGCTGGAAGCCGTGCTGCTCGCTGACCTTTGCCCTGCACTGGCCGTAGGGTCCGGCAGACTAAAGGAGTCACTGAACCCCGTAAGTCCGGGCGGCCAGGTGGGGCCGCGTCAGGGGGTGGGTCCGGAGAAGGGTCCCGTGGGGCCGGCGCGGTGGTCGGCGGGGAGAGGGAGGCCCCGTCCTGTTAGCTTGGCGCGACTGTGCCCGGAACGACCCGGAGCTGCCGCGTTGGCGCAGCGGCCGCAGCGCGGGGCGGCCTCGCGGGAAGGTGTCCCCCGTGTCCCCCGCGAGGGGAGCGCGGCCGGGGGCGGGGAACTCCGTCGAGTCCACCGAGGTGGAGCTACCGAGAGAGACGCCTGAGTCAGGCCGGGAGCCGCCCGGGCCCCAGCCGCGCGGCGGTGCTGGACGTTCCGGGCTGCGGGCGCCGCGGCCGGCTTGGCGCCCCGCCCTGCTGGGCCGTCGGGTAGAGGCGCGTGGCCCTCAGGTGACCATCTGGTCCTCAGAGGAGCAGGAGGATCTCGGAGCGAGGGGCGGAGGGACATTGTGATGTGGGTTCCTGTGAGGGGACATGAGGCCTGGGTGTCCCCAGCAGGACCGCGCGGGCGTGGAAGGTCTGCAGAGGCCTGTGCTAGGCCCTGCCTTGGAGCGTGACAGTTTCAGATCAGCCACTCGTTAGTCATGGGAGAAGACTGATGTCGGGCTGTTTCCCCCAGACTTCCCAGATTGAGGTCCCTTTGGCGGGAGAGGCCCTGTGGCAGGATACTCCTCAGCTGTCCCTGCCCTGCTTTCCTCGTTTCCCTGGGGGCCCCCCATCTCCTGTTGGGCCAGCCCTGCAGCTGGCTGACAGCAGAGGTCACACCTGCCGGTTCACGGGGTGGGGGGACTTCGTGGATACCCTGTGTGTGCTTGGGCAGAGTGCTCACCTCGGGAAACTTCCATTCCCTTACCTCACAAATTGTTTAAAAGTTAGCTCTGCTGCATCCCTCGGTAGGGCTGCTGGGGGTCAGTGAGAGACGGTGCCTGGCTGGCGGCGTTCAGTGGACAGACTGTTTAAAATGCCCTGCGAGACGTTGCAGTTTCACGAGCTCACACCTGAGTGTGCCCTCAGAGAGCCGGCCGTGCCCCTCGGAGGAGGCGCGGCTGACCCCAGGGCCCTGAGTGCCAGGGCCAGCGGGCCAGGCTTCAGCACAGCCTGGGTCAGGCAGCCAGTGGCAGGAAACTGCAGAGGGCTGTTCACGCTGGTGACGGCAGCGATGATAAGGCTTTGCGGTGACTCCTGGGGTCCTGGGGGCATCAGCGGTTAGTGGCCTGTCAGGAACTGGAGCGGGAGGAAATGATGGGCCCTCTATGTGACAGGGGTCACAGAGGACGTGGGGATCTTGGAAAGGGACCAGCACCAGAGAGGACAAAGGCAGAGAAGCCGATAGCATTAGTGTTTGCAGACTTCCTCGGGGTCTTTCTCCCCGGACTGCTGGGACCTAAGAAAACTTGGGCTTCGTTCTGTTTTTAAATTGAAATCATCTCTGGAATCACAGAGCAGCTGTGGACGCGTTCGCGAGAGCATCTAACACTCCCTCTGCTTGCACGCCGATGCCCTACAGCTGCTGTTGTGCCTGCAGTGCCCAGGTTACCATGCTGTCTGGGCACAGGAGCCACGTGTGGGCCCTGGACGCCAGCCCTCCCTGTTCCCACCTGGCCCTCCCAGCACACCCGGCCGGGGCTGCCTTGCTCCAGGCAGTAGTGCCTTGTGTTCAAGGGAATTATTTAAAGAACAGTTTACAACTAGATGCTTTTGGGGGCGGCCAGGGAGCAGGTGAAACTCCCAGCCCCGGTGGGGAATTGTCAGTTTGTCTTTAATGAGTCATGGGACGGCTTGGGGCGTCCGGAGCTGTGGACGGCACAACCGCTGTCCCCGCAACCTCACTCGCACAGGCTTTTGTGGCCGGTGCGGCCCAGGCAGGCCACAGCCTGGCGTCCCTGGACACAGTTCAGTTTCTGTCGTCGGTGTCACTCTGCGAAAGTTGGAGGTCTGTTCCAGCATGTGCCGCCTCGTGCCTCTCCAGGGTAGTCTTCCGCGAGCATCCCTGGGCCAGTGTTTCTAGGGGAGCGTTTGTTCGCACACAGGCTCCATGGGGTGGGGGTGGGGGTGCGTGCGTGCATGCGCGCCTATGGGCCCGCTCGGTGCACCTAAAAACCTGAGCTTTGCAAGAGAAGAAAAAGGCATCGTTTTCGGTCGTTTGCGGCATTGTTTCCTGTTCTTATTTATGCCTCTTGTTTCCAGGCTGTGGAAGGAAGAACCCAGGGCAGTTATCCCTCACTGTCCTCGGGGCAGGGGTCCGGGCCCCCGGCAGGCGCCGGTTCTGCGCATGCTCACGCCCGCGTCAGTGGCGCGGCACCTGCACCTGCACCTGCACTTGCACCTGCACCTGCACCTGCACCTGCACCTGCACGTAAGGCGCGCAGAGCCCTCTGCGGCTCTTGCGGTGCCCGATGCAGGGCGAGCGCTGTGTGTCCGGGCAGCTGTCCCCGCGGCCTGTTCAGGGAGCTGTGCCAAGAAAGGCGAGGCCGCGCGTGGTCAGCAGAGACGCGGCCCTCGCAGGCCGACGGCGCGGGCCGCTGGGCGGCAGCTCCTCACTGGCTCGGCTCTCGCAGTGACCGTTGGGTCTGCGCGTGCGCGGCCCGGGTCCGAGGCCTTGTTCCGCTTCCACGCGGACAGGCCTCGGGCCAGCACCGGGGCGCCGTGTCAGAGCGCAGCGCCCCGTGCGCCCCGGCCGCATTTGTCGCACTTCTCCAGGCGTGGCCCGGGGACCTGCCTGCGCCACCCGGAGAACCTTTCAGGTCCGCTTCGGTCATCGTGTCGCAGGACACCTGTGCTCGTCCCACTGCCCTCGGCACACGGTGGCGGCTCTGGACGCGTGAGCGCACGAGGACCCAGCGCAGAGCCCGCCACGCGTCTTCGGTTTGTTTGTTTTGGAAAATACTGATTTTTCATGAAAAATATCAATGCATCGGGTTTATTAACGTAATGTATTCATGGTTATTTTAAAACGTATTAACAAACATTGTTTTAATGTCTCAGCTTAAGTTTCTGATAAGGTTAACCTCAATAGAGAGAGGCCACAAAAAGAAGCTGAGTCCTAAGTGGAAAGGGATCTTGAGATGCGTCAGCCTGGGGGGGGCGGGGCGTGGGACGGGGATGGGGTGTGCTCTGGGCCCCCCTGCCAGACGGGTCCTATCCAGGCCACCTTGTCGTGGGCTGCTTGGGCGAGCCTTGGTTTCCTCATCTGTAGAAAAAAAAGAGATAGCCATGAAGTAACCCAGATAAAGGGATTCTTACCTCAATAATGGGGAAAAAGAAAGATTAAAGTAAATCACATCTGGACAGTTTCCTCCTAAATGGTTTTCTACTCCCAAGGCCTTTCACAGTAACGAACCAGTGTTAGAAGAAAAAATTTAGGAATATTTTAGTTATTGACCAAGATCTCTTATTTCTCAGTAAGCAAATAGGATTTTTAAAGCTGGAATTAGCTTTCCATGTTTTAAAAAATTTAGAATAGGTTTTAGTTCTGGATCTTTGACTACTTGTTGCTATATCTAGTAAAATTATTTGAATCAAATATGGAAATGAAATACAGCATTTTGGAAGAGGGTATAATTAGAGAATGTATCGATTTGTTTTCCTTTTTGAAGTTTTCATGAATGTACCTTGAAGTATTATACGCCTTAGTAAAACCGAGAAATTAGTAAGTTAATGAGAAAAATTTCTTGGCACGATGGTAGTAGTAATAGCAGGAATCTGTTTGGATATCTGTGGGGTCCGAGCGGTGAGCATGCAGGTGGCAGGGCGGGCGACGCTCAGCTTTCCCACGCTCCCGCCGGGCCCAGGCCAGACTCTCTTGCCTCTCGTTTTCCAGGAGCCAAAGGGTTCAGGAGGAGAGGCGGCTGGCAGGGGGCAGTGATGCTGCGTGGGGCCCTCAGCACGGGCTGGAGACCAGCGCCCTGTACAAACGCTGGGCTCTCTGTGGCTCCAGGACAGCAGCCACCGTGAGCTGCGGGCACCTCGCCCCGGCCACGCGCTCCTGGGCCCCTGACCTGTGCGGGTGCCTGGGCAGCGGCCACTCAGCGCTTTTCTTCCCGGAAGCCGATGTGCCGCTTCCCAAGTGTCCGAGCTGCTGGGCTGGGACAGGATATGTTGGGGGGCCCTGGAGAATCCCAGTGACCAGTCTGGGGGTACGTCAGTCTGGCGAACCTCACTTTGTCTTCTTGGAGGAAATGCCCGATTTCTGCTAGCGTGGGGGGTGACGACTGCTTAGTCTGTCCTGGCCCCAGACTTCTCTGGGACCCCATTGCTAGAGCTGAGATGGGGTGCTTCCCCCACCCCCATTTACCAGTAGGATGGAGATAGTAATAGGAGCCAGCAGAGTTTCAATCAGTATAGATTAGCGATCATAATTGTGAGACAGCCAGCCTACCTTCACCCGACCTTCATCCCCAACTGTCACCGTTTGTGAAGCATGCTGGGAGTTAGGGAACAGGAAGGAGAGGACCCATCGCTGACACCATCGCAGCTTTTGCACGGCTGGGGTCCACACTGAGTCTCTGGGTGTCCAAGGGTTGGTTTCTCTCAGTAGCTGACCTTCGGGGCTGTGCCCACAGGAAATGGTGTCGGCCAGCTTCCCTCCTGGCCCTCTGTCCTCTCCAGTCCTCCACTTCCGCAGAATCCGTCCACCCACTGCCACCGCGTACATACCTAGTCTCATGCCCACCTAGAGAGGCTGAGACCTGGAATGAAATGCATGGGTGCTCTTAGCACCTACGACAGATTTCCTCTGACCTAAACTGTCTGAGATGCAGGCACGCGCGCCTGAGACATGTGGGCAGGGACAGGCCGCCTTGAGGCCCTGGCGGGAGTGAGGACAGCTGGGGACTTGTCTTGAAGCTGCATTTGCATATTTTTTGGAGAATAAGTAAACGCGTGGGGTAGTTTTGGGATGCTGGTGGAGACTACAGGCCTAAACCTTGCCCTCCATGCCCTAGCTGTCATGGAGAATGTTGTGGCCACCTGTCAAGTTTTGTTCTTGCCTCATTCCCTGACCCAGTAGCCGCCTCCGCTGGAACACGTGAGAACAGGAGGGGACCGTGGCCACGCACAGCAGGGAAGCGGCTGGGTGGTGTCCTGCAGCTTGGGCTGCTGGTGCCGGCACTTGTGAGCTCACCCGTATTTGAATGCTTCTAGCTGACCTGGGCCGAGGCCAGCACAAGCTGGTCGTGTTCCTGGGTCTGCCCAGAAAAGCATCGCCCAGGGACAAAGACTTTCTGGAGATGTAGACAGCTGATAATTCTCCTTAAGTAAATGCGGTGGCCGCCTGGAGAAGCTTTCTGTGCATTACTTTGTAACTGCTCGGTTATTCGGCAGACCTCTGGCCACTGCAAGACTGTGGTCGTCATCTCTCTACCACCAGAATACCGGTCGACAGGGAAGGTGTCTCCTTTTCATTTTGAACCACTGATACAGCAGTATTGCTTAGCTCACATCAGTCACTCATTAGAAGAACGTAACGTCTAATTTCCTACATCGCCATCATATAACGAACTGGACTCTTTTGCCTGGGTTTTTAGTTTTGAAGCGACTGTTTCAGCAGTGGCGTTAACAGTGTGTAAAAGCGAAAGCAGCGTGATTCACCGAAAGGTCTCTTCCCCACCCCTGGCTTCAGCCAGGCTTCTCCGGAGACTCGGAGACGCGACGCTGGCCTGCGCGTCGCCTGCCGCCCGCCCGTCCGCCCTTCACCATCTCAGAGGCGCAGCGAGGCTGGGCAGGGCTGTCGCTCCAGCGAGCGGACTCCGCCCAGCCCCGAGGACGCGCCCGGCGCCCCTGACCGGTGGATTGCCACCGGCCTGGGCGCCGGGGGACCCGCGGGCAGCCCGCGCCCGCCCCCGCCGTACCCGCCGCGCATCCGCGCGCAGCGGGCGGTCGCGACCGCGTCCTCCGCGGGCCGGCGCGCGGCTCCTCCTCCCGCGTCCGCTCAGGGGCGGGGCGCCGGGGGCTGAGCGGCTGCTCCGCCGAGGAGCCCCGGAGTCGGGGGACGCCCCGGCCCCGAAGCAGGGGACGAGGGGCGCCTCGGCTCACAGCCCCGGGTGCTGGCGTCGGGACGTGAGGGCGCCGGAGATGCCGCGGCTGGACGGAGGTGGGTGCGGATGGCGGACGCGGGGCGCCCCCCGCCGCCCAGGGGGAGAGCGCCGGGCTCCGCGCCCCTGGGACTAAGGGCCGCCCCTCTCCTTTCAGGGCGCTGATGCTCCGCCGCCTGGGCGGCACCATGCCCTTCCCGCCAACGCCGCCCGCGCCTGGCCCGGGGGTCCCCGCCGCGCGCCCGCCGCCCCGCAGGCCCGGCGCCCCCCGGAAGGTGCCGGCGCCCGCCTGCGCCCTGTCCGGGCCCTCGCCGCCGACCGCGGCCGGGGAGAAGAGGGGCGCCCCGGAGCGTCCCGAGCCGCTGCTGTCCCGCTCCTGGCCTTCGGCCACCCTGAAGAGACCACAGGCCCGCCGCGCCCCCGGCCCGGCCCCCCCGCGCACCCCGGTCCTGGCTGCGCCCGGCCGGCCGCGCGCCCCGGTCACGGCCGGCGCCGGCGACAGACCGGCCGGGCCCGCGGCTTTGGGGCGCGCCGCCTCGGGGCCCGGGCCCGACGCCGCCGTGCGCTTCTCCCTGAGCCTCACCCCCGAGGCCGTCCTGGTCATCCAGAGGCGCCACCTGGAGAAGCAGCTGCTGGCGCGGCCCCGCCGGCCGCTCCCTGCGCCCTCGGCCGACGCCCGGCGCCTGCTGGTGCCCGGTCCGCGGGCCAGGCCCGCGGGCCCGTGCAGGGCCGGCGACCCCGGAGGCCCGGACGCGCGCCCGCCGTGTGCCCCGCTGCCGCCCCGCGGCCCGCAGGCCTCTGACCCCGGCCCGCAGCCCACCGACCTGCGCCGCGTGCTCAAGGTGTCGCTGCTCAACGACCGGCACAAGTACGACGACGTGGAGTACGAGGAGGAGCCCGCGGCCGTGGACGAGGGCCTGGTCCGCAAGTGCACCGAGTGGCTGCGCGGCGTGCAGTCGGCGGCCGCCGCGCGGGACCGTACGGGGCCCCTGGACGCGCTGCCGCACCTGGGCACGCTGTGAGCGGGGCTGGCCGGACCCCGCCCGCCGCCGGCCGCCTCCGGGCACCTGGGAGCCGAGTGGGCCCCCTGGGCGCCCTCGTGGGAGACGCGCGGCCTCAACTGACGTCCACCACACATGTCGGACTCCAGTGAGCCAAGGGCCTGCGTGGGACACACGAGTCCCCGGCCCCAGGGCCCACCGCCTGCCCAGGCCCTGCACACTCCCCAGCCGTGACAGCCCCACGACCTTTTCTCTCCGCATCCCCCACACCGGGTTCTGCCCCCGCGCCCCCCAGGTCTGCCTTCTGCACCATCATGGCCTCCTCTGCCTCCCGCAGGTGACCTTGCTCGCCCGGGGGAGTGGAAATGCCTCTCAATCCCCACCCCTGAGGTGGGTCAGGTCTCTGAGACCCTCTTGATGTCTGTCCGCGGGCGCCCTGGGCCTAGCGGTGGGCATCAGCCAGGAGGGAGAGGGGCACTGGCAGCTGGCCTCTGTCCTAGACCTGGGCGTGGTGCTGCATTTAGGATTTTGTTTCTCCAAAGACGTGTTGGAATTGGAAGGCCTGGAAGCAGATAACCTCAGCTTCCAACTCCGGAGGGGCGGGTGTCACTGGAATCTCCTCCTGGTGGATGGAGCTGGCCTGGGAACAGTGCGGTTGTCACCAGCTGGCTCATCCTGGCTTGGTGCAGTGGGCAGTGCTCCCTGCTGTGAGCCAGGTGCAGGCCCATACACGCTCACGTGCACACACACACAGCTCTCACCCTTCACACTTACAGACATGCCACACATGCTACACGCACGTGCGTGCTCACGCACGCGCTAAAATGCATACATATTCACGCTTTTACATGCGCTTATGTACCCAGTCCCACGCACATACGTGCTCACACTCATTCTCACACATGCTCTCACCCTTGCACAATCGCTCACATTCACACAGCTCACACACTCGCACATGCACACTCACAGCCTCACGTACAGTTCTGAAGCACAGCTGCAGGTGTCCCCAACGGCTGGGCTAAGGTGTCGGCAAGAGTGAGGGGCAGCTTCTGCCCAAATTCAGGGGTCGGCCATCGTCTTTGAAGCGCTGCTCTCAAAATGCCTTTCGTGCTGCGGAAAGCAAGCGTGACCCAGCGCAGACGGGAAACAGAAAGCTGTCCCAGACGAGGACAGACGTTCTGGGCGGGGTGCGTTTGAGGGAGAAGCTGGGAAGTTGCTGGGCGGGCGCAGGTAGGCGAGTGCGTTTTCAGTGTTTAATCACTGCTTGGAAATCAGTGGCACGGTGGCTTTGTACAGTTGTATATAGTGATTTTAAGAAAGAAAATTCTATTTATCATTTGGATAAAAGGTAAAACCCCTCCGCCTCGTAGGGGCTGTCCCCCCACCCCCTGCCCCGCTGCTAACTCCAGGCCAGCCCCGTGCATCCGCGTATACTTAACTCACGTGAGGTTGAAGAGGAAACAAATGTTATAACCAGATAAGGCTGGCCGTAGAAAAATAATGTATTACCTCAGTTTGGGACTTATTTTGTAAAGGTCGATAAATAGTTTAGTGTTCACCTTGTTAGATTTTAACGTGTCAAGTCTTAATTACATTTCACATTGAAGCCTTACATTTTTGAAAACCGGTTTTCTGTGTTTGCTGTCAAGATCATTGTGCTAATCCCCGCCCACCTCGTGCCAGGCACAAGTGTACTTGGACATGAAGCGTTTGATTCATAGGGCGCCTGGGCAGCCACAGATGAGCTGCAAAAACAAAGCGCCTCCCCACTGAAGAGGGTGTCTTTTCTGGCCCCGTCTGAATGCATTTTATCCGAACTGGATGCATTAATACCAGAGAGGCAAAGCTAGCCATCTTCCTGAGGTGACGTTGGGACGTCTGTCTCCCGACAGCCCGGGCTGTCCCCAGTGCAGACTGCAGAGCTCAGTCCTGTGGGAGGAACACTCATTGTGGACAGTCACTCGCAGGTAGAGAGGGGACTGACCGTGAGTTCAGGGTGAGCAGTGTCGTAACTTGGTCTCGTTTGCACTTAGCGCAGGTACCGGTAATGGGGGGACCCGTGCTTCTGCCCGTCGCTGCAATAACATTTAAATGGCTCTCCTAAGGCCACGGGCTTTGCAAAGCATCTTTCTGTCTCTGCCCTTGTGTGTCTGCCCGGTCCTGT
Source organism: Pteropus medius (assembly GCF_902729225.1). NCBI lineage: Eukaryota > Metazoa > Chordata > Mammalia > Chiroptera > Pteropodidae > Pteropus > Pteropus medius. Next base: position 5,430,803 of record NW_024340700.1, on the reverse strand, counting down.
TGCCGTGACGGTGCGTGGGGCTCTCTTCCTCTGTGGGTCTGCCCGTGGGGTCCCCGTCTCTTTCTTCATCTCCCTCCCCTCACCTCCACTTTCTCTGGGCCCCGCACCCCGTCTCTATCCCTTAACTGGCCACAGTATGACACTAAGCACTTTCTTTTCATTTGCGTTTGTCGAGTAGAGTTTCGTGTGCCTTGTTCTTCACTCAAACAGCAGATGAGTGGAACATTCACGTCGCTCGGTCGATGGCTGTGTCAGTAAAAAAAAGTCGCACGGGCGACTCGCGACTTCTCCCTGTGCTGCCGCCGCCGTTCCGAGGAAGTTTTCTAAGTCGTGTTGCAATTTCTTAATGTTGAAATAAAACGGAAATTCATTGCCTCGTGTTGCTTTTTGAGGAAGTTATTAAAAATTGGCCAGGACGAGATCTCCGAGGTGTTCAGGATTCGTCCGAGATGCCATCTCCGTGGCGCCACCCCACGCGAGGCCCGGGACCCCCAGGGGTCGGCCAGGCGTGGCCGGCTTTAATCGTCGTTAGCAACCAGGATTTAAAAACTAACGGTAATCATGACCGTGACGAGGCCGTTAGGCAACGCGGTTTAACATTTTGTCGGGTCGGAAGCCCCACGAGAGCTCTGTTCCAGGCATTCCCTGAGAATGCGCACCACAGTGACAATTCTCGTGTATTTTAGGGAGCTCGTGGGCCCAGAATAAGAATTCCTTCAGCACACGCTCACTAGAACATTTTTCTGTCACCGGACGTAATTTCAAACCGGGGGGGGGCACAGCAAGCAGAGGCGAAGGGTCGACCTGAGCCATGGTGAGGACCACTGCTCCGCTCTATGTCCCCACCCGGACGAGGGTGATGGGTGCTGCCCGGGGCGGGTGGCTGCCGGGGACGAGCCTGGCAGGTGGCACGTGATGTTCGCCATGGTCGGTCCTCGTCGGCCCTGCGGCGGGGCTCAGACCCTGACGGCAAGCCCGCTCACGCAGTGCGGGGCTGGCGGGGTTCCGGGACCATCCTCCATCCTCCATCTGTGGAGACAGAGACGGAAACAAAGGCCCGTTCGTGACTTCAGTGCCCTGAGCGCCCACTTCCGAATCGCCCGAGGGTCTGCGGAGACACACCGGGAGCGGCGGGAGGGTGGGCTGGAACCCCACGGCGGGACGCCGCACCGCAGCACGAGTTTGCGACGGCCCGCGGGCGGCCGAGGCCTCCACGGGGCGCCCGACGCCTCCACGGGGCGCCCGCGGCAAGGCGATTCTGGCTGAACGCTTAGCTTCCCGTCTCCACATCAGGTGTATCTGAAAGTCACGGGCACCTTTCCTTGGCACACCTATCCGTGCCGATAGCCGGAGATGATACCCACTTTCCACAAACGGTGGAACATTCGCCGAGTTCTAGAAAGTGTGTTAACATGTTACAAGTGCAGCCAGGTGAAGGGTCCGCGCGCCAGCAGCACGGGCAAGGACGGGGGTGGCCAGTGAGAAGGGTCACGGTGTCACGTTCTGCCGAGTGCAGCCGCGTCGTTATGCTTCCCCGTGTTCTGGAGTCGCCCTTGTTAGGGGCACAGGTGAGGCGCTGGCTCGCAAGGGGAGAGCTCCTGCCCTTCGTGAGGTCGTGAGGTCGGCCGGGAGGGAGAGACCTGGGCTTCCTGACCACAGAAGCTGTTTCCTCCGAGCCGCAGACCGGGGAGGGGGCCTGGTGGCCGGATTTCTGGAGCCACCTGTCTCGGGACTCGGCCTGCATGCGCTGCTGTCACTGGCACCAAGGTCCTGTTTTTGCCCGAAGACACAGGGAGTGTTTATGCGGCATGGGTGCCCGCCGACTGAAGGTGGCTCGTTTGTTCCAGAAAAAGCTGTGGGAATGCCTTTCGCAAGGGCAGAGGGGAGGCAGGAAGCATTTGAAAAGGAGTAGGGGGCGGGGGTGGGGTAGCAGAACAGGAGAGGGGCGATGTGAATGGAAGGAATGGGGTCAGCCCCCCCACCTCCACCTCCGCAGCGGCGGGGCTGGTGAGCAGGGAGTCGGGGAGGGCCCGCGTGGTGTGGGCTTTGTAAAGGGCCAGGGGTCCTCTTGGTCACCCTCCGGGACAGGGCCCAGACCAGCCCCCTCTCCAGATACCTCCCCTCATCCTCATCCTGTAGGTCCAGCCAAACTCCCCAAAGCTTAAAATAGTTACGATACTTCTCTATGGGAAACGCCTCCAGAGTCCGTTTTCCAGGGGCAAACCTAAGCCAGTATCATGTCACTACTCAGACATACTGAGCAAAAGGAACACCTGTGGGCCCCGTTCGCCGACCTGCACGAAGAGGAGGCCGGGCGCAGTCTGCGTTCTTTGCCGGCCGTGCTGGGGTGAATGCGCTTAGATCACTTCACGTCAACCGGATTTGGTGACACATCCCGAGTCCCTCTTCTGTTCTGCAGGACAGGACAGCAGAGCTGGCATGCCTCCGAGGCTCGCCGGCCCGTAGGCCCCCCCTTCTGAAACTGGAACAGAACCGTGAGCATCCGCACGTGGGCTGCAGAGAGTGCGGGGCTGGTCCTTCCGCGGGGGCCGGAGAGCCTGTGCCTGTTCCAGAACGTGCCCCTGACCCTGACTTGTTCAGCACAGCAGGAGATTAAGAATTCCAGTGCTTGGCCTCGTGGACACCCGGGGCAGGTGCCAGTGACGGGGGGCGGGTGCAGCCAGGAGACGCGCCCAGATGCCCCTCAGGAAGCTTAGATGGGGCACGTTCCCAGCATCTGCTCCCGGCATCGCTGAGCCGCGAAGGTGTGTTTGCAGTGGGTCGTGCTGATGTGACACGTGCTCGTTCACCACTAGGCCTGGGGCACCCGGAAGCTGCCCCTGCCTTTCTTCCATCCCAGGGACTCGACAGACGGAAAGACGACATTCTGCCCCGAGCAGCAGAGTGTCGGGCGCCGCCGACTGGAACGGTTTTCATTAAAGCTTCCTGGTCAGGGCTCTGAAAATCACAAAGTCACACGTGCTCACTGTGACCTGGGGTGCCACATATTTGAAGAACAAGTTAGGGATTCGCGTGCCCTGCGCTCCCTTGACCCCTCACTAAGAGGCCAACGTCATCTCCATGTGCCATCGGCTTGCCTATTACCCTCGATGGTTGTCCTATTATACTGAGTGTTTTGCAGTTAAAAAAACTGAAGACAATGAGATTTTTTTTTAAGTTTATTTAAAAATATTTATCCGATAGTAGAAAAAAGACTTGCCTATTCACTCAGAAAAAGACTTTGATCAAAGGGCCGTCCCCCAGGACTTCGGCAAGCTCAGCAGTAGTTGTCAAGGTCCCTGCCACCAGGAGCACCTGCCCACTGTCCTGGGAACAAACTATTCCTAGCAGGCAGCTTGCACACCTGTGGTTTCCTGTGGCGCACATGGTCAGTGTCACTATGGACGTGTGACTTGCTCTGTGGCCCCTTCTCTTAGTAAGGGAAGTCCCTGGGGGCACGGTGAGGAGACCTTGCCTCCCCACGAGGCGTTCATCAGGGGCGGTGAGCATCACCTGGGCTGGGAGCCACGCTCAGATGTCTCTTGATGAGCCATCTCGCTCCTGGATGGAGATAAATGCAAAGTTGCACAGTCAGCGTGACCGTAAACTCCAGATTTTCCAGGGGATTCTGGCTCAGTAAGATCCTCCTCCACATCACCGTTAATTTCACGTCGCGAGCCAACAGGCGGCCGTCACAGGCACTGAGTATGGGTGGTGGGCGTCCCCTCCTCCAGTGGCTGCCAGGACCTAGAAGGCTCAGCTTCCCCTCACATTCATCAGGAGTAGCCTCTTAGCTCATTTGGAATAAATAAGGGACCTTTCAGGGCACAATAAACCCAAAGGGAGAAAATAATTGCCATTATTCAAATTTCTCTGGTTCTTAGTCAAATAATTATTTCTTAAAAATAACAAAAACCACAATAAAAAATGAGCCCGGGGCAAGTCACACCCTGTGCTCTCTGGCTTAAAGCTGCCATAGAAACAAATACATGAGAAACCATTAAATAGATACGAGACCGCCACAGTTTTCGAGTACGTCACGATTTACGGTAAACTGAAATACTAGCTCTCTAAGTGACACTTAAAACCTCTCGGGGCCTCTAACAGTGGGACTTCAGAAGTGAAGGGTCACTTAGGGGCAAAGAAAATGAGAAAGCTCCATAATCATCGTCGTCTTGGCTGAAAGATTAGTGTCCTCTTGTCTTCCCTTTTCTGGGAAAGAAATAGTATTTGAGGCAATTTCCTCAGGCATTATGTGCCTGGAATTAAACATCAATTCAGATTCGAACAGGAATGTGGTGCACATTTAAGTCCTGAGGATGAACTGCTTCAGATTAATTTGTCCCTAATCTTTCCGTTGCTTTGGGAGACAGAAAGAATGGTTAGTGACCCTCTTTTTTCCCCTGTAATTAATATTCGAAGCCCTTGTTTGGCACTTTTCACGCCTATAAACTCATTCATTCATGCTTGCACTCACAGTTAGCTCATTCTTTAAACGTAACAGTCCGTGGAGGTTGTAAAGGCAGAGCGTAGCCCGGGGACACGTGTGCAGGGCTTGCCCCGCACGGGCGTGAGCGCAGGTCTCAGGGCTGTCCTCGGGGTCGGTCCCCACCCCTCAGCCTCTCGCTCACCGTCACCCCAGCCGCTTCCTGCACAAACTCCTCATCGCAGCCACCGACGGCTCTGCAGTGATGCCTACGCCAAGGCGCCCCCTTGCTTCGCCCTTCGCTTGGACTTGTTGAAGTCACTGTCACACCTGAAAACTCAGTGTCACCTCCTCGCCCGGCGTCCCTTCCTGCCACGCTCACCCCACGTAGCCCACATCCTGCCGTGAGCCGGAGCAGTCTCTGCCCTTGTGTCTTCCGTGCTGTCGGACGCCTCTTCCCGGGGGCGGGAGCTGCGGGACCGGAGCTCATCATCACACCCGGTACCCGTCCTGGTCCTTGCTTGAACATCATCAGTGCGTAGAAGATCTCTTGAAGGAGAGGGAAGGAAGGAGGGAGGGAAGGAGGGAGGGAGGAAGGGAGAGAGGGAAGGATGGAGGCTTTTTCATTGCGTGGTCCATGAGTCTCACTCAATTCACTAATCGGAACCGGGTAATGCAACCCCCACATTCTGACACCTGTACATGGTTCACTTTCTGGGCGCGGGGGGGAGGCCCCCAGGCTTGCGAAGGACCTATTGACCCAAAGCGATCATTCCTTCTAAACATCGAAGTGGAACGGTGGGGCTTTTGTTCCTTAATAATTAGATTTTTCCTGCTTGTACAGATCCGAGAGGTATAAATTAGGAAATAAAGACCATTCATGTTTCTACTCTCTGGATCTTGCCTTCTTTATGACCTTTATGCATTTCCCGGTTAGTGTCTATTCGTATAGAAAGTGTCTATTCACATTAAAATTATCATAAGAATTTTCTCACATTATTAAATATTTCCTTACCACATTATTTTATTAGCTGTGCAGCTTTCCATCATTGCCATAATTTTTAAAGCTAATTTCCTAAACAAACGCTCAGTTTGCCCGCACTTTGGGCGTTATAAACGCCAGCAGGTGCGCGGCCGAGTCCTCCACACATGTATTCACGGGCTGGAAACGGCGCTTCCGCTGGCAGAGCTGCTCACCTGTGTTCGTGCACATCTCCGGGTTTTCTTGGGACAAACTTCTGGAAAAGGGAGCTGAGAGTACGAATATATTGAATTGGTTCTGATGACTTTTCCTCCGGCGAGTTTGCGCCAAGGTGCACTCCAGTGCGGGGTCTGGGAACGCCCCTCCCTTCACCCGCAAAACGCACAGTATCGCTGCTTTTTAAAATGTTAATTTGGTGGCCAATAAAAAGATATCTGGTCGGAACTGGATAATAACGAAGTCGAAGTTTTTATTTGTTTTTACGTGGTGAGCATTCGTATGTCTTCTTCGATAAATTCTTTGCCTTGCGGTTTTTAGAAGTATTCTATTCAGCATGTGGAAGGTGACACTAATTCCTCACATTTATAAAGTATCGGCGTGTACTAGACTTCATTTTCTTATTGACCAAACAAGACTGGACCTCGTCCACGGGCGCGGTCCTCGGCCTGCCTGGTCCGGTCCTCGGCCTGCGTGGTCCTGGGCCTTGGCCCGCCTGGTCCTGTCCTTGGCTCGCCTCGTTCGCGTGTCCTGCTCTGTCAGCTTAGAGAGATCCCCACCCTTGGCACCTGACCGCCTGCCCTGCCCTCAGCTAGAACCTCCCCCTCGATGCCTCCTCTTAGTAATTTCCCATCATTCCCCCTGCTCTGCTCCTCGGCTCTAGGTCCCCAGCTGCCTTTGCTGTATTCCCAGTTGAGGCCACTGTCTCCCGTCCTGTGAGTCTTGACACCCGAGGCCGTGCCCTGAGTAGAGCCTTCCTCCCTGTTCTGACGAGGCACCGGAGTAATTTTCTCGACGCCAAACACCGTGCGCACATGGACTCATGTGACCGCCTCGACGTGCCTGTGAGGCAGGCACCGTTTTGCAGATGAGAAGACCGAGGCCCGGGAAGGCCGGTCGGCTTGCCCGCTGTCACACAGTGGCGGTGTGGGGCCGAGACGCGGACCTCGCGGGCCTGCTGCTCACGGCCGCCACCCGGGCAGTCTCGGGACTTCAGGCGTGGCGGGCAGGGGCTGTGGCTCCGCGGTCACGGCAGGAATTCCAAACCGTTTTCCTTCCTGTTGGGTCAGCGCTCTGCCCCGGCCCCGCAGAGCCGAGCGGACGGGGCCCGCGGTGGGGTGATGGAGCCTCCGCGTCTCGCTCCAGGGACCCGCCGATCCCGGCTGGAGCGAGCGAACTCCGTGCGGAAAGCAGCAGCCCCTGGGGGCCTTCGTACCGCCGGGCCCGTGCCCGACGTGGACAGGCCTCTCTCACGTGTCCCTTGTTCCCGGTCACGCGGCTTGCCCTGCTGGGGCCGGGCGCGGACCCCTGAGAGCTCCTGAAGAACGGCATGAGGCGAGTGACCGGTGACAAACACAGAGAACGACTCCGTGTCCCCGTGACCAGCCCAAGGCTGCGTTTAGTGTGATTCTAACGGTCACAGGTTGTGCACGCAGCTGTTCACGACGGAGGCGGGCACGGGGCGTCCCTGAGCGCCCGCTAAGCCACGGAGCCGAAACCCAAGGAGCCTGCAGAGGAAGGACTCTGGAAAGAGCGAGAACATGACCCAGCGTGGACGCGGGGCCGCGAGCTCGGCCACGAGCCGCTGGGCGGGGGGCGGACAGCGAGATGACGGAGCTGCGGG
>NW_024340700.1:5380420-5423225 GCF_902729225.1 Pteropus medius | reverse complement strand
CCCCACCCCATGTTGGCCCCAAATGGACTGCTTGCTGGCCAGCCGTTTCTCTAGGGACTGAGGGGAGATTAAAACCACACAGGGAAGGGGGGCAGCGGGCCACACGGCCACCAAACTCCAAACAGCACTGTGGGAAAACAAACGTCGCACTGTTTGGTAGCATTCGGATTCCTTCTTGTTTTGCGACAGAGAGCAGATTGTCACATCCCTCCAATTTTCACAGAAAGAGATTCAGGGATGAAGAGAGACGCGTACTGCATTCTTAAATGCTCTTGGTAATAACATGGAGTGTTCTGAGTCATGAAAATGACTTTCAAATGCAGTAACAATCTTCCTTCCCAGCTGAGTTAGCTGTTCTGTGTCGTGAGTGAGCGAGCTGTGCCCAGCCCAGGCTGCCCCTGAGAGTTACAGAGAAAACGGAACAGAACAGAAGCCAAAGCCTGTGACTCAGGCCCTCGGGGTGGCCTGGGCGTCAGGCTGAAAGTGACCAGGTGACTGCACTGTGTGGCCAGCGGTGGGGACAGTGACGAAAACTGTACTTCCTACCCCCGCCCCCACCCCTTAGATAGGTAGAGCTTCCGACGAGCTCTCTGAGCATGTCACAGATATCAGCGACGTGCAGACCCCCGCGAGCCGGCTCCGTCCCTCAGCGTCCTTACAGAGGGGACTGGCCGGGGACAGGTCCGCCGGGCCACAGCGGTTCAGAGACTGTCCAGTTCCTGAGATAAAAGCCTGAGAAGCGGCTTCCTGGCCTTCGGGAGCGCCGACACTTGTCCAAGACTCTGGGGAACAAACCGACCTTTCACTGAGCCAGACGGCCCAGTCGCGGTGGACGGTCTGGTGCGGAGGGGCTGAGCCCCTCAGGGCTGGTGGCCGGCGGGTCCCCGGGGACAGCCGGGCCTCTGCGATCGCACCTGAGGCTCAGTCCCTGGACGTGGATGAAGGCAGAGTGTCCGGTCAGCGCCAGCAAACCGAGGCGATGCCCCTGGGAGGACCCTTGTCCCCCCACTTCTCCGCCCCGTGAGCCTGGAGGAGGTGGCCTGAGTCGCATGGTCAGGGACGAGCCGAGTGGACGCCGGCGTCCGGGTCTCCGGCCTCTCGCTGCCCCGCCCCCGACGGCGGAAGCCCGGTCTGGGCCGGTGGCCTCATTCTGCTCCCGGCCACAGGCCTCGCTCTGACCGTTCAGGGACACCAGAGGCTGAGGTGGCATAGCCCCTCTGACCGACCTCCGTGCTAGAACGTGCCCGAGCGGACAGAGCTTCCGGGCCACCCCTGGACTGGACGGGACCGGACCAGACTGAACCTCCCGGCCGTGAGGAGAGTGTCCACTGTCGCGTCTGCCCTGCGGGGCTGAAGAGGGGTCAGCAGCAAAGCAGTGTTCCCACGCGGGCTCTCCGGCCACACGGCCTCCCCGGGGGCTGACCGCGGGAAACCGGGTCTTCGGGGGCTGCAGCGGGGGTTTGCGGGGAGCCTGTCACACGGCGCAGGGGCGTCCCACTTCATGGAAGCCGTCCTCAGCAAACCGACCCGGCCTTGCCCTCCGTCCTGGCAGCGGGTGGCGTGGCCTCTTCTGGGTCTTGGCTGCCCGGGCACCTTCCCAGTCACAGGTGGCTCTCGAGAACAGGCACGATTTGGGGGAGCCGGCGACGGAGGAGACTAGGAGCTGCTGGGTCCCCTCTGTTCTTCCCCTCATCTGTTTGGGACCAGCTTCACGGTCGGTCTCTGAGGTCCTGGGCGCAGGAGGACTCAGTGGGATCGCCCCCTGCCCTCCGGAGGGCTGGCCCTGGAGAGGGACGGAGGGTCCGTGTGGCACCTGCGGGCTCAGCCTCCCAGCTGCGGTCTCGTGGTCCACGTGTCTGCAAAGTACTGGGCGTAAGTGCACAGCTCCCTTGAATCCCCCGCCCAAACCGAGAAACCAGAGTTCTGTAAAGCCGGGGGACTGTCCTTACCGGCTGGTGCCAGAGGTTGGGGGGTCGTCAGCAGACGCCACCTGAGAAGGGAGGGCCAGCATGGAAGGGGCGTCGCGTTGGGGCTGGGAGGGCAGGGGACAGCGTGTCTGTGCTGGCCCTTTCCACTTCTGGGACCCACCTCCTCAGAGCTGCCTGGGTGTCTCTAACTGTGTGGCCCAGGCCGCTCTGGTTCATGCCCTGTGGGAAGACTGCACGAAGCCGCTGCTCATCTCTGGTGCACCTATCACTCTTTCCCACCTGCGCCCCTGCTCCCGCCTGTGCCTGCTCCCACCTGTGCCTGCACCCGCCTGTGCCTGTTTCCCCATATATGTGCCCCTATTACCCCACCTGTTCCCACCTCTTGTCCTGTGCTACCTCTCTGCATTCTCTGTTCCACCTGTGTCCCACCTCTGCCCTGTGCCACCTGTTACACAATTCCCCACCTGTGCCTGTTCCCATCTGTTGCCATGCCCACCTGCCTCCCTGTTCCCAGCTGTGCCCGTTCCCACCTGTGCCCCTGGGCCCACCTGTGCCCACCTGTCCGCGGGCCTCCTGCCCTCACAGAAGGAAGGCCTAGTGTGTTCTAAATCCATCACATTTCCTTTTCGTCAAACACATAATCCTTTTTCAGTGCCTTCATTTGAAGCTTTTTTCCCTAAAGATTGTTATGTTAGAAGTGAAATACTGATCTGACCAATTTTCCACAGACAATTAATTCCAAAGAGCAAACGATTATTTTATATATTTTCTTTCTCCCTCAAATTATCTGTGGTGGAGGATTAGGGTTTTTTCTTTTTCATTTGCGATCATATTTTCAATTTCAGCGAAATCAAAAGACCAACAAAATATAAGCCAAGGTTTTCAACAAATATCAAATTTCTCTGTTCAATTTTTCTACCGAGTTTCTAAGGTTTTGCTGTTGGTTTCTGTGCTACTTTCTTGCGGACCACATTGTATTATTCTAAGTCGTGTACCTCTCCCAGGGTGTCTGCGTGTTTTCGGGCACACACCGTGTTCAGCATCTTCTCAACACTGGATGCTACACGCCCTCCGTGTTTAGCATCTTCTAAAGGTGACTTTTTAACGAGTAGGAGACTCAGCTCCTGACAAATTGAAAGAGAATTTGTCTACATTAGACCCTTGCACAGCACACACTGGTGTTGAAACTTTTCTTCAGTCTTCGCTATATTTCTATCATGAAGTCCCACCCGACCTATTTTTCTTCCTTGGTATTTTCGATTAAAATGATTCGTTTTACACAGCGCCCATTCATTCCCTCTGGTGTGTTAAGGGCGATTTTCATGTGCACAGGTGCGGGCTGGACGGTTTTGGTCCCAGGGCTGCGTGGTGGCTGTCACGGCGTCGGGGCCTCCCTGAGTTCGTCTCCCTTTTTTCCGGCTGGTTTTGGAAAATGCTCAGTCAGCTCCACAGGTCGGCATGCGGGCACAGAGGCACACTGTAACAGTTGACAATAAACGTCCGGCCCTCTGCACGACGCTATGACGTCCTCTGAGGAGAGTGCCATCCTGCTGTTCGGGTGAACCTCCAGATTTCCTGGTTTTATGTTACTATGTGTCTTCTTTCTTTCCTTTTCTTCTTAGTGATGACATCTATTCAACACATATTTATCGAGTTCTTGTTAGCGCCAGACACACTAAGTAATAAGGGCTGTGCCTGTTAGACTCTTGGGTCCAAACAGCAGAAACTAATTCTGAATAACGTCAGCAAATAAAAGAGGAATTAATTGGAAGAATAGTAAGTAGCTCACAGAGCTGGGGAGGCGTTCGGAGAACCTGCGTGGAAAGTGGGCGGAACGAGGCAGACCAGGCGTGGCCAGGTCACACGCAGGCGTGGCCAGGTCACACGCTAACGGCACCGCTGTCACTGCTGGGCTGGGCTGCGGGGGGGCCCGACGCGCAGCCACCGCGGGCTCTGAGTCACCCCCTCTGTGAACGTCTCCTCCGTGGGGACAGCGCACTGGGACTTCCCAGAGATAAGTACGAAAGGCCTAGAAGACGTAAGTTCAACAGACTTAAAACTCATAGTCATGTAGTGTTTTCAAGTAAACAGAACAACTCGATCTGTATTATGAACACTGAAGATAATGACTTGTTTGTTCCTGAGTTATACATCACCTTTTCGGTTTTCACATAATATGATCTGTAATGTTTCTGTGTAATGTCTCAGGCTAATCTCAGAAAACTGGAGACTAAGCGATTGCTAGCATGGAAAAATTCACACAGCCTTTGGTCGTCCACGGTCACAAAAGAGAACGTGACAAATTGAAATCGACCAATCACGCGGGGAACACGTAGATGTCGTGGGTTTTGCGTTCTTTCCCGGGCGCGGGAGCCATTTGCACCTGGCGCGTGGGGCGCGCCTCCTGGTCCTCTAGCGCCCTCTGGAGGCCGAAAGGGGAGGCGGCGAGGAGGCCGGCTGGCTGTTCAGGTGAGCAGGTGCGAGCAGGTGTGCTCCTGTGAAAACCGGAAGTGCCCACATGCGGCCGCCCCAACGTCCCCATGAGTGAGTTCAGGCTCTAGAAATGTTCCGGGGTCTTCTAAATCCACCCTTGAGTTCAAAGTCGGTAAACTTGAATCCGGAGAAGACAGTTTGTACCCTACCCTGGTCCTTTGAGGCCAGGACCCTTGAGGGAGGAGACCCCAGCCCTCCCCTGGCCACCACCCAGGATGTTAGGGCGGGAGGCAGGTCCTAGGATAGGAGGAGTGAGTCTCAGGTCATCCTGCGGCTTTGTGTTCTTTATGAAGGAGGGGCGGGGTCTGCAGCCCAGTGTGGATGGCTGAGAACACTGGAGCATTCTGGGAGTGCCCGTTGCACAGCGTGAGCAGGTAAAGGGCCAGGGCAGGGCCCAGGTGAGGCTGGGGACTGCACCCAGAATGCAAGGTTTGAATCTTGTGGAGACAGGTAGTAATGATTTGTGTTAGTGTTTGCAAATCGAATCAGTGGTCTTGAATGTGTCTGTATTTGATGTCCCCAGGTCCAATTCCTCACTGTGTGGCTTGAGTGGCCTCCCTCAACCCCTCTGTGCTCAGGTTTACTCGTCTGTACGTTAGGCTAATACTTATACCCACCTCTTGGGCAGCCGTGAGGGTTTAATGAGTTAATTCGTGTGAAGCACTCGGAGCTGGGCCTGCATTCAGCTGCCACGGGAAAGCCGAGGTTGATGAAGATGCTGCCGCTGCTGATGTTGGAGACAGTCTCGGGCCAAGGCTCACCGGGGGGCTGTGATTTTCAATGGGACAGTCGGGGCTGGGACGAGGAGACGGAGGCAGCCCTGTAGGTCTCTGGGACTGACCGTCCAGTGCCACGGCCCTGGGGTGTGAGGGGTGCAGGAATGGTGGGGACACCAAGGAGAGGCAGAGTCTTGGTGGTCAGGGGACAGCGGTGGGGACGCCGTGCCTGTAGGCCTAGAAAGGACTTTGGCTTTTAGTCTGGGTCACATGAGGAGCCACTGCGGGGTTTGAGCAGCAGACTGGCACCGATTGTCCATCTAAGTTCGCAGCTGACAGATCTCAAACTTCAGGATTCAGTCTAAGGCCTCTGAGCGTTATTGCCCGGGGCTGTGAGAGTGTCCTTGGGGTGTATTTACACTGCGTTTCTTCTTAATAAAGCACGCTGAGAGGCTCCTTTCTCCCAAAGCGACAGGGCAGGGCGCCCTGTGAACTTGTGGGGAGACCTCACATTTACAGAGAAGCCCAGGTGTGTTGCGGGCAACACAGCTCACATCTAGTAGCTGCCCAGGCAGGGGGCTGTTGGAGCCAGACCCCCCTGCGAGTGGTGAGCTGGGGAGGGTGGGGGGCACCCACGGAGCAAATGAGACTGTCCCAGCCAGGCTGGGCGAGTGAGCTCCCTGTCGTGGGTGAATTGTGTCCCCTCAAAAGAGAATGTGACTTCTCTGGAAACAAAGTCATTGGAGATATGATCAGTTAAGACAAGGCCACACTGGAGATGGGGGACCCTACTTCCTGGCTGATGTTCTAATAAAAGCGGGTGTTCGGACATGTGCTCAGAAGAGACTGCGGGTGAAGACAGATGAAAGCTTTGAAGTGTCCCAGGGTCAAACCAATCCCGGAGGGCCATGGGTCTCCGGGTGTGGCCTGGGACCAGCAGCTTGGGTGCCGCACCCAGCCCTCCCCTCCCCTGCCCCGCAAATGTGCGGGAAGGCTCCAGGTGCTTCCGGGGCCACTCGAGCTTAAGAAGCTGGAGCAAGGTATTAAATAAATACAGTCGCCTGAGGACGAGAGGTTGCACCTTCCAGAAGACTCCTTGATGTGCAGATAAATCCTCAGTGACTACTCTCCACCCACCCGGAGGTCAATCCAGGCACCCATTCCCAGGTCCTGGGATCCCCCCCACCAGGCACCTTGTTGGGAGTAAAAAAAACACACCCCAAACCTTTCTGTTGATACTTAGTGTCAAATGCCACTGTCCTCACAGGAGGCTCATTAGCATTCCACTAATATGTGCATAAAACATGGTCTAAGTCTGAGCTCAGATACACAGACTGAGAAATCAAAGACAAACGCTTCCCACCTTTTGCCAGCTCCCTCCTGAACAGTTATTTGTTTTAAAAGGACTTCCTCAGGGAATTTCCTTCTAAAAGAAAGCTCCCCTCCGTTTTAAAGGACAATTACCCCTATTCCGCGCCTCCTTCTGCCGGGGGCCCTTACTGAGAGCCAGGACTGCAACTGGCATTTTCTGTCCCCTTTTTTAAAGCTGTAGATGTGACTCCTTGGAAATATTCTGAGGACACTGGTGGCTGCAAAGGGCTTGCATTTTTGTGGAATTTATACCAATACCTAAGTGATGCTTATGTGTCCGTGGGGGCAAGCGGTCGCTGAAGCACGGAGACTCTGAACCATGCCCTCATGGGGACATTAGGAAAAGGTCTCTAAGCAGATATTTACGGACATTAAAGAATGGATGTCCTACCCGCAACAGCGAGCCATCACGAAAGTGGGTTAAAAACGGCAGAGAGCAGAAATAGGCAGAAGCGTCGACTTCTAACCCAAAAGTTTAAAGTGTCTGATAACATTCAGCAAAGGTCATTGATGAATTTTTAACGCTTCCGAGAGGTCAAAATCGGGTTTTTGGGGGCGACGAAAAATGTCTGTCTCTGAGACCGATTTTCCTGAAGGTGCCCAAGGCTTCAGTGGCGTTATTTAGTTACTGCGTTATTTTTTCTCATGACCAAAGATGTGAACATCTTAAAATTTGTGCACAAATTAAACAGACCCGGGAAGTCATTTTGTGGCATCTCCTGCTTTCCCGGTAGGGAACTCGCCTGGGACGAGGCCGCGGCGACGGTGGCCCGGCCTCCGGCCCGAAGCTCCGTCCCAGAGATGCTGCAGGAGTGAGTCGTCGTGCGACACATCGAACCGTTTTTAGTCACCGAAGCCGCCCGTTTCCTTGCGGACCGGCAGCGAGTGGACGCGCATTCGTTGTAGCTGCAGCGTTTACCGTGATCTGGGGAGAGTGGTGCTCCCTGGTTTATCCTCGCCCCTGCCCTGACTCGTCAAACCGTCCCCCAGACGTGAGTCGATGTCGACCAGTCGTAAGTTTGAGGCTTCCCCGGCCCCTCGCCCATTTCGGCCTCGGTTTCCTGCATCGTGGATGGGGCGAGCGGGAGGAGGAGGGGGTGGGGGTGGCAGCAGGTGCTCTCCGGGGCTCACTCGCTGTCCCGGATTCTCCTCACAGAACCTTCTGGCAGCGTGACCTTGGTTAGGTCACGTGCCCTTGCCATATTCTCTCGTAACTTTCCCAGGTGCCAGAGCTCAGGACTGGTCTGTGATGGGCTAAGGCTCTGCTTTAAAACACGTTTTCAAAATTGACGTTTGAGGGGTCGGGCAGATTTCATCAGTTATGTTTACAAGAAACACGATCGGAGTGAATTTCCAGCTTCGAAAGTGACGCGCCAGTTCCTCATTTGGGTACTTAAGATGCGGTTCATGCCACACCGGGGATTTCCAGAACAGGTGCCTTTTGTACGATGGGTCACACTTACAGTACAAACCCGCTTGAGAGGCGTGTGGTGTCATTTGGCAAAAGGCAAAAAAATTTTTTTCTTTTTTTCCCTGTGGATAAGCTAAATATATTGCACTGACATAGAAAAAGGTCTGTTCTGTAGCAGAGGGGAAGCCCCCATAATTATGTTTATTATTACCGCGTAGCCCCTTATGCAGCGCTGGAGGAACAGGAAGCGGGGTAGAAGGCAGGGACTCAGGAGGGGCTTTTCCATCCGCTCAGGGAGGGACTTGCACTTCCGGTTAGAACTACCCTCTAGAAGCCAGAGTGACTTGCTGGAGACAATGTGTCTCTTCTCCCCAGGGTGCACAGAGGCACTCGGAAGTCACTAGCATGTAATCAAAGACGTCACCAAACCGTGTGTTTATTTTGTTACTTAATCACACTTATGATATGAATTATTTTAGGCTCTTAATAAATGTACGTTGGCTTGAATCAGTCGAACTTTGAAAAAGAGTTATTTCCACAATAGTATGTTTCATTGATTTTTTTTTTCTTTTGTTCAGCCAGACTTAGGATATCGTGACACTTTTAAAGGATGTGTGATTACGAGTTCTGTTCGCTGCATTTGCTAAATTGCTAAATTGGAATTCGTTTTTACTTTTCTGTGGTTTTGGTTTTTCCCTTTATTTATAGGATCTAGACTTCCACGTTTAACCAAAATCATAGCTATTAACATCAAGCCGACGATTACAACAGCAGAGCAAAAAATATGTAGCTCAGAGAATTCGCATGCCGAGTGGGAACCTGGGCAGCTCCTGACCCCACTGCCTCCCTCCCTCCTCAAGCCCCTAAGACGTAGGTTCATTGCCACGTGGTCTAAGACCAGGCCTGCAGGTATATTTCCTGGCACCATTATTTTTGGAGAAAAAATTCAATACCCATTTTTCTTTTCTTTCCAAGAAGCCGTTGCAGCCCACTTAGTCCACATAACAGCATTTCCCAGGCCCCATCGTTCAGGATTTCAGGATCCCGTTTTAAGCCTGAAGAGGGCAGGTTGTCACCTCGCCCATTTCTGAAGTCATCAACTTGCCTTCATTACAGAATAAGAGCTCTACAAACTTGGTCTCTCAGACAGCTGACTGTTACCAAGGTAAAATTAACGTCAAGAATTTTAGAATGATGTGAATAATTTAGTAGAAACCGAGGCTTAGGTAAAAGCGTGATGGGTTTGAAAGATCATCTCATTCATTATTTTCAGCAACCATTTTCCAGGCGGGCATCGTTCTATTAGTAATTATACCTGAAGACATTTGTATCAGATAGATAATCAACAAAAAATATACATATCAGCAATGGAAAAATGGTTATAATTAAATAATTATTTCTGGTACCAGAAATAATTTAATGGTTTTAAAAATAATAGAAAATTCTTTTTCTTTGGATACTTTTAATACATCACATGCGCAGTAGATGTTGGCTTTACGAGCTTTGCTTATGAAGCACCAAAATAACCGATTATTTGATGAAAAGGATGCTCTGCGTCAGGGCATCTGGTATACAATTTCTGTGAACTTGAACTCAGCGGAGAAGACTGTATTGTGAAAAGTTGCATTGGACCCCAAAGCAGAATGGTCGGAGTCAGACCGAGACGACCCATTCAGCCCATTAGTGCTTTCATTTCCGTTACGTCCTTTTTATCCGTGGCGTCCTTGTTATGAGTCGTAGTGGCCTTAAATCGCCTTTGTTATTTTCACAAGTGAATGCAAGGGGCGCGTGCATATAAGTGTGTGTCTGGATGCGGGTACCTTTAAAGATCCTACTAAAAAAAGGTCAAGGCCAACTCCGCTTGCCCTGCACTGAGGCGTCACCGAAGCGTTTGCCGTGGCGTCACACCTCCCCCTGTAAAACCCAACTTCCAGGCGTCCGGAGCTTCGCCGAGCGCAGGGAGTGAGCTAAACGACTCGCTGCCAGAGCCCAGGCGCGGCGTAATGATCATCACGGACACGGACGGAGGATTTTTGCGGCCAGCCCACTCGAAGTGCGTCGTGAGCATCAACTACCTCGATGCTTACAAAACCCTTACAAGGTAAGCACTGGTCGTTATCTTCAACTCCATTTTACGTTTGCGGAAAATCGAGGTACGAAGAAGTGAAGGGGTTTCTAGCTCGGAAGGGGCAGAGCTGGAACCTGAGCCCGGGCAGGATGCCCGCAGGTTCTAGCCCCTGAACGGACTATTTTATTTACCTTTCAGGCATTTTCCCTGCAGGCAGGGAAAATGTTCATCTGAACTTTATGGAGAACTTATTATTGTCTATAGAGCTGGCCGACCAAATGCCTACTTTTCTTGTTGTTGCTGCTTATGTCTTATGGTCATTATGCTCATAGGTTTATTTTGACTCTGATTTTCTATCCAGTTCCTGGAGGGACGCGTCTGTCTCCTGAGCCCCGGCAGATTAGAGCTAGTGAATTACCACGGTGAGCGTGGACACGGTGGAGCAGTAGGAGCGGCCGTCAGGGGGGAGGGAGGTGACAGGAAGAAGGAAAGCCGGGCTCACTGCGTAGACGCCGACGTGGCACTGTGGAAGGCACAGAAGGGTCACCTGTGGTCCCGGAGGCATGGCTGAGACTCCAAGAAATGTCCCACTGTGTTTGAAATCTATCAAGGCCCTGGGGCAGGGCCCCCCAGGGCCTCAGATGCCCCTGAGATGGGGCAGGAATGCAGAAGCCAAGATCCCAGAGGGTCCTAGAACCCCAGGGGCACCCCAGGGGCGGGCCTGCGACGTGGGGCCTGAGACTGAGCCACCCGTGGATCGACAGCGGGAAAGAGCGATTCTGGCACTCAATGCCATTGAGATGCACTCCACCTTCGCTCTTGGGAAGTGACAAGGGCTGGCCATTAGTGAGGGGACAGTAAGGCTGTGAGCACCTTTCGGGGGAGGCTTAGGCTCTCCCATCTTGTCCCACTGGGGTCCAGAGTTGGAGAGTGACAGAGCAGGCGGCACGAAGAGGCCAGTGCCCTCAGACTGGCCGTAGCTGAGTGGACAATGAGCGGCACCTCCGTCACCAAGGCAGGACAGTGGCCACAGCAGGGGACCTGGACAGCTGTGGGTCACCAGTCTCCTGAGAGGCTGCAGAAAGAGAGAGGCGGCAGCAAACCACGCAGACAGAGGAGCGGGGCCTCTGGAGCTGTCACGGGGAGACGCCCACGGCTGGGCAGGACGTGGGGACGGGCAAGGCCCAGGAAAGGGGTGACACGTGCTGGACAGGCTCCGAGAAACCGTCGGCATGTCCCGCACCGGCTCACGCTCCTCGCCCTTCACCTTGGTCTGGACAAGATGGCTAACGGCTGCCTCTGCGAGGTGAGCCGATGAGACGGAGCCGGCTGCAGGCTGAGAGTGTATTATGCAGAAATAATTCTCCTCGTGGAACTGTTGAATGCAGGCAGCGGGAACCGAGTGCAGAGAGAAGTCCGAGGTCATGTAAGTTCACTGCATAACGAACCCGGAATAATAAACCCCTGGAGGAGAGAAGTTCTGTAGAATAAATGCCTTCACTTAGATTTACGGGTGATACCCTGCATCGCAATTACGAGTGAGGAAAATAGCTCTTTCTGTCTAATGGAACAATTTGTCCATCTCGGTGATGGAGGAAGAGTTAATTTGTGCCTCTCGGACGTAAATGATATAATCAAAGATACAGGAGTTAGGTTTAACCCAATAACATTAAAAAACCCTCAATACACAATGAAAAGAAACTTCATATTTTAAGAAAGACAATGAAATCTAGAAACAATAAATGAAAACATGATAAATGTTTATATCCAAAATGTATATGAATTGATATAATGACTATATAATCCATACTTTGCTAAACAGATATTCAAGGGACAGTAATGGTTCCACATCTACAGTAGCCATGTCTGTCTACAGATTATATTAAGCTTCAGAACCACATGAGGAGGTACAGAGGGACCATTTTGTTATTCTATTTCCAGATGGCACATGGCAGAACCAGGACTAGAACTTGGATATGAGGAAACAGAAATAATGGACTTCTCCATGAAAGCGTTCAACTCCACCGGTGAGTCTAAATTATAGTCACTTGAGTTATTACCGCTTTACTATCAAGTAGCCAAAAAACAAACCCCCAACTTGGACAGGCCATGCGGGGGTGGACATAAGCAGATTCCTAATTCTGGAGAGCAGTCTGACCGTCAGGTTGTGCTGTGCAACTGTCCCCACCCTCTGACTCAGCAGTCCCCCTGTGGAATGATAGTGCAGGATAGACAGAAAATATTCGTAACGATGGCATTGAAATTAGCCAAGTTAGCAATACCTCCATGTCCAATCATTGGTAAATGCATGTATCATGATGCATCACACTTCTTTCTTCTCATAATGTTTGTCTCCTGGCTAGATGAAAGTTTGAGGCTAGAAGCTCTATCTTAATTATTTTTGTCCCCAGCATTTGACAGCATTAAACCCGGCATATAAATGATCAATAAATAAATATTTCCTGAATGGAAATTAGCTGAATTGAGGTAGCTAATAGGATGTAATAACGTTACCATAATAATTATGTAATGCACTGCATGGAAATATGCAACAATATAATTAAAATATCAAAACACCGAAGTGTGCACACCAGCTCCAGCTGTGCCAGCTGCAGCGTGTGGCTGTGGCAGCAGAGAGCCCAGCCTGGGCGGCGCCAGCCTGAGACCTGGTCCTAATTTCTTTACTGAGTGTCAGTTTCCTCACCTATAAGACAAAATATCCACTCTGCGAGGTTGCCGTGGGTGTCTAGTGAACTAAATTGACCTAGAGCCTGGAGCCAGAACAGCATTGCACTTACGATACGTTCAACACGCGGTCGTTGAATCAGGTAATGTGCGGGGGAGGCGCTTGTTTCAGAACTACGACAGGGGCAGAGCGAAGACTCCATCCTTTACTCTTCCAAGTTCACGTTTATAAAATTAGCTACAATAGGGCACCGTGAAAAAGAAAAAGCCGGGGATGTAGCGAATGCACTTTTGAAAATATCAAATTGAAAAATGAATGTCATGGTTTACATTTTATTTTTAAATCCTGTTACCTAGGCAACCTGACTGTCTGGCTTGGCTCATTCCCCAAAGCTTCCGAGCAGCCAATGTTTCTTCGATTTCCAGGACCGAGTGGGGCTTTACACATCGTTGTTTGTTTTGAATTTATCCCTGGTGCCTGAAGGACTGCGATGAGGCTTATGGTCAACACACACGCACCCATGGAAAATCTCAGCCCTTTTTTTTTTTTAGGTTTGGGACATAATGTGAAGTCATAGCTCATCCAACAAATGTTTGCATCCTCGGCACTAGCACTTAGGATGCCAATGTCGCAGCAGCAAGGTGGCACAGCACCTGGCATGTGTCCATTCAGTCGGCACTCACGACCCTGCAGGTAGGTCCTGTTGCCACTCCCACCCGCAGATGCCAAACGAAGCATCGAGAGGTCACGTGACCTCCCGGAAACCCAGCTCATAAGTGGCAGAGCTGAGGGTCGAGCCCTGGCAGGCCGGTGACACAGTCGGTGCTCCAAAACACAGGACTTTCTCCAGACTTCAACCCAGTGAGGGACAGAGACATGTAAACAAGACATCCCCTAAGATGTGATAGGGACTAAGGCAGAGATATGCAGGGGACGTTTTGGGGCCAGTGAAGACGACCCCCCCGGAACGCCAGCTGCTGTACCTCCGCTACCTCCCCCCTTGAAGCGAGCTGTCGAGAGCCGGGGTCTGCCGTCTGTCTTGCCGTTGCCCGTCGGGTGTGTTGGCACAGGTGGCTCTTCTCTTTAGTTTCACTGGTCCATAGATGGACAGAATCGGGTCCTAGGAGGACCTGAACCTATTGTCGCATGCAGGGGCTGACTGTCTTCTGCCTGTAGGAGGGACACGAATCCTGGGAGCCAGACAGACCCTGAGGTGGCCCCACGATTCTTGCCTCCTGGCGTCGATGCCTTTCTATTATCCCTGCCCCTGAGTCCCAAAGCAGGACCTGTGACTGCTCCTAACCAAAGGCATGTGGCCACAGTGGGGGAGTGCTCTGGGCATCGTCGTGCGTCGTATGAGACTCCATCGAGCTGGTAAACTGAGTCTCTCTCTCTTTATTGGCTCTGAAGAAGCCAGCTGCCGTATATCCTAGAACTTGGTAATTTGTGACACAACAGTGGATAACAAGGGCTTGCAATTTATTCCGTTAACATGAGTAGCGTGCGATGCCAATACGTCGCGAAGATTTTAATGGCTTCGTAATTATTGTTTTGCGTGATTATTTTTATTAATCTGAGTATATTTTTAGAATATTTATAGCCCAGTTCATTTATGAAATAAATAAATGTTAAGATTTTAAATCAATTTTGCTCATAGTAGTAATTTTTCTATATGTTTTAGTCTTTGAATTTTAGTTGATATAGTTTAGTAGATGAAATTTAAATACTCGTGGGGCCACGATTATTTAATATGCATTGATCTCCTGCAGTTTGCCAGAAAGCTCCAGGCACTTCACAGCCATGATTCATCCTAGGAACGGCCTTGGGAGAAAGGCACCGTCACTGAGCTCAGTGGACAGTTGAAAAGACAAAACGTTGGAGAAGTTAAGTAACTCACTTGACCAAAAGACAGAGGCTGGATTTGAGCTCAAATTAGATCGACCCTCAAATTCATGGCCTGTCCACACATTACGCTGTTTATTTCTTAAGTTTTTAAACTTCAGAGGGGTGGGAGATTGTTTTCACCCAGGTTTAGTCATCTATTTACTTTTTATCAATACATTTTAAAAGTGGGGACCTTTAATATTTTTAAACTTTTGTGATGATGTTGAACACGCGAGACAGTGGAAATGCAAGTCTTTATTCTTGCGAATATTTTTAGTGTCTTTTAAAACTATTATGTGGTGCAAAATAAATAATTTTAATTTAGCCACATTATTTCTTTTAAAATTATTTCCATCAGCCTACGCACCACAAGGAATTCTGCAGTCTATATATAGTTACAGTGGATTATCAGTGAGCTTCAATTAATGTTTACTGAGCAACTTCAGTTGTTAAAATATAAATTTCAAAAAGAGGAGTTTCAGTGTGGGGACCAGAAGTGTTGGTTTAGAACTAAAAATAATAGAACGTGTGTGTGTATTCTGAATTCAAGTGTTTCTAGTTCAGTTTTTAATGGGATAGAGTGATTTTATCATTAAAGCTTCTTCGGGCTATTTTAACTCAATATTCAGGGCACAACACATGAAATACAACAATAAAAATATATTGAAGCTAATTTTCATTGAGAAAGACAAAGCCACAGAACTACAAAGGCCCAAAGCAGAGCCAGGTAGAATCGCCTCCCTGGGGAAAAAGCCTGCCACGCTGCTATGTCTTCTAGGAGGTTCTTGGTCCCTTTTCAAACTTTATCAACGTCTGTATCTTCCTACGTATCTAGAAAGATGTACTTGTGGTTAAATGTATTCTCTCCTTACAAAGGGAACTGATCGCGTATGGGGAAATCATTCTCAAGTCTTAGGTGACGCTTTGCGAATACTTGCTTGCCCAGGCCCCCTAGGAAGACCGTCTGAAATTCGCCCTAAACTACGTTGCCACCTACTTTCTAAAATGTGTAAGGTAAACGAGCTTAAAAGGCGTAATTTCATATGTAAGGTCGCTTTGCAGTTCTCGAATACTAAACATTTTTGCAGGAATACACAGGGGCCGGAGGGAGGAAGCAACCCCCCCCCCCGCCCCCCGCACCGGGGCGGCCACCCGGGTCGGGGGGAGGGGGTCTCCGCTGCCGGGACCTCCCCAACGCCGGCCATGCGCCCCCTGCCCCAGCAGCGTCTGTCCCAGTCCAGTCTCCCCAGCCCGAGAAAGAACTGTCACCCCGAAAAGTAAAGCTAGCTATAAGGTGTCTTAAAGAGTCAGACAGAGAAGTTGAAGCGAGGCCATGAACCCTTGCTTGACAAAGCACTGCCACTTGACACACAAAAAAAAAAAACCTTAAAGAACGGCTTAACATTTAAGGGTGCACCAAGGGACGTTTGGTTATTCCAAAGGGCGCTTTTTACGAGAAACAATTTCAGGAGACTCCTTGGAAAGGGGGTGGCTGGGCCTTGCGCCCCGGGCGCGGGATGAGGGCCCCGCGCCGCTCCTGCGCCATCCCGCGCCTGGGGACGTGGGGTGGCCGAGACTGCGGCTCCTGGCCGCCCGCCGGCGGGGGGCCAGCCTGGCGCCCCGCTGCGCGCTCATTAGCGCCCGCAGCCCCTCCCGGCTTCCCGCGGCTGCGTGTTTACTTGTCATTTGCTTTCGCCGGTGTTTCCCAGCTGCTGGAGCGCGGGCTGACCGCGACTTCTCTGTGCTGGAGCGGACCGGCGCCCCGCGCCCCGCGCCCCGAAGCCCGCTGGTAGGACACCTGGGGCACCTGGGACACCCGACCGGCTGGCGCGGCGCGGGGCGCTCGGGACAGACATTCCCGCCCCGCAGTATCCTGTGTCGCGTCTCAACTCAAGAATCGGGGGGCCGGGACCCCCAGCCCACCCGGACAAGGCCTCTGCCCAGGGTGCGGCGGGGCCGAGGGTGGCCCCCATCAGTTCCTCGGGGACACCTGAAGTGCAGGGGCTGGACAGAGGGGAGACCAAGCGCCACGGCCCCCCACGCCCCCTGCCCCTCCTGGGGGGGCTGCCTTCTGTGCCTTAGCGTGGCCTGCACTCGTTATAATGTCACCGTTCTGAGCAGAGCCCCACCAGCAGCTGAGGCGAGGTGACCGAGGAGCTTCACCGTCTCCCCACCCATAGAGGTCAGGCTGAGCCACTGCGTCGTTAGTGCCGCCGTGAGCTGCCGGTGGGTCCCCCAGAAAACGTCCAGTCCCTTTAGAGTCCTGTGCTTCCTGAGCGTGGAGACTCACACGTCCAGTCCTAAACCCCTGGGTAATTTAGAGCTTTCCCGGGGTCCCTGTTTTAAACAAGCAGATCCACGTATCTAGTGACACTTCCTAAAACGGCCTCGCCAGTTTGGCAAGGACTCCCAGTTCCCAAGGGAGGAAATGACATCTGGAAAGGGTGAGAACCCCAAGCCTGTTTTAGAGCTCACTGGCAGATACAGCGTTTGTGATCACAGGCAGCGTATTCCTGTGTGACAGCCGATTTACGGTGTGTGGCAATGCCCAAGTCTCCATGTCAAAGGGAGATAAAGTTGGAATTGAGTTTTAAGGAAAAAGTATCTTTATCCAGGTCTCTTTACTGTCCTCGAACCCGCCCCTCCTCCCTCCTTCCAGAACGGCCTCCTGCCTCCTCCTCTCCTCTCCCAAGGGAGTCCTCGCAATAACTCCTAGCGACTACTAATGAGGATAAAAAGAAAGAAAAAGGAAGAGAAAGAAAGAAAGAAGAAAGAAAAAAAACAGTTGACTTCCCTTCAAACATAAATGAACTCCTAGAATTTAGGGGCCAAGACTTCCAAAGGCACTGCTTTCCAGCATCGGCTACTGTGGAAAATGACCCTTTCCTAGGTAGATGGCCACCAGCTTTCCACATGTGATACTCTAATGCTTAGAAATGGGGCTTTGGAATTTCGAATGATCTGCTGACTTTTAATTCGCCGCTAAAATGTCACTCCTACATACTTTTTTTTAAAAATGAGATTATAGGTTTTCAAAATAAATAGACCAAAGGTAGAATCTTGGAATTGTACTATGAGACTATGCGGGCTTCTGGAAGCTGATTCAGGAGGAAGCCTGTGAACAGAAATCAACAAGAGCCCCAGAATAAAAAGTTTAAACGTTTGTATTTTTCCTATTTTTCTTCGTCTGGATTTTAATACACGCTTTCACTTTTCAGCAATTAGTTCTTGGAAGCAGCGATGTAATCTGCCTTACAGTTAAGCTCATATTACAGGAGAGCCGTTTTAAAAAAAATTTTTAAGTTAAAAAAATATTGATTTTAATATAATTTTACAGAAAATAAGCACTGTAAAATGCTGCTTATATGTGTGACATCTTCCTCTTTGTCCTAACATCAGGGGTGGCGATAATCATCAAGCACGTAAGTTCGGAGTGAGAAAAAGCGACAGACACACTTTTTTCCGTCACCACATTCCCTGGGCCGCCCGTCTCACCGAAGTGAAGAAAGTCATTTCCATAGATGTAGAGCATTTGCTTCTCGCTAAGAGCACAGACTGTGCACAGACGTATGTGATAAGTAGCCTAAAGCATGAAAAACCGGTGTTGCCCCAAAGCGTGTGTGGTTTGGGGACATGGGACACGGGACTTTAAAGTAGGGCTGCAAGGAATTTTGTAAGTTAAATTTGCTTTATCGAGTCACGTGATACTAATACCGCGCTAATACCGTGGGGTTCATCTGAACGGCTTCATTTCTGCTTATGGAGGCACCAATAGCTCGCAGGTGAGTGAAGCTCACACCCACGCCATCGGCTGGCGGTGCTTTCGGATACGTCGGTTGGTTGGAGTGACCCACCTGAGGCTTCGCAGAGCGTGGTGGGCGACCGCTCCCTTCCCCAAGGACTGTGGTGTCCTACGCCGAAGTCCCTTCACATTCTGGCACGAGCCTTGTTAAATGTTCGCCATGCCAGGCCCCGGGCGGGGCGATGTCGGTACACGGAGGGCATGCGGGCTGGTCGTCACGGCTTTTTCTTTGGGAAAAATGCCGAGCGAAGTATTTTCAGGTGAGCGTCAGCTTGCGTTAACCGTGCATCGACATCCTCAGTGCTGCTCTGGGGTCCTTCTCCACCTACGTTCCGGGTTTTACACGTGACCCCACATACCATCCGCGCCGTTTCCATAAAAATGTCTGAAGCAATTTTGTTCAGACTTTTGCAGATTCCGTAAGTAATTTGTGCATTTTTTCCTCTGAACATAAAAAGTTCATTTCCGGAGAAGGCTTGAGCATGGTTAGAGTGACTTTTTTTTTTTTTTTTTTTAGAATGCAAGTGCAAGTTTGGGGCGGTGTTCGCCTTTTCGGGGTAGGTCATGCGGGCCCCCTGGAGGTAGGAGCCGGTTGCCGAGAAAGTGCCTCACGGTTTGGAGCCGGTCACTGTCGAGTGCGTGGTTTCTGCGTGTTTGCGCTGAGCTGCCCAGTCATACGTGTAAACAGCCTTAGTTCCCGGGAACTGGATCTTTGTGACATGGAAGGCGGGGACAGATGGACGAAGGTTTTACATTAGAGCTGGAAGGTGGAACAGGAGACCCTTTCTGACGATCGAGATCACATGTGTGCAAAGGTGAAGTATGGAAGTTCCGCCATCAGTTCAGGACTGTCTGCCTTCGAAACGCTTCTCTCTGCCATTGAAAATGGTTTTGTGTTTTATAACAGACCAGTGTCAGGAACGTGTACTAACTGCCACCGGAAGGAACTCTCAGTCATTTGCTAATCACAGATCTGTTACAGTCGGGACCCTGGCCTCAGGTGTCTAATGTGAAGGAACCTGAGCACACGGGTTAGCAGCCTGTTTGTAGATAGTCACGAAATAAAAATAGCACCATTTTCTAGAAAATACAGGACTTTGATCCAAATAGGTAACTACAAACGTTTGCTACAATTTTGGAATATCTAAACGGTATATATAAAATGTGTTTTTGATTTACCAAAATCAGTTCAGTTTTCCTCAGAATTTTAAGAATGAAAACATATCAGTGGAATTTACACTTTAATACAATGATAAATAAAAAATCAATGAGCACTTACGTATATAAGTAATATTATTAAATACTGAAATACCGGAATAAATCTTGCATCATTGAAAGGACTGTAAATTTCAAGTTTTATGCCAGAAGGATGAATTGTTTAAATGTTAAACTTGATCTAACATTTTAATCAATATATCTCAATGTGAAGTCATACATTTTTTTCTATTTGTAGAGTAATGAAAATTTGTAATATCAAATGCTATGTTTCTATTCCTGCACGAACAAATGGGTCCTTGATAACTCACTAAAACGAAGTCTACTGCTGGATCCCGAGCTGGTCCCCAGCGGAGAGGAACCTGGCCGTGGTCAGTGCTGCTCCGAGGAGAGAGATGCGATTTCTCACATTGATGCAAAAAAAAAAATGCGTTTCTAACACCACGTTTAAACTTCCATTAGGGAACTTTTTTTTGCACGTCTGCTATGTTTGAAGCTTTTTAGTTACTTGGAATTAAAATAGTCATTTCAGTGATCAGTGTAATAAGCAGTTAAAAAATTCTTATTGCATGCAAAGGAACGTTTTTGCGTCCCCAGATCATTTTATGTGGATGATATAGAGAAGGTGGTCGTGGTCCCTGCCTCTGGAGAGGAAACGAGGAGTCTCAGGAGATCGGGCAGCCACTAAAAATGACTCAGCGAGAATAACGAAATCACCAGTTAGAGGCATAAGTTTGGAGAGAGAGAAAAAAAATGATCCTTGTTCTCGATTCTATGAAGTCAGGGTGAACGTGAACGAGGCGGTTTCCTCCGGAAGCAGGTTTTACTGTGGCCTTAACAGCTGTGCTTTGCTACAAAGTGCTCGTCCCCAGTCGCCTGAGCCAGCTCGGCCACCGTGGACCCTTTCGGGCCTGGCTGCTCTGCATGGGGACAGGGGCTGGACTTCCGATGTGTGCCTCCTGCCTTGCTATGGCCATTCTGTGCGCCTCCTTCCTCCCCAAGTGGCATTTTAACTGTTACCCCCAGGCTAAGGCAGCACCTTTGGCAAGCCAGCATGGCACGATTTGGAATATATGACAGAGGGAGCTAGGATATGATGCGCATTATGAGATGTATCTTAATACCTGCACTGTGCCTGTTAGATTTCAAAATTAAGATCGTTTTTTGCCGTGTAGGGTTTTCGCTTTTGCGCGCATACATAGCAGCAGGCCAGAGGGACAAGCTCAGTCCTGGAGGCAGAAAACCGGGGTCTGACCCCCCCGTCTGGTCCCCGTAGAGTGATCTGAGCAGGTCCTCAGCCCCCCAGTTCGTCTGGAAAGCACCGATGACAATGCCTGGTTTACCAGGGTGTCTTGAGGGGGTCTGCACGCGAGAGCACCTGGCACAGGCCCGTTTAAAGGGGAAAATGAAGACCATTTGAAATAGGTTTTATTTTGTTGTGTACGATTTTATCAAATTCTTTTGCTGAACGCCTGGATGTGTCGTGTCCTGAACTTTATCTTCACCAGAAAATTCTCTGGGCACGTCTGGGAACCACAGCTGTTTGGAGGCAGGTAGGCTTCCGGTTTCTTCCAGCTGGTGCCTGGGCCACACACAGCCCACCGTGCCCTCGGGACGAGCTGGGAGGGCTGGGCCTTCGCGACCGGCTGTGAGGAGCACATCATCTCCATCCACAGACAGGGCGGTGTGTGGGGGCCGCTCTGCCAGCTGGCTGGAGACGGCAGCAAACATTACTCTTACACTCTGCTCTCTCTGGAGAGGGGACAAGTGGCCTCATGACGATAGGCTCAAGTTCCATTTAACACTTTTCAGTCAGGGTACATCTTGCATCTTGAACTGGGAAAGGTAGCTTTCTCGACTGAGTTTGGAAATGGGCAGCTTTTCCACGATCCGGCCGACGGTGAGGCTCTGTCTCACGGGAAGTGGAGAAGTTCCAACGGTTTGTGTGTCCATGGCTTCCGGTCACCCCTTTGTATGCAAAGGACGGAAAGCAGTTTCTTTGTCCACGTGCACACCTGTGTGGAGGTGTTTACTCTGGAAAGAGTGGAAAAGGTTTAGGCAGCGGCTTACAAGATTTCAAAAGGTTTCAGGACAAGGATGAAAATGTAGTCCTTTTTAAAAAGAAAACTAGGCTGGACGATAAGGCTCTAGAAACGTCTACACA
This sequence comes from Pteropus medius, assembly GCF_902729225.1. NCBI lineage: Eukaryota > Metazoa > Chordata > Mammalia > Chiroptera > Pteropodidae > Pteropus > Pteropus medius. The sequence continues at coordinate 5,401,487 of NW_024340700.1, read as the reverse complement.
GGAAAGACTCAAAGAGGTTTACCTGAGCCTGGGAAGGCACACCTAAAGGGAGCATAAATGGCCTCAGACACTTGGGGTTCTCATGCGGATTTTATATTTATTTCACATTCCAATAGGTATATTTTGCAGGTATTGCATATTTACCTTAAGTAGCTTCCGAGACCAGACTAAGAGCAACGGGAAGTAATGACAAAGAAGTGAATTTCATTTCTACCTGAGAGGGGATTTCTTGTTGCATGACTGAAGGTGTACCCTTGGAGCAGGCTGACATTCGGTGGCTTAGAAGCTTGTAAGCCTGGACTGGACACTGCCCCTTCCCAGACCCCGCCCTCCCCTCAGCAAGGACTTTGGTGTCGAGAGGGAGGTTGGCCTAGGTACGTGCTAATGTTCCTTCTCATTCAAAGTGTATAACCATCTAAATGTAGAGAAAAAAAACGCACAATGCGGAGCAAACACGCTGCAGAGAGAAGCCCCTGCTCGGAAGGCGGCCGGTGTGTGCGCTCACGCTCAGAAACCAGACGCCGCGCACACCGGGCTGACGCGGATGCTGCGCTCGGGATGTGCTATCTCAGAGCTTCGTGGGGGCTGTTAACATTCCTTTATGCATTTAGAAAAATACAGCCGAATTTAAGTAAGACTTATTTTACAGGCATCGATCTGTAATATTGGCAGTGCTATCAGAAAAGGCTTTAGAGATGAACCAGAAATAGAAAGCATCCTACAGAAAATACTGTAATAGGGAGAAAAATGGTTCTTACCTTACGTTAACGCAATAAGATAGGGGCCATGCAAATGACTAAAAGAATTATACTGCGTGTTTACTTCGTATGATTTTTTTAAGCATTGGGCATGGATTATCCTCACACGAACCCTGTGAAATGGTAAACCTGCTGTGTTTTTTTTTTTTCCAGCAAACCCATTTTGCAGATGAGGGAATGAAAACTTAGGAGGATTGATAACTCACCCAGCGTGACCGGTCAGTACAGCACAGACCCTGTGTCCGAACCCAGACTGTCCCCAAAGTCCATAGGCCCAGCGTGCTGTTACACCGCCTAGCCAGGGTACGACACACTTACCAGATAACGTACAACAGGTGCACAGAGAAGAAGCCCTTCCTTGTGACCTGCGAGCATCTGTCCATACTTTCAGCCTGATGTTTATTAATAAAATGATATAAAGTCCATTATAAGAAAAGATAACTCCAGTCCAATATCTCTCAGGAAAGTAGATGCAAAAATCCTCGCCAAAATATTAGCAAATCAAATCCAAAAAGATATAAAAAGAATTATACACTATGACCAAGTGATATTTTTCCCAGGTGTGCAGAGCCGGTTCAACATTTGAAAATCAATTATTGTAATTCATTACATCAATAGACTAAAAAAGAAAAAAAATCCCACAATCTTATCAGTAGATGTAGAAAAAGCATTGGACAAAATCCAACACCTATCTGTGATAAAACCTCTCGATAAACTAGAATTCGAGAGAAATTGCCTCAACTTGACAAAGACTATCTACAAAAATCAGTTGCTTTGAATACCAAATCAGTAGGTATATAAAATGATATAAACCAGCAATGAACGTGTGGAATTTGAAATTAAAACATGATCTCATTTATATTAGCACCTCAAAATATAAAATATACTTAGGTACAACTCTAACAATATATGGGCAAGGTCTACCTACAAAATTCTGACGAACGAAATCAGGAAGACTTAAATAAACTGAGAGATATTCCATGTTCATGGAGGGGAAATCTCAGTATTGTCAAGATATCAGTTCTTCCAAACTCGATGAATAAGTTCGGTGCAATCCCAATCGAAATCCCAGGAAGTTCTTTCGTGAATATCAACAAACTGATCCTAAAGATCGTATGGAAAGCAAAAGACCCAGAAGAGTCAACACAAGGTTGAAAAAGAAGAGCGGAGTTGGAGGACTCACTCTACCCTACGCCAGTGCTTACTAGAAAGCACAGTGGTCCAGACAGTGTGGCGCTGGGGAAGGAACAGACAGATCGACCCATGGAGCGGAATAGAGAGTCAGCTGATATAAACACGTAAACGGCAAAGGCAACACAACGGAGCAAAGATGGTCTCTTCGACGGATGGTGCTGGGACAACCGGACATCCGCATGTGACGAAACGAATCTATACACAGATCTTACACCCTTCACACGATTAGCTCGAAAAGGACCGCAGACCTAAATGTGAAATACAACACTGGAAAACTCCTGGAAGGCAACGTAGGAGAAAAACGAGGCGGCCTTGGTACGGCGATGACTTTTTAGATACAACACTGAGGCACGATCCATGGAAGAAGTAACTGATAAGCTGGTCTTCATTAAAATCGAAAACTACTTTGTGAAAGGTTATGTCAAGAAGATGGAAAGATAAGCCGCAGACTGGGAGAAAATATTTGCAAAGGACACATCGAATAAAGGCCTGTTACGGAAAATATACAAAGAATTCGTAAAAGTCAACGACAAGAAAACAGCCAGATTTAAAAATGGGCCAAAGACCTGTAACAGACGCCTCACCAAAGAAGATACACAGATGGCAAGTAAACGTATGAAAAGATGCTCCACACTGTGTGTCATCAAGGAAAAGCAAGTTAAAACAGCAACGAGCTGTCACTACACTCCTATCAGAGCGGCTGAAATCCTGAACACTGAGCACACAAGTGCTCGCGAAAACACGGAGCAATAGGAACTCTCAGTCACCGCCGGGGGGACGCAGAACGGTGCGGCCACATGTGGAGGGCAGTTTGGCGGTTTCTTACAAAACTGCACGCCCTCCTATCACGCCAGCCAGCGCTCATGCTTTTTGGTATTTACCCAGAGGAGGTGAAAACTTATGTGCAAACGAACGCCTGCACGTGGTGTTTATAGCAACGTCATCAAAACTGCCAAAACTCAGAAGCAATGAAGATGTCCTTTGGCGGGTGGTGGGTGAATAAACTGTGCTCCATCCAGACAACGGACTGTTATTCAGTGCTAAAAAGAAATGGACTATCGAGCCACGAAAAGACATGGAGGAACCTTAAATGCATGTGATTAAGTGAAAGCAGCCAGTCCGTGAAGGCCACCTCCTGCGTGATTCCAACTTTACGACATTCTGGGAAAGACAAAACTAAGGGGACAGTAAGAAGCGCGGTGATGGCCGAGCGCGGAGGACTTTTAGGGCAGTGACAATACTGTGTGATATCAGAATGTTGAAGGTATGTCATTGCACATTTGTCCAGACGCACAGAATGTCCACCGCCAAGCGTGAATGCCAAGGCAAACTACAGACCCCGTGCGGGCGCAGGTTCGTCCTCGGTGAGCGGGGGAGGCCGTGAGAAATCTCTGCAGCTTTCTCTCACTTTCGTGCAAACCTAAAACTGCTCTAAGGAAATAAAGTCTCAAGAAGAAAGCAGAACGAGAAACCATAGAATACGACATCGACACGTCTGCTGAAAAGAAAATGATTTCTACATTTTCTAACTTGAAGAAGGTGTTCAGTGACTCTCGAGGCCGACGGTCCCTTCCCGATCACGGCTTTTCGCTCATGCGAGTATTTTCCCCAGAAACCTCGCCCGCAGAAGGCACCTGCAGGTGAATTTGGAACCTCCAGCTCGCACCAAGCTGTGAGAAAGCCTCCTGGCCTGTTATCTGGCCCCCGGGGGCTCTGTCGCCAGGGAGCCCCTGTTTGGTTTGCCGGCTCCAGGCACACAGATCTTTGACTTAATGTCTTACCCGAGAGCTGAGTCAGGGAGGAGATTGTTCACAGAAGGGCGAGAAAAAATAAAACCTGAAATGAGGCCAGGCCCTTTTTAACATGAAAAGGAGAAGTGCCATTTGAAATTAAATCCGAGATGAATTCAAGGAGATTGCTCTAACAGCGTGTCAACAGAGAGGACAAATAAGCGTGGCCAAGCGGGGCTGTGGTGTCACCGCCCTGGAGACACTGAAGAAAAGTGGAAAATAGGAGCCGAACGGGCCAGCCGCAGGCTCGGCGTCCGCGGACGCCGGCGTGTGTAGTTTTGCCGGGGTGGCTTCACATTTTCTCTCTGAGACCATGTCGCTCGGGGGCGCGGTTTCTGCGGTGGATGCGACTCAGGGGTGCGGGGTGCTGGGCGGAACGGCGCCAATAAGCCTCGCGCTTAAATACTTGAATTACAAAAATCCTGGGAAAAAGGCCCTTGAAACGCTGAAGCCAGTCATGTGGATTGTGAGCAACTTGGGCCCACGTGGCCATAGGTCCCACTGAGTGGCCACATGTCAACCTCCCAGAAACTCAGTCACACCGAAGTCCCTGGGGGCCCTTTCGGCAGAGAGCGTGGGATTTGGTTGGCCAGGAAAAAACGTGTCCCCGGTGGGAACTGCCCCCTTTCAAGTCGGGCTGGGGGCGGCTGGCCGAATGGTGTCCGGAGGGCTCTTCTGACCGATGCCCCAATACGTCATCACCTTATTGATTTTTCTGTGTCACCAGTAAGTACACGCACGGACCGTGCCTTTCACAGACCGAATGGCCACACGTCGCGCTGTTCGGGAGCCACTCTGAAGGTCTAAGGCGAGCCGCTTGTCATTTTTTGGTAGAGCGAGCCCCTCGGGCCAGCTCCTCTGCATCCTAAGGCGACACGGAGCCCTGGACCGGAGCAGGCGCGTGCGCCTCACGGGGGGCGGAGGTGACGTGCGCGGGCGCGGGGCTACGCGCACCCCGGGCTCTCCCGAGCGCGCGGGGACAGCCACCGCCCCGCGGTCGGACACCGCGCATCCCGTGCCGTCCACGCGCCCTGCGTGTCGGTGCTTGGGAGAGTGGTCCTGACCAGCCCAGCGCCCCGCGAACTTCTTAGAAATGCAGAGTCCCGGGCCCCCGCAGACCTGCTGAGCCAGAGCTCTGGGGCGGGGCCGGCAGTCTGCTTTTCACAGGCCCCTGGTGACTCTGATGCCCCTGGAGCGTGACCAGCAGGGCCCTGGGCATTAAGCCTGCTCGGGCTGCGCAGCTGTCCCCACCTCATCGTTAGGAGCCCGGGGAGCCAGTTCTGGATCTGCCACGGTCCCTGTGGTTCCTCTCCGTTTGGCACAGCCGCCTCGGGGCCACCCCGCCCCTCCTGGCCGCCCTCCCTTGCCTTGCACTAGAATGGAACATCCCATCAGCCAAGTCAGGCGCCAGGCTCTGAGCAGTTTCTTCACTGGTGGGACTGGATTTGCCTTGTGCTGGCACCTGGTGACAAGTGGCACGTATTCGTGAGAAATCCATTTGCGCTTAGGCTGTTCTGCCCTGTGCGAGAGCCCGGCCTGCCTTCGACAGCCCGGATCTGGGTCTGGCTGCGGGGCGAACCTGCCGAGGTGCGAGGTGCGTCTACTACCGGCCCCGAGCGGCGGGGTAGCGGGGAGACTTGTCATGTGGGTGAACAAGCGACTGTGTGACTCACCGGTCAGCACAGGCCGGGCCCACTGAGCACAGAGCAGTGACCAAGACCAGTCCCCAGAGGAGCTGCAACGTGCTTCAAAATCAAGGCAACCGCACACGCCCCGCATGCTCGGGAGGCGTTTGCTTGGCTCTTAAATCCCGTTTTAATAATAACGACTGCTGATATCCGCACCTGCGCACTCCCCAGCAAGTCCGTGGAACTTTCCGCACGCACGGTCGGTGCCGTCATCCTTCCCCAGTGTTCGTCCTGGGAAGAACTCACCAAATACTCGTTAAACGAGTGAAGAAAAAAAAAATGTGCACACGCAGGTGGCCCACACGTAGGTGTCATCTAAGTGCCGAGCCAGTCTGAACTGGACAGTGACTCCATACCCGTGCGGCCGGCCACCCGGAGCAAGGAGACAGCAGGCGGGCCCTGGGCTGTGCTGACCTCTGACCCAGGGCTGGTCCTGCCTGGTGTCCTGTCAATTTGCGAATTCCTATCCAGTGAGTCTTTTTCCCCTTTTTTCTAGTTGATAAACAAAACTGTGCCGGTTTTAAGATTAAAATACATTCATACAGCAATAAACTACTTTTAGCTTTGGTGGATTTCCAGCGCTGAATTCTTTCCTTTAATTGCTTTGGTTGTGTGGGGAGTGGGCATTTGCCACCAAGAACACCAGTTTAGTCTATTTACAGAGTTTGCTAGATGGCAAATATCGGGCTCTAATTCTAGAAGCTTCATTCATGGCACGTGGTTTCATAATAGGGCCCTCAGGTTACGGAGGGGTCCCTTAATTTTTGTACTGTTTGAAAGGTATCTGCTACTGTTTTCAGGAAGGATGGAAGAAAAAACGAGTCATGGTGATACTGCCTGTACGATGATGATAGAAAGAAATTTTGCTTGTTTCGAAAACACTGAGGATTTACAGACATGCGTGAGGGGATTCTTTTAGGAGACCATCGTCTGAACGTTCTTTACTTCTTATTTTTCACCTCTTTTACATTTTATTCTTATTTATCTTTCACAGTTTTAAAGCCTTTATAGTTTGGCAGTGAAGTTTTTGTCAACCCACTCAGTGGCAACACACACTCATTTTTAGTAGAGAGTTAATGTTGAAAAAACCTCCTTTTCCTTAAACGTAAATGGAAACAATATTCGTTCGGTTTATTGGGAATAACAAAACTTTTGAACTTCAGAAATGAAAAGACAAAACAATTATCATTATATTAAATATTGACTGATTCGACTTTACCCAGGTTTAATGAATCTGAAATTGCCAAAAATACAAAGAGAGTTCGCCTTTTCTAATTATAAATTATTTTTCTTCACAGCTTGTCTGTCGATTTTTCTTTTTCTTTTGACCATAAAGCTGTGCCGAAAGCACACGCAGATATTCTGAGGAGCAAAGAACAACACGGCTTTCGGATTCTTAGTGCTTGCTGTGTTTTACGAATATTGCCAATCACTAATATTTACATACAAAGAAGTTTTCAAGAACCAAAGATAACTTTCCTTTAAAACGGATACCTAACAATAGTACATTTTCGGCATCTAAAATGTGTGCAAGCATCTGTTACACGTTGAGAATCTCGACAGATATAAAGGCTACATTGACTCGAGTGGGGAAAAGTTACATCGATTATCAAATACACATGTAAGAATATGTTTAATTCCAGAAATATCGAAATCCATAATAACAGCTCCAAATAAGAGATGTTTTGTTTCTGTGAGAGCTTTTGTGCAGTGAGGCGTCTTTCGGGCGAGCTTCCCTATACACAGGGAGAACCTTGCCGGGCCCCTCCCAGGCTAAGTGACTTAAGAATCTTCAGTGCGGCCTTGAAATCTTAAGGTTGTTAATCGACTTGATAATTAAACCAGGACTGAGCGTGGTGAGGTGGTGCTCCTCCCAAAGACGCTAACTGTAGTCTCTGCGTTCACGTGTGGTGACGAGCTTGCCTGCGTGACAGCCTTTGTCTATGAGGGTGAAACTGGTTGGTGTTCTGGCTCTTTCCTGTAAGGAGGGGCATTGTTCTCTGTGTGAAGGTGTTTATCTAAAATCGAAGTACTTATTCCCAAACTTAGTCATATATCATGCATCCATCTGTCCGTCCGACCATCCCTCCTCCATCATCATCACCATCCACCCATCCATCCACTCACCCCTACCCAAACACCTCCATCCAATCACCCTCCTCCTCCTCATCCATCCATCCACCCATCACCCACATCATCCACCGCAATCACCCTCCCATCCACCCAAACATCCATCCCTCAATCCACCCACTCCTCCCTCCCTCCATCCTACCATCTACCTCAAAAAACAAAAAAACAAAAAAACACGCTTATTTGAATAGGCACCAAAATAGGTTTTGTACGAGATAAACCAACTCCTGAAATGACTACATTTTGGCAAATGTTTAGCATCGATTGTACTGCAACTTTATTTGGGCATTAGGGGTGGTAGAGTCATTTTTAACTGTGATAATAAATGTACAATTTGATTTTGCTGCCTTTTTTCTTTAAAATAATTTCAGTATAAGAAAGTATCTGAAGGGATCAGAAATAACAGCTAATGAGAAAATGTCAATGAAAATACGTGCTCTCTCTCTGTTTTCTCCCTGATCGATACTAGCAATTCGGAGCTTTCATTTTTCCTTAGTGTTGCTTTAGGCATACTTCGGTCTGCACTAATGTTCACTTGAAACATTCTTCATTAAATGTGGAAGGGATGATGTAGAATTATTTTTGCAAAGTTATTCTTAAGAGGTTAAAAAAGTACTCTTTCTGGAGCACCTATAATCGGACTTTTAAAGAATTTTTTTGCGGTTTTCCGAGGGTTTGGATAGCCCCCTGGAAACAGACAGGAGAATGTGTGACGTGTGGCCTTTTTTTTCCGTTTCTCTTGTAGTTTCAGGGGGCGGATCACTAACTGCAAGAAGTTTCCTTCCTTTCTGCGTTGTTAAATAAGAGGTGGAAAGCATCTATCTATCTGACTGGCTTTTTCCGGGAAGAGGTGATGTGTTCATGAAAAGTAAAACTCCCCGAGAAGAGTCTGCCATGTCATCCTGTGCTCCCTTGCGGGACGCGTGGCGGCTGTCGGAAAGCCTCGGGTGCCTGGAGCCGGAGGGGCTGCTTCCTGGGTGCTCAGACCATAAACGGCCTTCAAGGCACTTAAGAAAATCTGCATGTTGTGGGTGTCGGCAGAATGCACTGGCCGTCTCACCTGCCATCTGCTCTTTGTGTCTGAGGCCTCCCTTTGAACATCTGCCTTGGCTTGTAAACACCTCAATTTACTTCAGGTTTCAAGTCGATGCCGTTTTGCCAAATGCACTGGTGGTCCGCTTGTTCCTAAAAACAAAATCTTCATTTTTGTTGACTAGACTTGGCTTTTCTTAGTAAAAGGCCAAGGTTCTGGGTTTAGGGAGCCGAAGGTCCCCCTGAGACCTGGAGATTTCTCCTTCCGATGGCAGTGGCAAGGACGGAGGCGATTTTTCCGGCCCTTTTGATGAGCCGCTCTGGGCTGTGCCACTTTACGTCCCACATTCAAATCACTGCAGGCCCCAAGGCACGAGAGGGTCTCAAGTTGGCTTCAAATCCAGTTTTCTCTTTGTCTCTTCCGGGCTGAGTCAAGGCGCAGGAACTGGGTGGGGGTGTCGCCGCCCCCTCCCTTCATTTCCAGCGGGAGGACATTGCTTCTGGGCCCGCCCCTCCTTCCCTGTAGTGAGCCCTTCGCCCTGACGGAAACGCTGGGTCTCACTGACCTGTCTGTCAGTGAGGGGGGTGAGTCCCTGCTTTATGGTTTTCTAGAAGAGACTCCCTATTGCTCCAGGAGGCCTGTAACCATGGTGACTCCAAAAGCAAACCAGCTCAGTCCCTTCCTACTGTGACAAAGGAACTGGGGTTTGCGAATGGGTTTCTTGACGGCGTAAGCTGAGCAGAACTAAGCCTCAAGATGATGCTGTGGTGTGACTGAAGGTCGCCGAGTGTTCGATGGCTTCCGATGGCCCTCCCTCTGTGCCTAGGACACACCTGCCTCCTTGCTCCTCGGATACCGGGCACCCTCCCACGCCAGGGCCTTGGGATTTGCGGTGTCCTTTCCCAGGAATGACATCCCTGAGGGTCCCCGCTGCTAACTCCCCCACTTCCTTCAGGCCTCCACTCACAGTGCCGCCTGAACTAACCTGTTAGACATTTCTTCGCCGGCCTCACGCTTCCCCTATATTTAAATTACCTTTGCCGCTTCGATTCATACTATGAATTTTATTTCTTGGTCTCCTTTAGCGTTTTTCTCTACCGTCTACTCCAGAGGGTCTTTCTCACTCTATGTGGTATTTTCCATATATCCCGAGTGTGTAAAAAAAGTGCCTGGCACTCAATAAATACTTGATGAATTAATGAAAAGATTAGAGAATTTTTCTAAGAAATATTATTTTCCGTGGCAATACTTTTCATTTTATTTCATTATATACAGTTTTAAACCGTGAACATAGCAGAAGTGGAGGCTTCAGCTGTGGACATGGTCACGCCCAGCGTTCAAGGCCTCGGTGATCCGTGGCCAGCTCCCCAGGGGTCCTGACCGCCTGGGGGCCGCCCTGCGTTCTCCTGTCCCCCCACCGTCCACGGCGGCCTGTCCAGACGCTCCTCTCGGCCAGGCTCATGCTTCACCTGCCCGCAGACCGGCCCAGGTGGCTGTGATGATGCCCGGTCTTCTCTCGTTCGCGTTGGCACAGCGTGGTCCTTGAGAGGCTCGTAAGGTCCGCGGTGGGACAGCCGGGTCTTGCAGTTCAGGGCCACCAGGAGCTGGCCCCCGACAGCCGCAGTGCCCGCTCGCCGCCTCGGCCTGGCGCCCGGGGCCCTCTGCGGGGCAGCACCGCGTTGGGCCCAAGCGCACTGCCCGCCCGGCCGCCGAGGCCCGGCGCTCGCCTCTCCCCTCCTCTGCCTCCCCGCGCGGCCGCCGGCTCCGGGTTAAAGGCTTCCTGGGGCGCAGGACTCTTCACATGGGGTCCCGGCGCCGCGAGGTGCCCGCTGACCGTTGGGTCAGAAGCGGGGTTACTGGGGCCCTCGCCGCTGGTTCCATCCTGAGCTCCCGATCCGCGACGCGCCCCAGGGGGAGGAGACGCTGCCCGCAGCGCCGTGGCTCCTCCCGGTCACCCGCAGGTGCTCCGGCTCCCTCCGAGACCCGCTGGCTGGCACGGGGGGTGGCGCCGCGACCCGAAAGGGCGCCGCGGTCCGGGAGTCGGCGGTCAGTGCTGCGTCGCGCACGGGTTGCGCGACAGCGCCACGTGCTCGTCCTTGGCAACGTCAGACCTAAACTTGGGCACCGGCGTGCGTGGCCGTGGTGACTGTGGCCACGACTGGCTCGTGTTTTGGCTCCAGGTCTCTAAGGTCCAGCTCGGCCCGGCACAGGATGCGGGGCACAGTGCGGGTGTAAGGCGCAGGGTGTGACGGGTGGATGGATGACCGGAGCCCAGCTCCGCCGACCTGGGGTGCCGTCTGTGGCCTTGCCTGTCAGGGGAGTTGTTACTGTTTTCGGTGCCATCACTTCATGTCACAGAGAGCTTAGAGACTTCTAGACACAATCCCTCCTTCCGGGGCCATCAAAATGCCGTCTCCGCGGTCAGGATGCAGAGGCAGGAGAGTGGGCTTCACACCTACGAGGGACAGGAAACCGTGGGCCATGCCTCAGGCATTTTATTTCTTTTAGTTTAATTGGAAAATGCAATATGGAGTCAGCCGGCTGTGGGCGACACTGATTCTCCCAGCTGTCTGTCCAGCTGTCTGCCGTGGACCTTGGGCGGGTCCCTAACCTCGGCCACTTGTCAGTTTTCTCATCTTTAAAATGGGAGCCATGATTCCTACCCCGCAGTGTGATCAGAACCCAATTAAACAAAGTAAGCTGTGCAAAGTCCCTCGCGCAGAATTACGCTCATTTCATGTGCTTTCTCCTTTCCATTTGTCCAACTGAGTTCCGCTTAAAAAATGGTAGGCGCGCATGACAGGAACGGAAGCATACGCTGAAAATGATGGAAAGAAGATGGTGCGCTGGGCGGCGTCTCCGCTTAGAATTCTGCCATTCAGGAGAAATCCAGCACTCAGGTAAGGCCACGGCCACTTTCCCTGTGGTCATGTCTTGGAGAGATGGTTTTGTGCACAGGGACCTGGGGTACAATGTTACCCTTTAGTATGAGCACGGGGACAGACAGGTTTGCTTGGCGGGCGGTGGAGGGACGCTGTCCGTGGACACACGGCGGGGAGTCTCAGAGCTTCCGTGGATTCCTGTGTCCTGCGTGCCTTCCTCTGAGCGGCCACCGTTCTGTTCCCCTGGCACAGAGCTCTAGGCCGAGGGGACCCTGCTGCTCAGCCTGTCAGGTGCCGGCATATCTTTTCCCCAAATTTCTTGGAACATTTAAGGCAGTCTGCCAACCAATTTCGTCCTCAACGTTAGCCCCGTGATCTTTTGTACATAGTGACTTGTGTCTCCTTTGTAACATGTCTTCCACTGGACTTTGCAACGTGGCAGATCACGTTGGGCCACAGAGATGTGTCTTGTTACTTGCTGAGCAAAGGGACTGCAAACGGACGGCGGGGACGTGTGTGGCCGTTGCTGACAGAACCGCTTGCCTAGGCAGACTGAGAAACTATTCGTTCTAAGTTTATATCTCCAGTCGCCTAATTGTGGCAGGCAGCGCACACCTCGTCGGACCCTCTCGCCCTGCAGGTACGCTGTAATATACAACTCAGTGTCTGTCCCCGTTGGGTCCGGCCGGCAGCGAAGTGTGACTGCAGCTCTGTGTAGTCCAAATGGCATTAATTACCTCAAATGGGCATAAGCCAAATGGTCATTGGTTTCAGGAACGAGCCACATCCTCCACTTAGATCAAGGATCAGATTTTCATTGTGCCTCATTCTGGGAAAACGCATTTTGTTATGTTTCTATTGAACAAACATAGCATCAGTAAAATGAGGAAAATTCAAAAGAAATTTCCTTTTTATCTGACTTGCCTCTTTTTAAATACCCTTCATGTACATAAATCATACTTGCTCAAAATATGTTTGTTTTCACTCACTCCCAGATTGGCTTAAAAGTAATTTAAAATGTACAAAGTAAAAACTCCAAAAATTTCGACTTCAGCATATGAGTAGTTCACCAAATGAGTGAGAAGGGTAGCAGGTACATTCGTCAGTGGAAATCGAAATGGCTTCATTGTTTACTCCTTGTAGAAACTGACATAGTGTGACATTTTGCTTAAATGATATATTTTATGAGGGAGCACAGACACACTTTGGTCATTAAAAAAGACTTGTCTTCAGTTGCACCAGAAAAATAGTTTTGTCCCCAGATGAAACAGTCTTTGTGGTTTAACTGAGATTAGAAACCGTGGTTCTTGAAATTGCAGATTATCCGAATAACATATTTATTTCAGCCAGGTAAGATGAATGGGTTAGGGGAGGTGGCGTGCTGGGGTGGCCGAAAGGCCCTTGCAGAAACCAACAATGTTTGAATCCTGCTAGAATGTCGAAGGTACTAATTTATTCATTAAGACGAATGTCACATAATCCGTGCCAAACTAGAAACTCAGAAACAAGTTTAAAATTCATCTAAATTAAATATAGAGCCATCAGATATCTGAAGCCCTGCGAACTCTAAGAATAGCAAGGGAATGAGGTACTGAAGTTGGCCCTTTTTCTGGCTGTTCTCATAATCTAGGCAGACATTTCCGGAAAGGGGCAGATAGAGTTTCTTTTGGGCTCTGAAGGTCATGTTCGGTCTCTGACATTTTCTTTCTTTCCTTCCTTTCCTCCCTCCCTCCCTCCAGCTCTCTGTCCCTCCCTCTGTCCTCCTTCTCCCCTCCCTTGACCCTTTCAAAATGGGAAAACCACCGACTTGGCCGGCAGGCTGTAGCTTGCAGACCTCTGATCTAGGTCGTTACTACTAGAGGACTCTCCCTTCTGGACTTAAATGGTAAAAAAAGGAATCGCAATATGTCATGCATCTTTTGGAATCTAAACGTATGAAAACTACCTTTTTTGTGATCTTGCGGTTTTTCTATTTAAACCGCACGTTTTATTATGTTTCATCTTTGTAAACCAAGATCCTAGGAGCATGCCTGACCTGTGGTAGTTTCTCAGAAAATGTCAGCCAAATGTCTCATCTTCGTCTCACCCTGCTGTGCCAGAAAGGCGACTTTAATTCCGAACGATGGGTTTTACCATCAGCCTGGTGTTCCTGTGGGTCACCTCGCCGCAGCCTCACCCGTTTCTCCCAGAATTTAAAGTTTGGAACCCAACGGATACAGTGTATCGAAAACGATGAACTTGATAAGCAATATTATGCACAATGTCATCACAGTGTTAAAGAGAGAAAATAATTTAAGGGTATAAAGTCAATTCTTGGCTGCTGATTCTTAAAAATGTATTTCAGTCCATTTCGGGCTTATTTGTTGAGTATCCCCATTTAACAAGCAATGTCCTTGAGGGCAACACCAGGATTTTTTCATTCTTACATCAATTTTTTTCATGCTTCTTTTTCCCCAAAGTAATGGAGTGCTCGCTAGTCAACACACAGTGGGGCTAATACACAGGGCAGACCCACTGCGTTCGTCTGGACTGTCTCTAAGCTGGTCTTTTATCTTTTCTGTTCTCCTTTCTTTTGCAAAGACGCCGTACTTACTTTTCCATTTCTTTGAAGGAATGTATGTCTCAATCTGCCAAATAAAAACAATAGGAGAATTTAAGATTGCTTTAAATGAACTGTTTCTTCCCCCTTTTCAAAATATTGTCACGAAGCCATAAAGGCTAATGGACTTGTGGTCTGCAGAGTTTTGTTACAGTTGACTATCATTATTAGTTTCTCCTATCGCCAAAAGGAGCAAAATGTAAAACATTCTTAAATACCAATGGGCATTGAAAACACATGTGACGCTTATTTGCATCTGCCGGTTTGAGGAGGAAAAATTTTGGAGATTTTAGAAGCATTTTGTGTAATACCTGATGGTGTTTTAAGAGATTTTTTTTTTTTAAACGTGGGTTCTCAAATGTCCGGGTTAATGTGGCTTCTCTCTGCTTGCCACCGTGAGTGACCTGTTTTGCTGGACTCGCGCTAAAGTCGCAGGCGACACGAATTCCTGGGAGGGCCTGAGGCTGGCTTCCCGGAGGCCACCGGCAGCCAGGCCGCGGGGAGAGGCCCTGCCTGGCACACCCCGCCAAGCAGAGCGGCTCCGCGGGGCTCCCGGCGCGCAGCAGGGGCTGTGACAAATCATTAGGGGCCGCCCGGCCCCGCCCGCCACACCTGCGCTCCTGGTCCCCTGCTGTAACGTTATGGGCTCCGAGGAGGCAGGTTTGACGCCGCGGAACAGTCTCTGCCAACAGCTGCAGACGAGCCAGCTCCCCAGACAGTAAAATGTAAAGAGGGGGAGGGGGAACCTTTGAAGTTTACAAAAAAGCATGACTTTGACCACTTCCTCTTCCCTTCCTAAATTGGTGTCCCAGGTATGTTGAGAGCAGCTACCGGCGAGGTTTACAAGGAAGGAGCCACTTCCGCCGGCACTTAGGGCTGGGGCGCGTTCTCGGCTCGTCGCACCTGCGCGGGGACACGTCGCGACCGCCCCCGGAAGGCGGCCGTGCGACCCGGGGCGGCCAGGAACAGGGAAGGGACCTGCCCCGGAGGGGCCGCGGGGGGCATGCGGGGAGCGCCAGGGATTCAAGTTGAAGGGTGTGGCTGCCGCCGTCCCGGTGTCCCCAAGGCTCCCCCAAGGCTCCCCCAAGGCTCCCCCAAGGCTCCCCCTCGCCCTCCCCGCGCAGTAGCCTTGCTTTTGTCCTAAGAGGACCGGCGAGGACCTGAATAGAAGCTTCCGCGGCCTTTTCCTGATTTTCATCCCTCGATCTTAATCACCATTAAGTGCTTTTCCTTTCCACTTTGCCTTCAGGATTTTCCTCTTTTTGTTTAAAAAGAGGACTCTGTAGAATTTTAGTTGTTTTGTCACTCTGGGACAGTTTAGCAGAAAATTTCCCGGAGGGATGCCTGTGTGTGCACACGTGTGTGTGTATGACCACGTGCGTGTGTGCGTGTGCGCACACGCATACCTGAATCCAGTAGCATCGAGCTTCAGGAGACCTTGCTGGGTTGTGGGGTTGGCGTCTCCAGGGGCAACCACGCCTCTGAGAAGAACATAAACGAGTCCTTTCAAATCACGTGACACACCTCACACCTGCCAGTGTGAATTCTTGTTGGGATTTCTTTTATTTTAACAAGGATCTCAACTTTCTGTTTAATGAAATGTAGGCAAAATGGATGACATTGAGGCTCTTTGGTGTTCAATTCTAAAGTAAGAATCAGGATCGTTATAAAAGGCTGTTTCCAGGCCTGCATAAAAGTTAGGGGCAACAAGGAATCTCACAATTTCCTTACTTTTTCTTCAAAAGTATTAAAAGGAAAATGGCACTTGCACCCTTTCGTACAGGGTAGAAACTCGCCTAGAAACGAACCCACGGGTTGTTGAAGGGTTTGGTCTCTCACCAGCTTAGTTGTAAGACCAATCACTTAACTTCCTGGGACTCAGTTTCCCCATTTGGAAAAGACCTCTTTTGTCCAATACTGTAGCCATATGTGACTATTTACAATTAAATCTAATACGATCGAGTCACGTTAAAAATTTAGTCCCCCAGTTACACCATTTCGAGTGCCCGGAAGCCGTGTGTGGCTAGTGGCTGCTGGGGGGGATGCAGGGGCGAGGGAGGGTCCCCGTCATGGCAGAAAGTTCTGCCGGACAGCGCTGACAGCTCTCCACTCTCCCTGTTACTGTGGGAAGTTTATGGAGTCGTCACTGTGCCATTTATCACAGCAGTGCTGCAGAGACCCAGTGATTAGTGAAACATGTCACAAGCCCTGGCCGTGGGCCGGAGTCTGTGCCACAGGCCGAGAACGTGACAACACACAAGGCGTGTGCTCGTGCGCTGGGTGCTGCCGCCTGACAGAGAACCAGCAAACTGACAACCCCTAGAATGCAGGAGTCTCGAAGAGAGGCATGGATGGTGCTGGGGGCCCTGGGATGAGAGGGTCTCCGCTGGGGGGCGGCGCCGGCCCCCCAGGAGAACGCCAGGCCTTGGTGCACAGGCTGCGACGCGGGAGCTCAGCAGGACAGATCTCAGAACTGGAATTGCAGAGTTAGGGACCTGGCTGAATCGTCTTCTCACCAACCTTCATGCTTCAGCCGGCCCTGAGAAGTTCCAGTAAGAAGCATCTTTTTAACCAAGATTATTAGTAAGCAGAGTTAGCTTCGTATCTCTTTCCTCCATCGTTTCGTTGATGTATATTTCACATATCGCTTCCGTTATCCGCCTTTTCGTGCATGTGTGTGAGCGCGCGCGCACGTGCGCACGTAGCGATAGTCCGATTTCTTTTTGATTTGTAAGATGTGTTTTTTGGACTGTGAACATGGTGCCTGTCACAGGGTTGCAAAAATTACAAGTTTGTCATTGACCTTCTAATGCTTATCTGTTTTTTAATGTATGGAAGCAACAGAGAGTTTTCATTCTTAGATAATTTAAATGTTTCGATCTTTTCCTTTATGCTGTTTATCTCCCCAAACCAAATACGTAAATATAGATCGACGTCGCGGTCCTTCTGTCTGGCTGCACGTTGGAGCTTAGCGGATTCTGGGTGCCCGGGACTTGCCCAGGAAGCCTCCGGGCAGCCGGACTCGCGAACTGCTGGTTTACATTTCGTAACCTATTGCAATTCTATTTTCTGCGTTTATTTGATGATGACGTAAGAATCTGAACTCACCTTTCCAAAATATTTCACCGTTTGCCTTAAAACTATGTGTCAAACAATCTGTTTTCTCTCAACTCACTTGGCACGCATCTTCAACCCATGCTGCGTTGTCGAAGATGCGTGGGGCTTGCTCTGCACTATCTATTCTGTCCTGTTGATTTCTGTGCCAGAACTCGGCAGCATCACTAGGACGAATCTACACCTGTTACTTCCCTAGATGGAACTCACACTTTAAATAGCACTCACAAATTTTGGTTGAGTAGGGGGAACCTAGGGATTCATGGTCCAAATAATAACAGTTTATAGAACCGTCTACGTTCATTGGCAGTCAGTTACTAGGAAAAGTTGGCTTATTCTTGGATCATTGATTGTAAATACACTTAACTAAATATGTGATCATTTATTCGTCTAATGAGTTTTTGGTGGGGAGGCTTTTCCTTTGGGGCCGGTCTGCCGATTATTTTTGCGGGCTTTTCCTGCATCTTCCATGAGTTGAGCGCATTGTCTGCATCTTAGATGTCCAGCCCCATGGTAACGTAGACGCCCCCGGCCCCCGGCCCCCGGCCCCCGGCCCCCGGCCCCCGGCCCGCGAGCGGGGCTCTTCTTGGACTCTGACTCTTCCTTCGCCTGCTCCCGGTCGCTGGAGGTCTCTGAGCGACTTCCCTTTGTGGTGTCATTCCTAAGCAGTCAGCACAGTGGTTTTGTTTTCTTAGAAATAACTCCCTTTTAGGAGATTATATAAATAGTTCATGAGATTATAAAACTCCGATTAGGACCATCCGGGCTTCCGTAGGGGACAAACGGACCATCAGCTTGATGGTGGGTACAGTCATTCGCCAGCCACGGAGGGGCCCGCCATTCGGCAGCTCAGGCTGCCCCGGTGCCCATCGGCATGAGCTCGCGTGGCCGGTGAGTTCAATGGGGTTTCAGT
Organism: Pteropus medius; assembly: GCF_902729225.1. Classification (NCBI taxonomy): domain Eukaryota; kingdom Metazoa; phylum Chordata; class Mammalia; order Chiroptera; family Pteropodidae; genus Pteropus; species Pteropus medius. Next base: position 5,383,386 of record NW_024340700.1, on the reverse strand, counting down.
GGGGGAGGTTCTGGGGTGCCCGTGACGTGGGGACAGCAGGGCGTCAGGCAGCAGCATAGCTGGCAGAGCGGGATGGGCCCACGTGGACACTGCAGCGCCTGCTCAAGTCAGCTTCCCCCGCGAAACATTGTAATGGCCTGCTGAAATGTGAAAGGGTTAAAGAATAATTAAAACCTGAAACTGGACAAAGGAAGTCCATAACTTAGGCCTAGTTTCTGGAACCCCTAACCACACTCTGTTAATCATAAAACTTGTAACAATGAGCTCATACGCTAACTGCCAATTTTAGCCTGTGTAACCCTGCTTGCTTGCGTGGCATAAAAAATAATCAATTGTATATAAGCTGAAAATTACTGTTTGGCCATCGCCCATGGGAACATTGGCTATTGCCCATGGGAACATAGGCAATCACCCATAGGAACATAACATTCTAACACAAGCTTTCTGCTTCTGTACTTCCCGCTTGCACACCTGACCAGTGGGTTGACAGGTAGTGAATAGGAAAAAGATGGACCTTTGTGTTTAAGACAGAATGAGGAATGGGATTTGGGGCTTAAAAACCTTGTATCTTGGCATTTCGAGGCTGCTCCTTTGCAAGGACAGCCGCCGGCTAATAAACTGTCTCCTGGTTAAGAGCACTCAAGTTGGGTCTGGTTATTCTGGACACAACATTTGGAGGCCCCAGCGAGATCTTCTCGTTGTGGGAAAATTGATCAGTGCACCGGGGCGTTGGACCATTTGCGGTTGGGGAGGCCTCTAGGGCACTTGCCCTAGCCCGCCGCCTGTGGTTTCTCGCTTTGCGGAGCACGATCCTGGGAGTGCTGAGGCAGTTTCTGGTAGGGGGCCCAGGGACCGTGCGGACGTCGGACGCGACAAGTAAGTCGGCGGTCGACTGAGACTGTGACGACAGTTTTCTCAGTCCTGTTCTGGTTTGTTAGTCTGTGTCTGTCTTGTTTTGTTTTGCTTCGTGTGCTTTATTGTGGAACTGTGGGACAATCACAGGGCAAACTAACTCCGTTACAGTGCATGCTTAACAACTTTAAAGATTTTCGTCGTAGGGCAAGGGCCTATGGTGCTTCAGTAACCCCTTTTGATTTGCAGCACTTTTGTCAATTAGATTGGCCGACCTTCGGAGTAGGATGGCCCTCCGAGGGATCATTTAACATGCAGACTGCATTCCGGGTTCGAGGTGTGATTTATGGAAACCCTGGGCATCCTGACCAAATTCCTTATATTGATGTTTGGATTGATGTTGTTTCCGATGCCCCTAAATACTTACAGAGTTGCAGTCGTGCACCCGTTACTGTAATGGCAGCCATACCCCAGGGTTTTAAGAAGCCCCCACCGGTGTTGCAGGGACCTCCCTCGGAGGATGACTGGTATCCGCCACCCTATAATGGAAATGGGGGTAGACGTCCTCCTCCGGAGGGACCGGGACCTCCTGTAACCCGGTCTAGGGGTCATAGGCCACCTTCCCCTGATTCAACCTCCCTGAAAAGAGCCAGTATCTGTTCAAGGCCCATTGAAGGTGATTCCAGGAGGTGGCGGTGAGCCTACTGTCATCTACTCGCCATTCAGTACTAGTGATTTATATAATTGGAAATTGCAAACGCCATCCTTTTCAGAGAAACCATAAGGACTAACCTCCCTTTTAGAGTCTATTTTCTTTACCCATCAGCCCACTTGGGATGATTGCCAACAGCTCTTACAGGTCTTATTCACTACTGGAGAAAAGGAAAGAATTTTGTGGGAGGCGGCTAGAGGAGTAACAGACCCAAATGGGCAGCGTACAGCAGACTTAACCAGGTTACAGGCTGTGTTTCCGACTCAACGTCCCCAGTGGGATCCAAATACAGATCGAGGTAAGGAGGCTCTCCTAAGGTATCGCCAGTTTCTGCTACAGGGACTCTGGGCTGCTGCACGTAGACCAATAAATCTGTCCAAGGTAAGTGAAGTAATTCAGACTAAGGACGAGTCACCTGCAGCATTCTTGGAAAGACTATTAGAGTCTTACAGCCTATATACACCTATTGACCCGGAGGACCCCAACAATAGAAGAGCCATTAATTTGGCCTTTGTTAGCCAGTCGGCCTCTGACATTAGAAAGAAGTTACAGAGATTGGAAGGTTTTGAGGGAGAAAATTTATCCAAATTATTAGAAATAGCTCAGAAGGTCTTTAACAATAGGGACGGTGTGCAAAAAGTCATGTTTGTGGGACAACAAGGAAACCGACCTCCTTGGGAAAAAAAAAACCCTAACCATAGAGGGGGACCTAACAACGAAGAAGGCCAAAATAGAAAACCTAGGCTAGGAAGAGACCAATGTGCTATTTGCAAAAAAAAAGGACATTGGAAGAATGAGTGCCCTGAAAAGGAACAACCAAGAGGTGAGAAGAAAAAAGGCCCCTCATTCTTTTGGAAGATGAATAGGGGCGTCAGGGCTCTTATCTAATGAGCCCCCGAGAGCCCAAGGTAACTTTACAAGTAGGGGGCAAACCTGTGAACTTTTTAGCTGATACTGGTGCAACTTACTCAGTTTTAACAGAAACTGCTGGTCTGTTATCCAAAGAAAAGACTGTAATTCAAGGAGCCACTGGGAAAGGGAAGGCATACCCATGGACACAGGCAAAAATTACTGACTTGGGAAAGGGAACCATCACGCATTCGTTTTTAGTTATGCCTGAATGTCCTTTTCCTTTGCTTGGAAGAGATTTGCTCCAGAAATTAAAAGCCACTATTTAAGCAACGAGTGGCATATCTCTCAAAGAGACTAGATCCGGTGGCTGGAGGAAGGCCTAGTTGCCTGAGAGCACTAGCTGCTACTGCTATATTGACCAAGACGCTTTAAATTGACCTTGGGCCAAAATATTGAAATTGTGGCTCCACATGCAGTTGAAGCCATGCTGCGCAGCCCTCCTGAAAGATGGATTTCCAACGCCTGGATTACTCAGTACCAGGTACTGTTG
>NW_024340700.1:5375568-5380409 GCF_902729225.1 Pteropus medius | reverse complement strand
ATTGTCTGCATCTTAGATGTCCAGCCCCATGGTAACGTAGACGCCCCCGGCCCCCGGCCCCCGGCCCCCGGCCCCCGGCCCCCGGCCCGCGAGCGGGGCTCTTCTTGGACTCTGACTCTTCCTTCGCCTGCTCCCGGTCGCTGGAGGTCTCTGAGCGACTTCCCTTTGTGGTGTCATTCCTAAGCAGTCAGCACAGTGGTTTTGTTTTCTTAGAAATAACTCCCTTTTAGGAGATTATATAAATAGTTCATGAGATTATAAAACTCCGATTATGACCATCCGGGCTTCCGTAGGGGACAAACGGACCATCAGCTTGATGGTGGGTACAGTTATTCGCCAGCCACGGAGGGGCCCGCCATTCGGCGGCTCAGGCTGCCCCGGTGCCCATCGGCATGAGCTCGCGTGGCCGGTGAGTTCAATGGGGTTTCAGTGGGGGAGGTTCTGGGGTGCCCGTGACGTGGGGACAGCAGGGCGTCAGGCAGCAGCATAGCTGGCAGAGCGGGATGGGCCCACGTGGACACTGCAGCGCCTGCTCAAGTCAGCTTCCCCCGCGAAACATTTCAGAGTCTTCCTCTGCTCTTAACATAAAGACGGAAGTCTGATCATGGTGGACGCGCCCAGCATGGTCTGCCTCTCTGTGTCCTCAGCTCCCATCTCGATGCGTCTCGGCTTCTGGAATGGATGGGCACCTGTCCCCGAGCCTCTTACACACTGTGCCCTCAGGCACCTTCCTCCTCGTCGTTGTCAGGTGTTGTCCCAGCCTCCCTCCCGAGGGGCACCCCTTGTCCTCCAGAGTTGTCACCCAGCTGTAGCTGTAGGCCTACTGCGGTTATCTGGTTAATGCCTGTCACTCCTGGTGAACTGGGGACTTCTGGGGACAGGAATCCTGCTTGTCGTCCTTGCCATCGAGCCCGCTGCGGCTGGCACAGGGTCTGTGCCAACTCTCAACAGATCACTTCCAGAGCGACTAAGGGAGCGAGCGACAAATGTAACACAGCCACCTAACAGTCCGACGTGAGATGCATCTCACACGTTCCTTCCTCTCTCCCACCCTTTTAATTAATCGAACGAGATCACGTTACATATTAAATGAAGGATTTCAGCTCTGGACCAACTGCCTTGGAGATGAGCGGCTCTGACCCGAGACAGTTTCTCTGCGAAAGAGGTTCAAGTTTCTGGAGCCTTCTAAAGTGGTCTGAGAAATGCCACTCTCCATAAACCTTAATCCAAGGTGACAAACGGCCACAGCTTCAGCAGATACCAAATTGCAGCTTATTTTTAATTGTATTAGACTTGCCCTCCCCGGAGGCAGCGGCCGCCTTTGATCCCGCTGTAGGTATGCTAATGCCGGGCGACAGGAAGCAACCCCCGCCCGGCTCCACACCGGTTATCTGGGGCCTGATTAAGGAGGCCAACTTGAAAGGGCCGGGTGCTGGGTCATATTTACATCAGCTGTATCCATTAGAAGGAGAAAACACGCTTTAAGGGGAAAAGAGTTTAAGACTCCCCTGGTTATTCGAATCAACAGTCAGTGTAAGCTTTGAAACTTTCATATTTTCCAGGGTCTGTGAGGGCTGGGGCAGGGGGTGGGGTGGGGACACGTTGCCACCCTGCTTCACGGAGCCACTCAGCCCTGACTGGGCTCTCATCCCTCAGGATGTTTCTGGAACCACCCCCAGGCCGTCACCGTTCCCTCCCGCGTCCTTTGCCACGTCACCCGCGGCCAGTCTCTCTACTGTGATTATCTGGCCCACTGTGAGTCCCACCAGGCTGCCCGCCGGGCAAAGTCAGACGCCTGAGCAGGCACGCGTGCCCACACCGTTCGCTAGCACCGGTCAGCGGAGGGCGCGTCCCCGTCCAGTTTGATGGCCGTTTCTGTGATAACGAGACCACCGGCCTGCTGCCTCGCAGAGACTTAGGCAAGCCTAACCTGCCCCCTTCCAGGCAAAGACGTATCACTGTCATTACCTGAAGCCGTAGGCACATCAGGGCTCACTCTCGGCGTTGGACGTTCTGCGTTTTGACCACTGCGTATATAGTGTCGCAGTATTTTTACTGCCCTAAAAGTCCTCTGTGCTCCAGCTGTCCATCCGTCCTCCTGGTCTCTGTGGTCTTTCCACGGTCTCCACAGTTTCTGCCTCTTCCAGAGTGTCATAGAGTTGGAGTCGCACAGTATGAAGCCTTTTCGTACTGGCTTTTTCACTTGGTGCCATGCACGTGAGGTTCCTCCAGGGCTTGTCATGACTGGAGAGCGCATTTGTTTTTAGCGCTGGGTGGTATCTCATTGTCCCGATGCAGCCCAGTGTGTTTACCCATCACCCACGGAGGGACATCTTGGTCGCGTTCAGGTTTTGGCAGTTATGACTAAAGCTGCTGGGGACGTCGTGTGCAGTTTCTGTGTGCGCAGACGTTTTCAGCTCCTTTGGGTAAATAGCAAGGAACACGCCTGCTGATTCATATGGTAAGAGTATGTTTGGTTTTGTAAGAAACTGCCGGGCTGCCTGCCAAAGCGGCCGCTCCATTCTGCCCTGCCGCCGGCAGCGGGCGGATCCGGCCGGCGTTCCGTGCCGTCTGCGGTGCAGGCAGTGGCCATTCAGACAGATGCGTGGTGTGGCACGTTGCTGTTTACACTCGCATGTCCCAGATGACACCCGAGGTGGAGCATCTTCTCATACACTTATTTGCCATCTGTACATTTTCTTTAGTGAGGCGTCTGTTCAGGTCTTCAGCCTGTTTTAAGGTTGTATTGCTTTCGTATCACGTTTTAAGAGTTCTTTGTACATTTTCAGTACAAGTTCTTAGATATGTTTTGGCAAATATTTTCTCCCAGTCCATGGCTTATCTTTTCAATCTGTTAATGATGTCTTTCACAGAGCAGTTTTTTTTTTTTTTAAATTTTACTGAAGTTCAGCTGACCAGTTTTCTCTTTCCCTGATGTCGCTTTTAGCGCAGTATCTAAAAAACTCATTGCCAAACCAGGGTCACCTAGATTTTCTCCTATGTTATCTTCAAGAAGTTTTAAAGTTTCGCATTTTTTATTTTGGTCTATGATTCATTTTGACTTATTTTTTTGTGTGAAAGGTTTGAGGTCTATATCTAGAATTTTTTTTTTTTTTGCCTGAAGTTGTTAATTTGCTCCAGCACTGTGTGTGGAAAAGGCCACCCCTCCTCTATTGAATTGCTTTTGCGTTTTTGTCAAAAGTGAATCAGCGTATTTGGTAGGTCTATTTCTGTGTTCTCTGGCCCGTTCCATTCACCTATGTGTCTACTCTCCGCCAACATCATGTCAATCACAATCCTGATTACTGCAGCTATATCGTAAGCCCTAACATAGAGAACAGTGATTCCTTGAACTTGTTTCTTCTTTTTCAATTATTTTGACTATTCTAGGGCCTTTCCTTTTCCATATAAATTTTAGAATGAGCCTGTCTATGTTTACAAAATTTTGCTGGAATTCTGATGGAGATTCCATGGAACCTATGTATCCGCTTGTGAGTAACCGACATCTTCATATCCATGAACATGGGATGTCCCTCCAGTTATCCAGGGCTTCTTTCATTTCTTCCTTCAGCATTTTGTTAGATCTCTATATAAGATTTTGTTTTCTTTGGAGCAGTTTTACATGGTAGTTCATTTTTTATTTATATTTCCACTTACTCATTTTTAGAAAATAGAAATCCAGTTGATTTTTGTGTGTTTATTCTGTGTCTTATCATCTTACCGAGCTCATTTTCTGTTTGTAGATTGCTTGAGGTTTTCTCTGTAGACAATCATGTCATCCTCAATAAAGACAGTTTTCTTTCTTTCTTTCAAATCTGTGTGGCTTTTAGAGTCTTTTTGTGTTTTAAATTCTGCTGTACGAGCACATCCAGTATTGAGCAGAATTAGCAGAGTGAGTGAGAGCAGACGGCCCTGCCTCGTTTCCAGTCTTAACGGGAAAGCATTCAGTCCTAACTCCTGAGCGTGAGACAGCTGTGGAGAAGGTCGGTGCCCTCTGCTCCTGATTTGCTGAGAGACCGTGTATGACTGGGTACAGGATCGGTCACGTGCTTTTCTGCCTCCCTTGACTACTTAGCTCGTTGGCGGTTCATGTGGACTGACTTTTGAATATCGAGCCAGCCTCGTGTATCTGGAAATTCTCCTTGTTTGTAGTATATTGCGAGATTGGATTTGCGACTATTTTGCTGAGAATTTTTGTGTCTACATTTAGGAGGTAGTTATCTTTTTTTCTCTGCTTTTGGTATCAGGATAATATTAGCTTCATAAAATGTGTTGGGACACATTCTCTCCTCATCTATTCTTCCAGGAGAGATTCTATAAAATTCCATGTTAATTCTTCCTTAAATGTTACATAAAATTCTCTTGTGAAACTGTCTGGGTCTGGAGATTTCTAAATTCAGCTTCTTTAATGGTTATAAGACTCTGAAAGTTATAAGATTACCTTTCTCATCTCGGCTGAGTTTCGGTAGTTTGTGGGGTTTGAGGAATGGTCCATTTCTTCTAAGTTGTCAAGTTCATGAGCATAAATATGTAATATTCCCTTACTAACATTTTGATGGCTGAAGGATCTGCGAAGACATTTCCTGTTTCGTTTCTGATATGGTGAGCTATATCTTTTTATTTTTGTCAGTCTTGCTGGAGGCTTTTATATTTCATTGAGTTTTTTCCCCAAAGAACTACCTTTAGTTTCATTGATTTTTTTTCTATTTTTAATTTTATTGAGTTGTGCTATAACCTTTACTATTTTCTTTTCTTTTTTCTTTCTTTCTTTCTTTCTTTCTTTCTTTCTTTCTTTCTTTCTTTCTTTCTTTCTTTCTTTCTTTCTTTCTTTCTTTCTTTTT
>NW_024340700.1:5333259-5375538 GCF_902729225.1 Pteropus medius | reverse complement strand
GCACTGCTTTAGCTGCATTTCATAACTTTTGATATGTTTTGTTTTCTTTTTTCATTCATTTTGACATATTTTTAAATTTCTTCAAGTCTTCCTCTGGCACCCACGGATTAATTAGGATTGTGTTGGTTACTTTCCACATGTTTGAAGATTTTTCTTTTGACTTTCTGTTATTGAGTTCCATTATGATCGGAGAACAGACTGCATGATTTCAGTTCTTTTAAATTTGTTAACATTTTTTTTAATCCTCTGAGATATCGTCTGTCTTGGTGAACGTTCCATGAGTGCTTGAAAAGAATGTGTATCCTGCTGTACTGAGATGTGTTTTCTATAAATGTTAATTAGATTGTGTTGGTTGCTGGTGTTTAATTCTTCTATATCCTTGCTGACTTTCGATTTAGAAGTTCTGTCGGTTGCCGAGACTCAGGTGATGAAGGACCCAACTATAATTGTGGATTTGTCTCTTTCTCCTTTCAGTTATTTTTTTTTTTAGTGTTTCCTTCATGCTTTTTGAAGTTCTATTGTTTGGTTGGTACACACATTTTTAGGATTGCTCTATCCTTTTCGGTGACTTGATCCTTTCATCATTATGCAGTGCCTCTCTTGGTCCCTAGGAATTTTCTACGCCTTAAAGTTGATTTTATCTGATATAATGTAGCTGCTCCTACTTTTTTGATTTCATATAATATATCTTTTTTCATTCTTCTAATTTCAAACTACCTGTGTGCTTAAGTTCAGAATGAATTTTGTGTGGACAGCGTATCGTTTGTCTCTCTGTCTACTCTGCCACTCTCTCTGTTGTTTAATTGGTGTATTTAGACCACTTACATTTAGAGCAATTATTGATGTTTACGGCTGAAGTCTGACATTTTAGTATTTGTTTTGTTTGTTTTCTCTTTTCTTGTGGATCGCCTCAGCATTTTTTAGAATTCTATTTAAATTATTTTATAATGTTTTTGGTCATATTGCTTTCTGTACTTTTCTTTGTGGTTGTTATAGATGTTATATATGTCCTAAACATATATAAATAACATCATCAGAGCCCCCATGTATCAAAATCTTACCACTTCGAGTTAAGTACTGAATGCTTACTTCCATTTAGGCCTCTTAACCCTTTCCGCTTTTTAAATAAAATTGTCTTAAGAATTTCCCTCTACATACATTGAGCACTACATCAGATGGTGTTAGAATGTTTGCTTCATCCATCGAATCTGATTTAAGCAACTTGTGAGAAGGATAGTCCATTATTTTTACCTCTCTTTTTACCCAATGTCTTAGTCTGCTAGGACTGCCCTAAGAAGACACCACAGACTGGGTGCTTTAAACAACAAGAATTCATTTCCCACAGTTCTGTAGGCTGGAGTCCAAGATCAAGGCACCAGCCGGGCAGGTTCCTGGCGAGAGCTCTCTTTCTGGCTTGCAGATGGCCATGACCTTGCTGTGTCCTCATATGGTCTTTCCTGGATGTGAGCACCTTGCCCGTCCCACGCCCCAATATCTCTTCTTCTTACAAGGGCACTAATCATACTGGATTCGGGAACTATCCTTACGACCTCTCTTGTAAAGTTTCTGTCTCCAGATATGTCACATTGGCAGTTAGGGCCCCAACGTGTGAATTTTGGGAAGACATAATTCAGTCTATATCTCTTAATCGTTTTTTTTCCTTTCAGAAATATATACTGAATGCCGCGTGACTTTGCGTGCCATCCTCTTGCTGGCGCCTTGCTCATCTGCTCTGCGTTGTTTCAGTTTCGTGTGTGTTACAGACATGATCACTCTAATGGCTTTTTGAATATTTAAATAATTCTCATTGACTAAGTCTGTTTCTCCCCAGAAAACCTGACATTTTTAATATTTACGATATAGATTTATTTTTAAAAGCAAGTTAATACCCCTTATCTTAGTCGACTGGGCCTCCACCTCTCCTTACAATGCTGTAACTTAACCAGCGTATTAAAATGACTGGTAGAATTTGAATTTAGTCTGTATTAAATGAGAACATTATAGCAGTATTCAATTCCTAAATTTGGTTTCCTTCGCTGAGGTTGTATAAGAGAATGGCCCTTTTATGGGGAAATGTATGATGAAATATTTAGAGCTAAGGGGTCATTGTATCTGTAACTTTCTCTCACATGACGAAGTAATAATGGTAGTATAATTATATGCATGCGTGCATCCACACATGTGCACATATAAGAACAGATGCGTAAGGGGAAAGAAAGGGAGACATAAGCCATGCATTTTATGTGACATCGTGCGAAAGTGTTTACAACTGATATGTCTGGCTGAAGGACATGGGAGTTCATTATGCGATTTTTGCAACTTATGCGTAAATTTGAATGTTTTTTCAAAATAAATAGTTAAAAAGCCTTAGCATTAACAAGACGAACCATCCCCAACTTTACCCAAGGGTGTCATTTATTTCAGGATACAAATCGGGCGAGTTCTATTTTCTCTCCAGTATACAACATTACTGGTCAAAACAGATTGAAAGCAAATGATGGTACGTAATAAGACAGTCGGCACGTGTTTCCAAGTGCAGAAGTTTAACGGAGTTGGGCATTTTCCCGATTCCCTTGGGAGGTCCGGGGCTATTGTTTCAAACGAGCAGAACCCAGGACGAGCACGTTCATCATATGCCGATTGGCGAGCTCACTGCGAATTAGGAATAAATAGATTTTGAAGAAGAAACTGGAGTCAACAAGCTTCCGGCACCTGAAGATCGGAAGAAAACCAACGAGACTCTCGAACAGGTGCACGGGCCGGACGGCGGTCGGCCTAAAACGCTCAAAACAGGAGCCGGTGCCTGCAAACGGAGGTGACCCATTTGGCAGAACACATCGGCGCGGCCGAAATTCCAGAGCAGGCGGAGGAAATGCACATGACCAGTAAAGGAAGAGGTCGTAAGCGACTAAGGCCAGACTGCGGGACCTGGAAGTCCTCGAGGACCGCGATGAGCTCCGCCATACAGACAGTTCTAGAATAAAACGAGGCCTGGAACCCTCGGAAAGCCATCAGGTGAGTGTGACTCTGAGAGGAGAGCAGAGTCCGCCATTCCTGGGGCGACGGCGCACGTTCGAGGAGCATGCTGAGTCACGATCTGAAAAGGGTTGTTTCGAACCTTAAACCGTCAGTTAAGCACATAGAACAGGAACACACGACAACCTTCATCACGATCACACGACCGACCCAAGGCCATCGAACGCTGAGTCGCCAGAAACTTCGGGACAGAATGACATGGCCGATGGGCGATGGGCCAGGAGAACGCTGGCTCTCCGCAGCTCCCGGGCGTCCTGGAAAGTTCCAGAAAGACCTGGGCCAGGAAGGGCCCCTCTCTCGGTTCGCATGGGGACCCGCCAAGCAGGTGCTGAGGAAGGAGGAAGGAGGGCTGAGGGAGAGTCGGAAGAGGAGGAGGGGGAGGGGGAGGGGGGAGGCCTGACGAGGACACTGGGCGCCCAGGCCAAACGAGGAAGCTCGAGCGGGCCTCTGAGACCCCAGCTAAGTGAAGTCTCTCCGGGGAAACTCCCCACAAACGCGGAAGTGACCTAATTACTGGTCCTCGCAGGGAGCACCCCCTGCACCCACTGCGGGGCGAAAATCAAGCGCTCCGATGAGTGACGAGGTTATGTGACCACAGTGACTGCGGTTTCTCACCCACCGCGATTCCCCAAATGCGAGTTTCTCCCCAGGACTGAGGTATTTTAGTTTCGCTCATCGTGACGTCCTTTGTGTTAAACCCCTGGCACTGAAGAATATCGTAATCGTGTGGGTGACAGATGACTGATTTCGCGTGGTAGTCACTTCACAGTATACGCATCCAATCATTATGTCACACGCCTTAAACGTACACAATGTTATATGTTAATTGTATCACAATAGAACTAGGGAAAGAGTTTAAAATAAACTCCTGGCACAATTTTAGTGTGTGTGAAAAAATATATGACCTGCAGTAGAGTGTGAAAAGCCAGGACTCTGGGCTGAGGTGATCGGGGAGCAAGGACGTGAGTGTGGGTGACGTGGGCGCACGGGGACTGCGTGGGCACGCCCGTCCCCAGACACCCCTGTCCTCAGACACCCCCGTCCCCCGACACCCCCGTCCCCAGACGCCCCCGTCCCCAGACACCCCCGTCCCCAGACGCCCCCGTGTCTCTCTGATTCTCTCTCAATCCTGCTTTGCGTTTCGCATCATTTTCTCCGCTCGCAGCCCAGCCTCATCCCAGCCACGAGGGGACGACGATGCGCGGCCGGTGACGATCCAGCATGACCCGGGGTGGGGGAGGCGGGCAGTCCCCCAGGAACAGGCCCCGTTGCCAAGAGGAAGGCAGTGAGCGGACGGGACAGAGGGAACGACAGCTGCCACCTCGACAGGTGTCCAAACTTAACTTGCGAATTTGCCTGACGTTGGTGATGACAATACAGCATTATATGGTGCAGAAAAGCAAAAGATGCACGTTTTTCAAAGTGTCGCGTTTTCCGTGCTGACGGGACACCGGTTCTCAGCCACGCGGGCGGGTCCCGCATCCCGGGTTCACAGAGCCACATGGACTGGGCTGCCGGGCTCGGAACCACCGGGCTCGTGCCTGCCCTTAGAAACACGGTGACGCGTCTCGTCTCCACAGAACCCAATGGCTCACCTCGCTCGAGGTCGTGGCTCAAGCCCAGCGGTCATGCTAGGGTCAGCGAGATCGTAGGCATCCATTCAGCGGCCTGAGGCCGTCGACAGAAGCCTGGGCGAGCTGGCTGGGCTAGTGCAAGGCCGTCTGTGGTCCCCGACCCAACCCTCGCACGTGGCGCCCCTCCCCCTTCCCCTATCCCCCGCCCGCTTCACCTGCTGGTCTGTGGGACAATGACAACGGCGTCTGCATCACAGGGGCGCTGAGAAGGTCGAACCCAGCCCCGAAGGTCAGGACCGGGAGAAAGGCCTTTGCATTCTAACTGGGCACCCCCCGCCCCCCGGAGTGAGGGGAAGGGGACCCGAGGACAGACGGTGTGCGTCTCCCGGGCATCGGTCGCATCTGGAGATGCGGGTGGGAACACCTCATCCTGAAGCTGGAGCAAACACGCGTACTGTAAGGAAAGAAAGGAAAAGGGGTCAGGATTTTAGTAAAACACGCACCTTTGAAGAGGTCTTGCTCTCGATGCCAGCTGGGCCCCAGATGGCGGTGACCTCACGTCCGCCTGACGGCGAGGTCTCCAGAGTGCGATGCCCTGTTCCTTCCTCTCTTTTTTCTCCGATGGTCTGTAAATGTAAATGTAGCCTGGAAGCCTCACTCGAACCTGGTCACGGAACACTCTAGAACTCAAGCAGTTTGGACTCGTTTTGCCCGGAAGGCTGGGCCTCGGGGGTAGGAGACACCATATGCTTTCTGGCAAAAACGGTTGGCCCAAGATCCGACATCCCTCATACCACGTGTGTTTCTTCCGCTGGGCACCTCGCACCTCACAGCAATACGGGGGTCCTGTTAGCAAGGGAGAAACTGGGCCACGGGCATAGGGTGGGCAGCCGGCAGTGTCGGCCGCCACGGGAGAGACGCTGCCACTTGCTGGGCCTGGCGCTGGCTTTGCCCTGGTCACGAGGAAGATGGCCGCGAAGAGCCTGTGACAGGTGCTGGGAGCACTCAGGGATGCAGTTCCCCAGCACAGATGGGGCAGGGGCTTCGCCTGAGCGACCTTGGTCAGAGTTACTCTCGGGTTTTATTTTGTTTTGCTCCAAAGCAGCGTTGCCCCCCGCAACCCGCCGCAGGTGAGTCCTGGCCAAGCGGCCCCTGCCGGGGAACCAGCCACCTCGGGGCCCTGCCATTCACCTCTCGCTGGCCGCTTCGCCTCGACTTCCCTTCGGCTGCCCGAGGTGGTCAGTAGCTGCGCCCCCGTCGCGTTGGGGTGAGCGCACCGGCAGCCTTCCGAGTCTGAGCCGTGGCAGGGGCGACCCTGCCTCTGTTCCAGACCCCGAGTGCCGCTCTTAGTTTCAGAGCTGTCTTATCATCTGGAAAGACTGCATCTCAGCAGAATTTCACGTTCTCTTGCCAAATTTCTTCTTACTTAGAACTAACGATGGATTTCTCCTTTGCATGTTGAAATGATATTTTGCAGCAACTTCGGTTCCGAAATGAGTTCGAAGTTCAGTTTTGTTCTTGCATTTTATGGTGATGACTTAGTATAAAAAGATAATTTGCAATGTTTAAGCACTTTTCTTATGTCATAGATCAATGCATCTTTAATTTTCCTAAGTACAGATCATGAGATTCATGCCGAACTAGTCTTCACTCTAACATCCCAATTCATAGTGAGTAAGCTCCAATACGCTTAGGACGAAAGGCACAGAAAGTCCTCCATGCTTGAGTGAAGGTCCTGATGTGTCCTAAGCGGTCGCTAGCGAGCCATGCTGTTGGGAGAATCTCAGCACGGCGACGACGTGCCTCGTTTGGGGGGCCTGTCTCGTCTGCCGTATGTGCCCCTTTTCATCCCCACTCTGTGGCTCTTTGGGTGTTTGAACAAGGGCCTGTGGGCGCCTCCTTATCTGCTCCATGCTGCCATTTTCCACGCACTGCAGCCATCCATGTTTCTGTGTTGTAAAAAAAAAAAAAAAAAAATTCCCGAGCCAGGTATAAAGATCTTATTGGCTTTATTCAGTGATTCCTGAATCTGGCAGCATCCGGTCGGCATAGAGAAAGGAGCTCCCAGAGGCTGCGCAAAATGACAGACTTTTATAGGCAGATGGAGCAGGACAAGGACGTGATTCGAGGCGAAAGAGTGGGTTGATTATCCCTTTTGGGGACGACGGTGTCCCTCAGGCAGACGGCCTCGCGAGTGCTGCTCAGGATTCCTGATGGACTGGCTGAAAACCCCACTTCCGAGAGAGCTGAAACCGTCATCGAGTCTCGGTTTGGTGACGTGGGGGTTCGAGCCGGTTAGAGCCGGTTCTCTCATTTTAATGACTTTCCATCTAATCTAATCCCGCACGAGATTCCATGGAGAGCGCCGTACCCTGCGCGTTTCATCCGCTCTTGCTGTGTGGCTTAGGGCTGCGGAGATGGCACCGAGGTGAGGCGTAAGGGGCCAGGAGAAGCCACCGTGGTGGCATCAGATGGACGAGAGCCGGGCCGGGGGCGGCAGAGACCCTGCGGGGGCCAAGCCTGGCGTGGGCGGAGAATAGGAATAAGGCCGGGGTGACGGGGGGTGAGGGACGCTGGAGAAGGGGTCCTGGAGGCAGGAAGGGGCAGGTCGGACCCCAGCCTCCCGGAAAGAGGTCCCGTGGGGAGCTCAGAGGCAGAGCCAGCCGATGACCCTTGGCCAGCCGACACGCATCGACGTCCACTGTGCGCCAAGGTCCCACGTGCCTGACGGTCTGGTTAGGTGTCATGGTTGTTACTGGACTGGGGAGGAAACTGAGGTGCTAAGTCAGGTCATTACCCAGAGACAGGAAGGAAGTGCCATGCCCGGATTTCAACCTAGAGAGACGGGGCCCCCGACCCACAGGCTCCTGTGCCTCAGCTCGCTTGACCCCGAGCACTGAGGGAGTGGACCGGACTCGGCCGCTGACATGTCCCCTGGTCCTCTGAAGATGACTCAAGGACAGAACATGGGCCGATCTGGAAGGTTCCCAAAGCTGGGCAACCAGCAATGAGAGGAACCAAACTAAATAAGGACAAAGCTGTCCGTGTTGTCACGGGTCGATCGCTGCGTTTGGACTTGACCAGATGGTGAGGGACCAACGCACCGGCTGGCATTCCGTGAGGGACACCGCGCCACCGCGGCTGAGAGGAACAGCCGCCACACCGCTGCCCGGGACAACGAAACGGTGAGGTGCAGCACGCACACGCCTCCGCATCGGGGCGGGGGCCTCCCCGAAGTCCGGGCCTGGGCTGCACGGCGCTGCGCTTGGAACCCTGAAATCGTGGTGGGACCCCTGCCCCTGTCCAGGCGTAGAGGGACCAGCGAGCTCCCAGCCCAACATCAGCGGACGTTGAGGGCCTCGGCTTGGCTGGCAGTGTCACTAAACTGTGCCGGAGAAGGGTGTTTGTAGAAAGGTGTCTCGGCTTCTCCTGGCCTAAGGCCTCCGCATGGGGGGAAAGTGTGAACAGCAGAAACTGCAGAGAAACTGCCTGAAGGCCGGAGAAGCCCAGCCCCCCACTGCCCGGCTCCCCCGCGCCCCTGCCCCCACCTCCTTCCACGCGGGGCCCAGGTCGGGAGGCGGCCCCAGGTGTTGGGGGTTCAAAGTGAGATTCGGAAGAATCAAGAGCAGAGAAGAAAAGACAGGACAGACAAATGCTGCTCTCACGAGAGCTGTGGGGAAGCCTGGCCGAGCGGCTGAGATGGACGTCACCGTCCCGTAGCTGTCCCCACCCAGAAGTTCTCTTTACCCACCGGAAGCACCGGCCACAAAGCTTAATTTTGGCTCAATTTCCTAAAAGTGCGTCAGGATGACGTCGGTGTCACCGGAGCAATATGCGAGCTTCGTGTGTCGGGGCCCAGGAATCCATGATGTCACTGAGGTCCTCCGATAGTCCCCGTGATCCTCACGACTGGGCCGACATGATTCCACAACCTGCCTGTGCCGTTGGTGCCCGATGACATTCGGCCGGCAGGAAATTAAAAGATGGTCTGTGATCACGGCCCTCCTCCAGGGGACGCTGGAGGTGACCGTGTTCTGACTTATCTGTAATAAATTCCCCACCAAAGGTCTCGGGGGCTTGAAGAGTCGCGACCAGGCAGTCATCTTCGTCCTTCTGTCCCTCTGCCTCTGTATTCCCGTTTCTTGGTTTATTTTTGTCTGTTCGAAATGTCCCTGCCCTGATATTCCGTCGCTGGTGATGCAGCTGGGTTTGACTTGCACCCCAAGTCCCACACTCACGGGAAGTTCTCCAGGAGGTACGTTCCTTCTGGAATATACACGGCGCCCACTTTAAACGTGCTTTTACACAGTGATATTCAGTCTTTTCACAGGTATGCGACATAACTGCCACTCTGCAAGATGGTTTCAAACCTATTTCCCAGTGAAAAGCGTCAGATACATCCAACCAGTCAGGAAGAAACCAGCCCAGTGTGAATCTCAGAAGTAAACTCACGTGCCCCAGTCCGTGGAGACGGTCAGGGCCTGTGGGACGTGGAGACGGAGAAAAGGGATGGTTATCCTTGAGGATGACGTCACGGTTCCCTTGGGGGTGGGCGTGGAGTCCAGACGGGCAGGACCGCGTGGCTAGCGGGCGAGGTGAACACGAAGCCAAATACTGAAGACACACGTGCTGCGGTGCTGCCCACTGAGGGGCCCGGAGCCTGGGGAGGGGACTCCCCGCAACCCCCAACGAGGCCCTGTGCTCGAACCCGGCACTTCCCGGCCCAAGGGTGCTGCCTGGCCCTGGGCGCCCCATCCGACATCACCCAGGGGTGCTGCCACGGAGCAGGGCCCCCCATCTGACGTCGCCGGGGGTGCTGCCACGGAGCAGCAAGACAGTGGCAGCCCAGTGAGACGGGGCGTCTTGCAGCAAAGCGCGGCGGCTGCGGTGTGGGGAGCCGGGAGTTCCTGGAAGGTCAGGGGCCGGCGTCAGAGCCTCGGTCCAGCTGACACGCACTGAGCACGCCGGCCCCCAGGCCACCCCCGGCAGCAGAGTGAGTCCTGGTCGTTTGCAGGAACAAGTGTCTCCCTCCTTTAGTGGCCAGTTCAGGCCCCAGCCATTAGCATTTGAATCGGGCAGCGCTGCGTCTGTGGTGGGAGAGCCTTTGTTGTTGCAATTTAGGGGCGTCAGTAATTTTCTAGCCCCCTTTCATCAGGTCGGATCGTTGGGGGAGTGGGGGTGTGTGGGAGAAGTGTGGTCTGGCCTCGGAAATGCAAACGCGGCTCCCGCTCAGGAGCGGCCCCACGCCCCCCTCACCCCGTGTGCCCGCGGCAGCCCCGTGGACTCTGGTGGTCCCCTGTCCCCCCAGCAGCTGCCCTTCTGCTCAGAAATGGGCCGAATGTCTTCAGAATGTTCTTTACTGGGATAAAACCAATCCGAACAATCTTGGCGGCACCGTGGGCCTGGGCCCCTCTGCGCCTCTGACCCGTCCCCTCCGCACCAGGAGTGGAGGGGAAGCTACCTGGCCCATCGGGGGGCCGGCAGCGTCTGAGCAGCTGTGAAGCACCGGCCCCCCGAGTCGGCGTGAGCACTTTGCACCAGCATTTAATGTGCACACTTAGGAGGCGACCCATTCGGCGCTGTAGCTAGGAAAAGCCGCACGTTTTTGGTTTAAAAAGACCGAAGACCCAGTTTTCAAAACAGTCTGTTTGCGGCGTTTCCTTTAATCCGCGTCTCGTTTTCTTCCACTGTGGACCTAGAGACCAGAGGTCTGGGATGCGGGCGACGCCGCTGGCTGGGGACCCACGTGAGGAAAACGTGGCCTTGGCGGAGGCCGCCAGACCGAGGGCGGGGTCCAGCGAGGCCGCACGTGTCAGCTCGCACGGGGCGCTCCTCACGGTCCGCAGGAGCTCTGCTTCCCGGGCCCAGTGGAGGGTGGCGGGCTGGCAACGTCCTCCCCGAGCGTCCACCCAACGCTCCTGGCAACACCCCAGGGTCGCGTGAGCCTGGAGCCCCAGGGCCAGGGAGGTGCCCAGGACGCCTGGCCGCCGGGTGGCCGGTCTCAGGCTCCGGCTGGGAAGGCCCTGCTGTGGCAGCCGCGCTGGCCCATCCTGCTCTGTCCTGCACGCTCGGAGCCGGCCTGGCGGACGACACCCCACCCCTGCCACCTTCGGCCCAAGACCAGGTTCGGCAGCACGTGAAGTTGGTGACATTAAAAGGCACCTTCGGAGGGCACCCTCGCCCAACGAACCACGGCGTGCGGACTATTCTGGCTGAAATACTTTCGAGCCTCCGCCTCCCACTCCACGCCCATCCAGATGGCAGGAGAACTCCCTCCCCCGAGACTGGGTGTGGCCCACGCCCTTCCCACCACCTCCTCCAGGAAGCCTTCCAGGATTTATCACCTTCACCGCTAGCTCCTGCCTAAGCCGAGGCTGGAAACTGCCCTTCTGGAGTTGCATTCCTTCGTTGTTTGAGCCCCGTAAGTGCCACAAGGGCAGGTACCTCATCTCCTGATGGCTGTGTACCCTCCCACAGGCCTGAGGACTTTTCCAAGAAAAGCAATTTGTCAAACAGCGGCTCCCCGGGAGCTGATAAAAGGCTGTTGGTTTGTGTCGCGATGTTTGCGGTTTCGTGTGTGCGGAGGCAGACGGCAGGCAGGGCTTCGGGCACCGGTCTCGTCGCTGCGGGAAGGGACGCCACGCTGGGCCGCTGCACTCAGCGCAGTGCTCCTCTGCCTCCTGGCGCCCCCGCCCGGCCCGGGACCCCCAAGTCGGTGCTGGGGGCCCCCCGCGGGGGCCGCCCCGTGCTTCACTTCTGCTGTCCCGGCCTCGCCAGGAGAAGACGGGGAAGAAGGCTGAAGCGCCCTGGGGCCCAGCCCGGGGCAGCCTTGGTCGCCGTGACCGCCGGCCATTACTCTGCTGGACCCAGTGTTTGTGTCCTCGAAACAGATGACAACAGTTACCATTCTGTGCCCTCACGGACCTGTCCTGAAGCCAGGCGAGAGCGGCCGAGGGCTGCAGTCACCACCGCAGGCAATATATGGGGGAGGACGTCCTGGCCACTGTCACTGGGGGGTCCGTACGTGACATGAGGGCCGCCCACGGGTCTCCGGCCTCCAGCCTCTGGTGCCGGCAGAGGCCCGAGCGGAATTCCCTGCAGGAGACAGTCTCCCCGTCTCCGTCCACTGCCATGGGGCAGGTGCATGTGACGGGTGGGAGGGGGCAGCACGGGGCACGTGCTGTCTCTGTCATTAGCACGGAGAGGGGAGTGGCAGCGAGGGGGACGCACCACACGAGCGGCTCCGCGGACACGCACGTCCCTCGTCCTCTTGCAGCCCTCCGAGCACGTGCCATCCCGGCGCCTCCTGCAGGTCGGAGAACAGGCTCGGGGAGGCAGGTGCGCGTCGTGCCCACGGCCGGAGGGGACGGCTACCCAGGGGCCCCCCTTCAGCCACGGACACTGCCCTGGCCCCCGGCTTCTGGGCGTGGGCCCGTTTTGTGCCTGGTTTTGTTTTCAGGACGCTGAAGAGGGGGAAGGCGAGGGCGGGTTCGCGGGTCCTCGTGGTGGCCGGTCCCGTGCTTCGTGCCAGTCCGCACCGCCGGGCCGCCCGGGGGTGTGGGCAGCGTGGGCTCCGGAAACGTCCGCCGTGGTCACCGCTGTTCCTTTCCAGGTGAGCGCGAGCCAAAGGCTCGCAGCGGGGAAGGGACCGAGGGGCTTCTGACGGCAGCCCCCGAGCGTCGCAGGGGCCCCGAGCCGACAGCTCGCTCCTCCGTTGGCTTTTCTCCCTTCGCTGCTGCCCAGATGCGGGCAGGACGGCCGTGCCGGGGTCCGCTGGCCCGGCCGGGTCTGGGAGCGCAATGCGAGGCTCTGCCTGAGCTCGGGGGCGCGGGCCGGTGAGGGGCCGGCCCCGGGGGCTGACCGCACAGCGCCTTCCCCGCTGTCACCAGCCCAGGACGCTCGGCGTGGGCCTGACACGTGTAGGAGGGCTGCCTGTAAGCGGCGCCACCCACGAGCGTCAGGGGCGAAGCCACCTCCACTGGCGCTGAGCCGCGTTTCTGTTTCGGGTCTTGACAGGGCGGTTAGTTTTGGTTTTGGAGAAATAAAAACATAGTCACGTGTCTACCTCAAAAACGAAACCGAACCAAGACGGCGCCCTGCTTCCCGCGGTCTGGCGTCCTGCCCCGCTGTCCACCGGCTCCGCACGGCCCGGCGAGGCCACCCCCGGGGCGGCCGTCACAGCGAGGGACTCGCAGGGTGTTGCCACGGCCGAAACGGTATTAGCAAATACCGTGCTATCTTGTAAAAATACCAAATGGTGTATGATGAAAAAGTTTCAATGTGAATGAAGAAATACACATTTCCGTGATCGTCGCTAGTGCAACCTCACCAAATTCTGCTTTAACAATTATTTATCACATTCCGAATACAATGAAAACAATAACGAAAAAGGAAATAATCTTGTTCGCCCCCAGAAGCTGGGTCACATGTTCCCAGGTTGACACATGCAGTGTGGACACTTGCCCCGAGGGACTGGGTCGGAGGACCGTGGCCAGCTGGGCAGTGGCCTGGAGCACCGCCTCCTCGCAGCTTCCCCAAACGGGGCAGCACAGCCGGTCAAAAAGATTCCAGGCGGAAAAAAAGAGGGGGACACCGAGTGGCCCCACGTGGCACATGAGTAGTCCGGAAATATGCCAGTCACGAGAAACATCGCCAAAAACATCCCGAATAGGAGTTGATGAGCAGCGGCCGCGGAAGAGCAGAGGGGACTGTGAACTCGGACATCGAGGGCCGGGTGCGGCGTGGCAGGCCCCTGCCCACCCCTCACCCCAGGCCCGGCCTCTCCGGACGCTCCCGGGGGAGGCGTCTGGCACTGCGTCCCCCCTGTGTCCCGTAGCTTGGCAGATGGGTCACTGGCTCGGCCGTCCACTCCTCCGTCCCGCTGCCCTCCCTGCGACGCAAACCCAGAGATGGGCCGGGGTCGTGCAGCGACGCGGCGTCTCCTGCTTCCGGCCGGGACCTGGCACAGGGCGGCAGCTCAGTTAACTTTCCCCGAACGATGCGCCGACGAGCTCCTTCCGGTTTGGTTTTCTATCTGCAAACTCCGCGTGATGCCCGCTGCCCCCCACACTCGGAGGCAGGATGGCGCCGTCGGCTTTGCAGGCGGGCACACCTGCTTCGACCCCGTCCACCCCTTTTTACCACTGTGGCCTCTGTCAGGCCCGGCCTCGGTCTCCCCATTTTGTACAGGGTACAAGGGTTCCCCCTCGAGGGTTGTAACGCAGATAAAGTGCGTCCCGGAACATCCGGCAGATGGCTCAGGCTCTCGGAAGGTCAAGTTTGTTGAGCCCGGCGAGTCGCCGTACTCAGGGAGCCGTGGTGAGGAAGGCCCGCTGTCTGGCGGAGCCCGCCGTCCGCACCAGGCACCTCCACACATCCCCAGGAACCTCCTAGACACAGGGGGTCCGGGTCTGCCCGCCGAGCCCGCCTCCGACCCGGGGGAAACCTGCAGTCCTGTGTGTGGGACTGTTGTTTTCACATTGGTCCCGGCGACGTGGCCTGGGAAAGCCTGCAGGACGGGACACAGGGTCCAGGCTCTTACTACTTGGGTGTCCTGTCACCCTCCCCCTTTCTTCCCAGAGTCCTTTCCAGCTTGAGTGACATGAACAAAGCTAGCGTTTTAATTGACGCACCTGGCACTTTTAAGCCCGAGCACCCTACTCCCTAACCGTGAAGATGCAGCTCGGCCCAGAGGCAGGTGGTTTCTAGAAAGCCGCGGAGGGCCAGCGCCCGCCCACTGCTGCCCACTGGCCGGGGGAAGAACAGGCACAGGTTGGCCCTGCCTTCTGCCTTCTGCCCTCCAAAAAATGTCACGAATGCCGTTCTTCTGGGCACCCGTAACTGAAGACAGGACCAGTTGTCCTCTAGTCTGTGTTTCCTGGGGGGCGGGGCGGTACCCTCGGATTCTACCGAATTATAGATGTTTTATTTCACTTCGAGCCGACACACTTCAAGCCAACACATATAGCAGCTGGGCACTCATGAGTTATTTGTTTGCTTTGATTTTCATGCAGATTGTAGTAGAGATTATTTTTCTCTTCACACACACACACACCCTTGTTATAGTGATTTGTTTTCATGTCTCTGATAATTAGTTTTGGTCAGTTTTGCTAGAAGCAGATGCCGTTTTATTTAGCCCATATCTTTGGCTCTCAAAAACATTCTCCAAAGCAGGACTATTGAATGTGAAATGCTAATCCGAAATTTATTTCCCTTATTTCCAAATTTTGAAGAGCGTTCCCACAATGGATTCACCTGAGTGGGAAAGGAGGTAGGGATGTTGGTAAGTGGAGATGTTCCCGCAGTGAACACTTTACAAGTGCACAACTTTACAAGGTCAAGAGACTCTGATGGAGAAAGCCACTGGTGAACTTGTAGCAGACAGAGACACTTCGGACCCACCGGCTCCACAGGGCGTAAACCCCACATGGTACGTTGTATACCATTATATGCATACGGTTTCCTATGAGAGAGGATTCATAGGGTGTTTTTTAAAAAATTAGATAGTTCAGGAAGTCTGTGATCCAAAAAAAAAAAAATGGTTAATACTTTATGAAGTCAATAAAGTGGAAAAAGGCTTATATTTGCAGGAAAAAACTACATTGGTATCAACACCATTTTAACGGTTTGTATGTAGAAAAAAATAACTTAAACACATTTTTTTAAGAGGTCTCTTTTCTTCAGGGTTAAGGACATAGGCGGGGTGAGCCAGCTCCTCCTGGGGTGTCCGCAGCGCCCTGCCCTGAGCCGGCAGCGCGGACGAGCCTTGTGGGACGCGGCTCCCGTCCTTCCTGAGCTGGGCTTCGGAGGCTGTACTTCTCCAGATCAAAGAGCAAATCAGAGGCCGGTGAGAGCAGGAGATGCGGGGGGAGGGGACGTTGTGCTCCGAGCAGGACACTGACCTTAAGGTTTCCGAGTCAGAGCCGCGGGGGCGTGGGGGAGACCGGCCCAGGGGTTTCGGGGCTGGAGAATTAGATGCGTCGGCGGCCGGAAGAGACTGGACTCCCAGAATAATGGCCGGAGAAGGGGGCATGGATTGTTTCTTAGCTCCCCGGTGAATAAGAGCAAATGGCCGAGAATTAGAGTTCTACGAGGAGGCGCCGGCATGGCCCCGCGGCCCTCTGCCTTCAGAGTGTCTATAAACGATTTTCTCCTTTTCTCCATTCGAGGAGGGAGGGGCTGGTGATGGGGACGGGAACCCCTGGGCCTTGGCCAGAGTGCCGGTTACTAGGTGTTCGCTTTGCGGTGAGATTTTACAATGAGGTGAAAGTCGTTCCATAAAAACAACAAGTTTTATAATTTGGGAAAATAATTTTAAAAGATTCCATTTATTATAGCAATAAAATTTAATGATCTAGGATTAAGTTTGGAAAAAGATGTGTAAGCCCTTGATGAAAAAAATTACTGATCATTCTTGAGAGACAGTAAAACATGCCTAAATAAAAGGCAGCGTCACGCCGTGGGTGGAGACACCATACGTAAAAGGCGTCAGTTCTGCCGAAGCTGACCTTTAGAGTTAATGCCACCTCTGCGATTTTCGTGGAACTCGACAAGTTAATTCTTCAGTTTTTATGAGAAAGAATATCTGGCTGTAATAGGCAAGACACACGGGGAACAGAAAGCAGTGAGGGCCCTGATTTGAAGCTATAAACCATTAAACGGTGTTTCATTGGTTCGGGGGTAGATAAGAGACCAGTGCATTCGAGTAGGGAGGCCAGGAGCAGATGCAGAGTGGACACCACACTCAGCAGGTTTACTGCTCATCTTCGGCCAAACCATGGCCGGTTCATAAACGGTGCTTACACAATTGGTTTTCCACATCAAGACTGGATCTCTATGTCTTCTGATGCATAGAAGTCAATTATTCTACGTGGATTAAAATCCTAAACGCGAAAAGATGTAACTGTACAACTTCGGGGATGCGGGAGGCTGTCTTCTATGGGTGTAGGAATCATTCCTTAAAGGCGCACAGAGCATGCAGCGGAAAGCAAAAGCGTAATACGTCTGACCATGTTAAAGGCGAGGATTTCTGTTCACAAAGGAACATCATTCAAGATGCGAAAAGTCTGGACACATGTTTTGCTACTTATAAAATCGACCAATGATTAGTATGAGCATTTTAAAAGAATTCCTGTAATTGAATTAAAAAAAAAAAAAGATTTATTCATGGCAGCACAATTTACAATAGCCAAGATATGGAATCTAAATGCCCCTTGACAGATGACTATAGAAAGAAATTATGGTTGATATACACAATGGAATATTACTCAGCCATTAAAAAAAAAAAAATGAAATCTTACCATTTGCAACGACATGGATGGGCCTAGAGATTATTAGCTGAGTGAAATAAGTCAGACAGAGAAAGATAAATACCATGTGATTTCACTTATATGCAGAATCTAAGGAACAAAAAGAACAAACTTATCAGAAACAGACTCGCAAATACAGTGGACAATTTGGTGACGGACAGAGGGGAGGGGGGTTGGGGGCTGGGAGAATGGGGTGAAGGGTTAAAGAAGTACAAATCAGTCATTGATAGTTGGTCACGGGGATGGGGAGCACGGCAGAGTGAAAGCAGTCAGCATTTATATGATGGCAGGTGGAGGGCCAGGGGAGGGAGGGAGCAATTGGGGGGATCGTTTTATGAACGATATAGATGTCTAACCAGTGTACTGTATACTTGAAACGAACTTAAATAAATAAATTGAATAAAAAGATTCAGCGGGACACTCGAAATCCTTAGTAATCGGGAAAATGCCATTTAAAGCCGTGACGTTCTTTCTTCTACTCGTCAGCCTGATGCTGTCGAGTGTCAGCCAGGATGCAGAGCGAGGGGAGCTCGCTCCCTGGTCCGACCACCTTGGGAAATAATCCAGCACATTCTGGAGACACCGAGGTGGAAATAATTACCCAGAAAGACCCAGCCTCGGGACTCTCGCACATAGAAATTAAAAGAGATGTGCCCGAATGTCCTCGCCGGTGCACGAGACAAACGGACATGGGGACAGGGACGGGACTTCCGATGACGTGAAGGAATCCTCGTTGATTTTTTTAATGGTCTCACGGTTAGCGTTAACCAAAAACCAGTCCTGCAGTTAGGGAAACGCGCTGCAGTGTTTCTTTTGCGGGTAGAACGTTCCGGTGTCGGGGTTTGCGGCGGCGTCACCTGGAGGTGGAGGGGACGGGGTCGGGGACAGTGGGGACGGCGGGGTCGGGCCTCCGTGCGTCTGTGACGCGGGGGCT
The DNA here is from genome assembly GCF_902729225.1 of Pteropus medius. Taxonomy (NCBI): domain Eukaryota; kingdom Metazoa; phylum Chordata; class Mammalia; order Chiroptera; family Pteropodidae; genus Pteropus; species Pteropus medius. Next base: position 5,357,686 of record NW_024340700.1, on the reverse strand, counting down.
GGTTACCTGACGCGTTCCCCCGCTTCGCCGAGCCCATCCGCTCAGCCCCAGCTCGGCCCCATCTCCGCACCCTCGTGGGCAGTGTGAGGCGGCAGAGAGCCCGACGGGTGGACACCGGGGACCCAGATTCAGGCGGCGAGGCCTTCCATGCAGGCGAGGTGACCACGTGAGGCGCCCCGTTTCCTTTGCTTCCCACGGTGTTTCTAACGGAGCCACTGAACCTCGTGATCTCGGCTTCTCCCCTCGTCTGGGAGCCCGGCCGCCCCGTGACTCCTGCCCCTGCTCTCCTGGCCGCGAGTCAGCGTGGAGGCGCTTACTGCCCCCGCCTTCTTCCCAGAGCCCTGCTTTCCAGAAGCCCCCGGCACCCGATCCCGACGGCCGTGTTCGGAACAGGCTCCGGTGACGAGATGCCCAGCACGAGCAGATGGTGAGGGAAGATGCACACATGTACGGAACTTCCTAGGTTGGGTCTAGTTTTTGAAGCCAAGGGTTATGGCCAATAGCCAAGCGGTCAGTCGTTCAGTATACGCGTTACGGTTTTTTCTAACGGAAGGCATTTCCCGGAGCACACGATTTACAACGGCGCCGCTCAGCACGTGACACGGACGGGCTCGGTGCTTTGCAGGCCCGTCCATTGCAGTGAGCGCTTATGTTCAAAACCCTCGAGCAGCAAGTTGTGGCTCCATGCTGGGTGCATTTTAGGGGGACCCCCCTCAATGTTAGGGGACCCTTCCCGCCTCGGCGCATAAGAAGACAGTGCTGACTCTCAGCTCCTTCACCTGCGCTGTCCTGTGCAGGAACCAGCCTACCCATGTCATAAACTGTGAAGGAAACGGGCTGGAGAGGCACAATGAACGTCTCACTGTGAGGCCTGTGCACGCCTGGCCTCTAACCTTGAACGTTACCAGGGGTCCTCAAGCCCTGGGCTGCGGCCAGAACGGGTCCCTTGCCTGTTGGCAACCGGGCCACACAGCAGGAGGCGAGCCAGCAAAACGTCCCCTGTGTCTGCAGCCGCCCCCAGCGCCAGCATCACCGCCTCAGCTCCGCCTCAGATCATCAGCTGTTAGATGCTCATGGGATCACCGGTCCCTGGTGCCACAAAGGGGGCCACTGCGCCAGCTAAGCCAAGAACGATGCTTCTCATTGTTTCCTGCTGCAAAAACAAAACAACAACAACAACAAACAAACAAAAAACCCCCACAAAAACAAAAAACTGCTGCATCTTTAAGTTAGAATTAGGTTTTAGAATTTCAACGCGATCTTATTTACCCCCAGACCTGAGAGGCATATGAGACAGACACCCTCATGCCAACCCCGGCGGATGGCGTGGAGGGGCAGAAGGTGCCCACGAAGCTCCCAGGTTCTCCCGCCGGTGACGCGAATCTCGTCGACTCCTCCGGCACTGCCGTGAAGCAGCCGCGGTCACAGCGCGGTCTCTGGAAGCGTGGCCTCCGCGCCTACTGATGACCGTTGACACTTAGACAAGTCGACGCTCGCAAACGGGTCAGCGGGCCACCAGCGTAACTTGGAACGCGGGTCCCCGCGTCCCTGTGCGGACTCCCTTACCTCCCTGATCTGCATTTTATTTTGCCATGAAGGACTATGAAGGGCGTGCGCACTAACGCGGGCGTTCTCAGGGGCCCTGGGAGCTTGCTGAGGACCGGGGACCGAGGCGTGAGCGCCCCCGGCTGTCGCCCCAGTCCACGTGTCGGCCGCCCTGACGGGGTTGAAGGGATAAGACTGTCCTCTCCCGTTCTGACGTCATGCTTTGTGTTACTAAAGTCTTTTCCAGGTTTCAGAAGTATTTGAGCTGACCGGTTCCCCCTCCCCAGGCACCCCTCCCCCGTGCATCAGATTCTTTTTATAAAGTTATATGAATGTGGGCGGGGCTGAGAAAAGTACGTTTATTTCCACTCTGCCATACCTGTCGCCTTGTCTGGAGGAGATAGAAGAGGCAAATCCGAAACCAGTTGCCGCCCCCTTTCCTTCCCGAATACGAGGATGTCGCCGCCCTGCTGGCTGCCGGTGTCCGCGTGATGGGTGAGGCAGGCACCATTCCTGTGTATAAAGAACAGGCCCCGTGGGCCGATGCCCCCTTCCTGTGTCCTGGGTGGGACAGGCTGTAGTAGCCTGGAAACTGTGTGAGTCCCCTGGAGGAACGGGCTCACCCCCATTTCCAGAAGGGCTTCCCCCACCCACCCGGCTCCCAGGGGCTTCTTTCCAGCTGGGGACCGTTGATGCGGGATCTATTCTCACCGACGTGCTAAGCCCTGGCCTTTGTCCCATTTTTACTACCAGTCTGGAGCTTGACAGGCAGGAGGTACCTTAGCTCCTCCCCCGTCTCTCCAACAGACCCACAGGACAGAGGCGGCCCTCCCCCAGGCACCTGTCCGTCACCGTCCAGGGCTCCCTGTCACCCTCCTGCCTCCAGGTTTCTGCCGGGCTCTGCCTTCGCCTCCCCTTCTTTCCCTGCCCCCCAGATCACCCCTCCGCAAATATCCTTCCGATTCGAGCGCGTTCTTATTCTCCTCTGTTCCTTTTTGTGGAGGTTTCCGCAGGGAGCCCCTGAAAGTGCTCAGCTAGTTTCCAAGGCACAGCGCAGACTTCTGCAGAGCTCGTCCTATCCGTCCTTGAAGGCGCCGACTGCTATCCATTTCGGAAGCCTGCCCGGTGCCCCACACCTGCCTGTTCGATGCCTCCCCTCCAACAGCGCTCACCTAGCATTTCCTGCCAGGCACAGCGCCCTGCCTCAGCACCCGCGTGTGCTAAGGAAGGGGCGACAGAGTCTCTGCCGTGGGTAGAAGTCGACCCCCTCCCAGTTGCTCCCATCTCGGCCGCAGAGTTGGGCCCGCTCTGCCTCCTTCTCCGGGACTCCCCCGTTCTGGCCCAGCCGCACCGGACTCCGTTGGTTCCTCCACAGAAGGGGCTGTGCTCCTCCCACCCCCGGGCCTGACACCCTGCGACCGGGCCTGCGCCCCGCAACCCCGAGCCAGCTCTGCTTCTCCCGGGCACGTGTCAGCTTCCCGAGTGTCTGCGCTGCGAGCTGGAGGTACCGGCCCCTTTCATGACAGTCACAGCCTGCCGCGGTTTTGGATGGACGCCCACCCTTCCTGCTGAACAGCGATCCCGGACGCTGGGGCTGGTCCAGCATAAGCGCGGACGAACGTGCCTCTGCCCGCCATCATCTCCAGCCTTCCACGGGAGCGCTGAGTCGAGACTCCATATTTCCCTTGGTGCCAAACCAGGGTTTTCCACGACACGGGCACAGGTGCAGAGAAAGGAGGAGGGAGGGGTTCGGCGGTCACGGAGACGTCATCAGGGGTCGCGCGACCGGCCGCAGTCCCCAGTGGCGGCTCCTCGTCTGGCACGGCACCCCTACCCCTCGGCCCCCTCGGCAGAGCACATTCTGTGCCTTAGGTCTTATTCCACACACAGCTGCCACGGGGACCCCTCCGTGACTGTCTGCGAGACAGTCGGCGGGCTGGATCCGCGCGGGCTGGGCCGAAGGCAGGCCGCGCTAGCTTCTGCTCCTTCTGCGATGCACGGGCGAGCTACTTTCCTGTTTTGCCAACCTAGTCACTCAGCAGAGTCCCCACCACGAGTGGGAAGGGGGTGCCGGTTTCGCAGGGAAGCCGGCCCTGGGCCTCGGGGGTCCCCCTGTGCCGTGTGAGAGGGCGCCCACCCCAGCCAGGCCTCGGGGCACGAGGGCGGGCAGGCTGGGGAGGCGCCCGCTTGCAGGGGTGGGTGGGGAGGGACAGTGATGTGGAGCCAGAGATAAGGGGTAAGGCTGAGGAGTTATTTATACGACTGAGAGGAAACGCAGTCTCGGGAGATGAAAAACCGCAGGAACCGGAAGATAAGTTTGGCCTCTTCGGCAGACGCAGAAAGCCATGGCCTCTGAGAGGCAGAAACGGAGCCCTAAGGAGCAAGGAGACGGCCACAGAGGCACCGGCACGGGACCGCAGGGGACGTGGAGGAGATAAAGTTGTCAGAAGACCAGAGCTGGAACACGGAAATGAGATGCGCACCGGGGACAGCAAACACCCAAAGTGACGGCGAGGTGACTCGACAGAGCGGTGTGGAAGCAGCGTCCCACAAAGCCACTCACTCCGTGCAGAGAAGTTTAAGAGACGCAGCCGTGGGGGAGGGTTGGGGGCTGCCGAAAACCGTTAGAGCGAGCCGATCTGGAAGCAAGGTCGCCCCCGAGGGACACGGGACAGCTGACAGCACGCACGAGTCACCACTGAGGAGACTGCCGAGGGCCCTCCCTGCAGCCCAAGTGCAATCAGGACAAAGAGACGCCATGCACGCACGACACAAAGAAAGCCGTGAATGGCCGAGTGTCTAGACAGAAAACACAGGCCACCCGCCACGCAGGGGGCCGGCGTCCAGCTGCCCACGGACTTCTCCTCTGCAGCCCCGGACTCCACAGGGCCTGGCGTTTCCAGAAGTGGCGCCGTCCCCAGCGGTCAGCCTTCGCCATGCTTGTGTGTTTTCAGTGTGCGAACTCCCATCACGAAGCCACGCACTGTCACGTGTGACAGAGCCGGCGGCTCGGAAAGTGTAGAGCGGGCGGGCTGGTCTGGAAGTGTTTCCTAGCTTCCTCGGCTGATAGTCATCCCTGTCCCAGAGGCCGCACCGTCCCCTGCCCTGTGGGGAGAGCTGGTCCCACGCTCAACGCGAGGGCCCCCTTCCTGGAGCGGCCACCCCCTTCCTGGAGCTGCCACGATGGATCAGTCGCGTATAGACTGGGCCGCTCTCCTGAGAAAAAGACTTAAAAAACCAAGTCTTTGTTCTTCCCCACAAACCAGAGGTGTCCCAAACGACCCAATGGCCTTGAAAGGTTCGCAACGCTGCGTTGTCTAGAGAATCATCTCGTGCCACTTGGAAAGCCGTCACGGACTTCGCTGGGTTTCCTTCCGGGGGAGAAGCGAATAAACCCACCGGTGACAGAAATGATTTGCTACGAAGGTCGTCTTAAATTTAGGGCTTGCGGGTGCTGTGGCTAAGTCTGCTGAGCCCCCGAGGGAGGATGAGCCCAGCAGAACGAGACGAAAGGTGAGAAAAACACACCAACACGTGAGCCGTGATTAGTGTGCGAGGTTCACGCCCACATATAATATTCCACGATGAGCGCAAATGATGCGATCGGAAAATAAATGTATTTTTCTTCTGGAGGGAAAGAAGGCAGGCGGCGTGCGGGACGCGCGCCCCACAGAGCTGTCCCCTCCCCTCTGGTCTCGAGCCTGTCGTGGCACCACTGCTCCTCAGAGACAAACGGTTTTGTTGCTTGAGAAGGGGTCGGGCCGGGAAACTGCCTCTGGGGGAATCCAGTCGGTGTGCGGGCGTTTTCTTATAGTGTTCCCTAAGTTATTTTGGGGGGACCAGTCGCATCCCGCGGGGGCCCACGACTAAGGCCTCTTTCTTCTTTTCTCTGAATGGCTGGGCTTCCCAAGGAGACAGGGACCTTGGGAGAGAAACAGCTGGAAGCCCTCGGCCCCCACCCCTCCCCAGCCCCCCAAGGAAGCCGGTCGTTATTAACTTGGGAATCCTTTATAGCTGGGCGGGAGGAAGTTTTCGGCTGTAAACTGTCATGCACTGCAGCCTTCCCTGAAAAGCCTGGAGAGTGGAGACGCTTATCCTGAGAACCAAGGAACAAAGATCCAGAACATCAGACACAGAAAGGAGAGAAAAAGTAGGAATTAGGTCGTGAAAGACGGGAGCCGCTCCCCAGCCGCCGGCGCCCCAACTGCAGCGCGAAACGTCTGCCTGGCGCTGGGGGACACTCCCGTCGGCCGCACCGGACATCGCGCACAGCTCTCACCGTGCGTTTTAGAAACGTAACCAACCTTCTTTTCTGCGTGGTTGTGTTCTACTGCGCCATGCCCCGCCCTGTTCGTGGAGACAGACAGGTCAGAAGCACAGGTGCCGAGGGGTCTGGGGCACCCCCCAGCGGAATGGGTTCTGGGTTCATCCACCCCTGAAGCTGTCAGCGCCCGAGAGCGCGGCCTCAGGGGTCTAGGAGTGTGGAAGCTTCGCTCCAGACCCGGGATGTAGAGACGCCCTGGGACCCGCCCTTCCTCTACCCCGCTTCCCCTTTATTCCAAATGCGGGGGCTCGGGCGGTCTCCTGTCACAGAGATGACACTTCAGACATTTATATTCCCTCAGGAGAGACACACACACAGCCCCCAAAGCCCACAGCCCGAAGACCCGGGTTGGAGGCGGCTCAGGAGGGCGCACTCCGGGAGCCGGGAACGAATGAGGTCACTCGGTGCCTCTCTGCATCAGCAAACGTCCCCCCTCGGGCCAGCCCCCCAGGCGCTTCCTCGCATCCTTGACAACAAAAGAAACTGAGAAATGCAGGCCGTAATGAGGTGCGCGGGGCTTGCCAGCCCCTCGGCCCCCATTTGGAGAGGGGTGAAGGAGCGGCCCCGGAAGCGCGCTCAGCCCTCCCCGGGCTGGCTCCGGGCGTGGGGAGACGAGCGGCGCCCCCGCGCCCGAGCCCCGACCCCTCCAGCAGCTCCCCTGCAATTCCCGGCCCCGAGCGCGCCCGCAGGCGCTGGGCAGGGGAGGGATGACGCGGGGCGCAGGTTCCTGCCCCAGAGCCTCTTTCTGGGGTGCAGGGCTGTTCTGAATGGGGTGCCCCACCCGATGCCTTAGCTCTTCCCAGAGGCCTGGGCGTGGGGGTGGGGGGAGCGCAAAGAAAAGGGAAAAGGGGCGGCCGGAGCGATAGAGTCGGGGCGGGGGGGCGCCTGGTTCGGGGGCGCACGACCGCGCTCCGGGCCGCGCCGCTGCCTCCTTCCCCTCCCCGGCCTCGCGTCTTAGGAGGAATGTTATTGTTTGAAGGGCCCTACTGAACCATTTCCTGCTCATTGTCACCTCTCCTCTCTCCTCGAGGAGGTCCCGCACCAAAAGGTAATAAACCAGCCGCTCCCCTCCCGGCCCGGCGCTGCCGCCGCGTAGGGTGGGGAGACGCGCCCCGAACCCCGCTCGCCGGGGATACCCAGACCCGCCCCCTCTCACCTTCTGCAAAAACAAAGCCCAGACCACAGAAGCTAAGAAACTACGGGGTCCCACGCCAAGCACGCGCAGACCTCGTCATCAAAGCCCTGCGTTTTATAAGGGGAGCGAGAAAACTTCCCAAAGGGGGTCGTTTTGTTGATTTCCGTCTGTTTCTCTTCTCTGGGCGCCGGCCCGACCCATGCGCGGCCTCGGAGTGCGGGGCTTCCCCTTCCGAGGTGAGGGCCGCGGGGACCGGGCCGCCGGGCGGGCTGATCCACGGTCGTGGGTGTTAGCGGAGCCACCTGAAGCGCCGCGGGGCGAGGGGCGTGTCGGGGCCGGACACTGTCCAGTGGAGGGCTGTGTCTTCGGAGGGGCGACGCGGGCACCGTAAGCGGCGCTGTGCGCGCTGCTCGCCCGCGAGGGTCGGAGGCCATCCGGCTCGGGCGCGACTTCGGGCTGGCACGCCTGCGGGATCGGGGTGCGCTTGGAGAGCGAGGAGGGAGTTGGGGAGCGTCGTGGGCGGCCCCGCAACCCCGCGGAGTCGTGCGGGCCGGGGCAAGCTCCGGCGCCCGGCTCCTCCCACCTCCCCCGACCTCCTCCGGGACGACAGGGTCCGCCCCGCCGCTTTGATGGAGGTGCAAACATTTGGGGGAGGGCGGAGGTGTAGGGGCTGGGCCGGGGCGCTCGGGGTGGACCTCCGATTTACATGAAACAGGAGCGCGGGAGCCCATTGTTGGCCCCCGGCCCCCAGCCAGTCCCGCGGGGTCTGATATGGCCGCGCTCCGCCAATGGGCTGCGGCCCCCGCACTTCAAAGGGCGCGCGGCCCAATCCGCCGCGCCCCCCTCCGCGGCCGGCGCGGCTCTATTTATGGGCTGGGGACCGATTTTCTTTCCCCAGAGACCTACTCTAGTCGCGCCTTACGGGAGTTCAAGTGGAATAAGCTCCCCCCACCCCTCTCCCCCGCCCCCTCCGCCCCAGATCTGCGTCCTCGCCCTCCTCCCGGGTCTGTGCTGGCACCTGGGCGCAGTCGCCGGCGTTGGCCCGAGCGGCCCCTCTTCTTGGAAGAGCGGCCGCCGACTGCGGTGAAGGTGGCTTTTGGGTATCGAGTCGGGACTTGGGGGGCGGTGGGGAGGGGCGGGCGGGAGGATGAGCTCCCCGGGCACCGAGGGCGCTGGGAAGAGCCTGCAGTACCGCGTGGACCACCTGCTGAGCGCCGTGGAGAGCGAGCTGCAGGCGGGCAGCGAGAAGGGCGACCCCACGGAGCGCGAGCTGCGCGTGGGCCTGGAGGAGAGCGAGCTGTGGCTGCGCTTCAAGGAGCTCACCAACGAGATGATCGTCACCAAAAACGGCAGGTGGGTGCGCCCTGCGCTCGCGTGGCCGGCACCCTGGGCAGCGCCTTACTCCCCTCTCCTGCCGGAGGTCTTTTCGCTCATTTCCACTCGGGCCCCTAAGCGTCACCCTTCTGGGGCGTTATTCACGGAAGGTCGGGGAGGAGAGCTCCTCGCAGGCGTCCCCCGGACCCCCGAGCTGCGCCTCGCCCAGGCTTGCCCGGCTTCCCGGTTCGGCTTGGCTCGGGACCTCCCCGCCCCTGCCTCCGAGGCCATGGAGAGGGTGGAGGACGCCTGGGGACCTAGGGGTGCTCTGGGAAGGGGACAGCTTGGGGGTCCCCATTGTAAACTCCCAAGGGGGCTGCTCTTTGCCCCGAAATGACTCCTGTCTTCAGCTCTCTGCCTTCCGTCTCGGGTGTGGGGTCAGGGTCCTCCTGCTTCTCCTTGCTTTTCAGGAGGATGTTCCCCGTGCTGAAGGTGAACGTGTCCGGACTGGACCCCAACGCCATGTACTCCTTCCTGCTGGACTTCGTGGCGGCCGACAACCACCGCTGGAAATACGTGAACGGGGAGTGGGTGCCGGGGGGCAAGCCCGAGCCGCAGGCGCCCAGCTGCGTCTACATCCATCCCGACTCGCCCAACTTCGGCGCCCACTGGATGAAGGCGCCGGTCTCCTTCAGCAAAGTCAAGCTCACCAACAAGCTCAACGGAGGGGGCCAGGTAGTTGGCGGCGCAAAGAGGGGCCCGCGGGCTGCACCTTCTGCCTGGCGGAGGCTCGCAAGGGATGCTGCTTGCATGGGGGGCGACATCGGCCCAGGAGAAGCTTTCTCAGCCTTCTCCATTGAAGCCTTCATCCAGTGTTGTTTATAGCAGACCGATGGCGGTCACGGCGCAGCCCGGGGGCACGGAGGGGGCGCAGCCTGGGGGGTGCGGAGGGGGCGCGACCTCACCCCGAAGACTCCAGCAGGTCTCACGCTCCGGGGAACTTGCGCGTTTTAGCGCTCAGCTTTCCTAGGGGTACTGAAGATCCCACCCTTGCTGGTAGACGGTCACTTTAGAGCTAAATGAGTGCCACAGTATTTTCGGGTGAATCCTGAACAAACTCGTACAATCGTCCTTTCCTAAAGAACTGTTCACCGGGGGCTTGTTACTGGGCGACCCCGCGAGCCCAGCGTTCAGGGTCCTCGGCAGCCGGAAGCTTTAGGACTTCGTTCCCCCAGGTCGGGGTGGGGTGCGGGGTGGGCGCTCCCGCCTGGGTGGTGCGGCGCATCGCACGTTCCTTTTCCCGGACCCGTCCTGGGGAGCGGCGCTGCCTGGGGCTCCCTCTCACTTCAGCAGGAAAGGGAGTTTCTGGGAGCTGCAAGGTTTTCTCTATCTTGGGTGTATTTTCCCCCTTGACAGCAGGGCAAATAGGTGTTTCCTGATCTTAAGGAGGACTTTGGTTGGCACCACCCCCGTATTCCTGTCTCCCCCAGATCATGCTCAACTCCTTACATAAGTATGAGCCTCGAATCCACATAGTGAGAGTTGGGGGTCCCCAGCGTATGATCACCAGCCACTGCTTTCCGGAGACCCAGTTCATCGCTGTGACCGCTTATCAGAACGAGGAGGTGAGGGGGTGGAGAGGGGTACGGAGGGGGTGCAGAGGGGACCTTCTCAGCATGCTGTCCTCTGGGAGCTTCCTGCCCTTGGGGACAGTATGTGTGATTGATTAGCGTACTTCAGACTGAAAATTAATGCCTTTGCAAATAATTTACCAGAACTATAAAATTGGGACAGATGGGAGAAAAGTTTAAAATAAGTCCTCGTGCAAGCATGCCCCGCCCCTTTAATTCTCTGTAAAAGTATCTAAAACTAGAAGCCTCTGATGAATGCTCGAAATGAAAAGGTGAGTCAAATATTTAGGTAGAGAACCGAGAATTTCTGGAGAACAACATTTGAGTGAGAGAAGGACATCCGATTATTTTGGAAATCTTCCTCAAAGGGCGGGCGGGTCACCTTCCACCTGTGCCGTGTGAATTATCAGCTAGAAACCAAACGCTGTTGAGCGCCAGTAAACTCAGTAAACTTCAATGGGTTAAGTCTGATCCAAGAGCACAGGCGTTTCACGTTTAGCCGGTCAGCTTGTCAGCGCCGGTGACCACCTGGAACTAGCAAGTCGCCATTTCCCAGGCAGACCCAGGATGTGTTTTGAGCTATTTGTCCCATTTATACACCCAGAATAGTGTCCACAGTAGGTTCAGTTTCTTGTGGATTCCACTTAGAAAGTCGGCATTTAAGAACTTTTCACAAATGTGCTATTTTTGACAAAATACCGTAATTCCTCAGCCACTTCAAAATCCAAATAGAAAAATATACCTGGACAGAAGTCTGATTCTGTTTGAACATTTAAAGCGGTGCAGGTGCTTCCCAATTTCTTGGTGCCGTATGAAATCTTCTGCCTATGAGCAATATGCTAGTAAATGTGATTTCTTTTTTTTTTTTTCAGATCACAGCTCTTAAAATTAAATACAATCCATTTGCAAAAGCTTTCCTGGATGCAAAAGAAAGGTGAGAGGATTCTAACTATCCCCTTTGGGCAAAGAGGTGAAAGAGGAACTATTGCTGCGAATACTATTTTCTGAATATTCTTCTTTTTGACCATTCAATACACTTTTTCCGACAGAAGCGATCACAAGGATTTGGTGGAGGAGCCTGGGGACAGCCGGCAGTCTGGGTGCTCCCAACGTACGGTTTGTTGCTCTCTGCCCGGTGTCCCCTGTTTAGGATCAGACTGCTGAGTTGGAGACGCAGCGGACTTGTGCGTCTGGGTGCGGGTGGGGAAGGACTCGCCCTTTCACTGTGCAAGGCTCAGGGCCCCGTGGTCCTGAAAGGCTTCACCCTCTGCTCTGTCGAGGGCTCGTGGCTGCTCGCCCAGCTGGTGGCACCTGTGACAGACATCTGGGCAGAGTTTACCTGGGCTCTTTGGTTTTGCTCCAAAGCGGCTCCAGCCGTGGCGGGGGGTGGATCCACCGAGACATCGGTGAGTGTCCAGACTCTGCTGCGCTGGGGCAGAGGAGGACCCAGCTCTCTATGTCCCTTTGCGGTGGTCTCTGTTTCTGTCCCTGGTTGAAAACCGAAGGGCCGTCTTTGGAGCAACGCTGCTGAGTGACACGTTAAGGTTCCTCCCTCGGCGCCTTAGGTTCTGCAGACAGGAAGGAGTCTTGCGCACACTGGTTTGCGTGGAAACTGAATGGTGGCTCACGGGGCCTGCGAAGTCGGCTTCAGGGGACCCGTGAGCCAGAGCAGAGGGGAGCAGGTCGAGATGGCCGTGTCCAGTAGGAGAAAATGCTTTTTCCGGCTCTCTTGTCACAGGGAGGGGACTCGGAGAGTTTAAGGAAGGGACACTGTTGGGACAGAAAAGTTAGTGTTTCCCGGTCCCCGCTAGGGGCTGGAGGAGCCTGCACGGCACACTCCTCGGCCATGTCTGTGCTGGTTTCCTTTTTTAAAAAAAAATCATCTTCTAGCCGAATTTAACTGTCACTCTCCTGAGTGGCTCGTGGCCTCATGTCTGGCGAGGGACGGGGCCTGTGCTCGGTGGGCACGGGCGGACCCTCCCTCACTTCAGGGTGGTCCGAAGAAGCATTCATAGTTTGGGAATTGGGGCCGGACTAGCTGCGCCCCCTAGGAGCGCCTTTTCTGAGTTAAAAGCAAAAGAAATGAAAAAACAGAGTGGAGAAGGAACTGGGGTTTTAGGGGACAGTGCTGGGAGGCTCCTCAGTGGATGAGTAGCAGAGGGAACGTGAGCAGAAAACGGTGCCCCCAAGGCAAGGACCGCAGCTCCTCCGTGCGACCGTGCGGGTGACGGGGAGGATGGAGGGACACGGCTTGTGTGGCCGGCCTGCGTGTCGAGTGGGCCTGGCTGTGAATTTTGTCTGTTTTTACATGTTATTCACGCTCGGCAGTTAGGACCTGAAGGCCCATTGGCCCGAGGGGATGGAAAACCCAGTAAGAAAAATCCCACCGAGGTGGGGAGAGGTCTGGGGTGCTGCGGGGGGCCAGACAGGAATGGCTGGGGGAGCAGCGGGGCCGGCAGAGGCTGGGGTCTCCCGGGTTTCCTCAGGGGCTCCGTGGGTTTGGAGACCTGGTTGACCTGCGGCTCCCAGTGTGGGGCTGACGTCACGATGCCTTCAGACTTGGACTGGATGCTTGGTGTTGACACTGCGAACCCCACTCCATCGGGGACCGCAGTCCCCTGGCCTCAGCCCTCCTGTCCTCTAAATGACACCGTAAGGAAGTGGCAGTTACTCAGCATTCTTTTCCCACAGCCGGGGGGTGGCTTATCCCCGGAGCCGGCGCACTGTGCCCTCCCGCCGCCCCCCACCCTCAGTTCGGAGGCCCCCTGCCACTTCCCTCCACGCATGGCTGTGAAAGGTGCCCCACCCTGAGGAACCACCGTCCGTCCCCCTACCCCAGCCCCTACGCGCCTCGGAACAGCTCTCCAAGTAAGTCGTGGGTTGAGGTAGATGGGGCTCAGGGGTGGGGGGCTCCGGAAAGGCACCTGGGGGGTCCAAAGGGCAGGAGAGGAGGACCTCTCTGAGCCACACCCGAGCCAGCGGCGGGCTGGCCGCAGAGGTCCAGGCCGGGGCCCGGGTGGTGGCGTGAGCTTCCACGCCCCAGAACCGGGGGGCCCTCTCCAGGGGCCCTGCATTCGGATACTTCGTGAACCTCTCCAGAGGGCTGTCGGGGGGCCCGGCGCAGGAGCTGCTGGCGTGCCTAATCCGAGTGTGCTTCTGGAGTGTGCCCGGTCAGCAGCCTCGCGGCCGCTGCCACCAGCCTGAGCTGGCTACGTCGCGGGCGGGCCAGAAGCACAGGTTCCCCAGGCCCTCAGGCGGCCTCGACGTGGGCCTCAGTGGTCTGAACTCCAGGCCAGGACACGAGATCCCCGTGCCTGGGGCTCTGCGACCCCGTGTGGGCCTAGACTTAGTTTTGTCTGGCTCCAAAGGGAGGAAAAAGCTAATGAACCCGTAAAACAATTAAGCAATCAAAGCCGATTTGAAACGCAAGGGGCAGTATTTGGTAAGGAAGCAGCCGGGACTCCTTCGGCTGGAGGCTGGACGGTCATATTTTAAGTTTTGCCTGGAATAATGGTTCCTGAAGCCCTTTCGAGTCTTAAGAAAGCCCTCTGGGCAAAGGCAGGTTCGAGCGGTAGGTATTTTTACTTTAAAGTATAATAATAAATCCCCAGCGAGCGATGGTGGGGCTCCACGTCCACAGGTGGCACAAAACGCTGGGGCTTCCTGGGCCGTTTCCAGCATCCACGTCTGGCAGCAAACGGGGCCTCCGCGGACGGGCGGAGCAGCGGGCGGGAGCAGCGGGCGGGAGGCCCGCCGTTCCCGTGGCCACCTTCGTTCCCACCGTGGGGTGGCCGTGGCATTTGTTGCCTTTTGTTGCTCTTGGGAGGCGTTGTCGCTGACGCCGCTCTCTGCCTCCGCAGCCTACCCCGACAGTTCGCCCGCGTGTCTGTCCATGCTCCAGCCCCACGACAACTGGTCCAGCCTCGGAATGCCTGCCCACGCCGGCGTGCTGCCTGTGGGCGCTGGCGCCGGTCCACCCGCGGGCCCCAGGTAACGGTGGGCTGGGAGGCGATGCAGGGGCGCCCGTGGCCGTGAGCCCCTGCCGTTCCCCGGCCTTCGTCCTGCCCTTTACCTCTGGGTGGTTGGGTTTCTGTTGGTAACGTGGCCGGCTACGTGCTGGGGTCCCGGGTCCCACGCCGGTGAGTGGCCGCTCCGGTCTGTGGCTCCCTGAGGGCGGGTGGCCCTCGACAGGAAGAGACCAGGGCCCCGTCCTTGTCCCGGTGCTGCTACTTACCAGTTCACGTGATGGACTCGTCTCTTAAACTCCGAGCCTCATTTCCTCAAGAAAATGGATCACGAAAACCCCAGTCTCAGCCTGGCTTTGCAGGGCTGTTGGGTGGATTTTGGAGAAGTGTTTCCAGAACCTTTTTTTTTTTTTGACGGGAGCTATTCAATTAATTCGTTGGCTTTTCTGTGGGCATAGAATCAAAGTCCTTAACATATATGCTGAGTGACTCGTAAAGAATGGTGACTATTAGGAACCTGAAAATTATGGAGAGGAAAATTGGCTTAAAAAAATCAAGCTGATCAGGGAATGCATTACATTTCTTCATAGGATTTTTATAATAAAAAGCTAGAAGCCAATTTTTATCTTCCAGTGAGGAAATGGGCTCGGAGGTTTTATAGGACTGAGCGAGGTGCTGGCTCACAGCAGAGTGAGTCCATAGCCCAGTTAGTCATCTAGGCCTCAGGAGTAGTGCACTTTATTGTACATAGACTCAAAACATGTCGAAAATCTTAATTCTTTTTGTCTAGGAGATGATTCCTTTATAATAAGAACCTAATTGTCTGCTTTAAAAATTAAGCAAACGATGCACAAACCAGCAAACTTTCAAGGCCTCTGGGGTCACTTAGAAACCACACAGACGTCAGATGACCTGTAGGTTGCAAACTCTTGGCAATGGGGACCCCATCTGAGGTCTTCGGTACCATTCTTTTAATCTGTAAAGTGGGATAGCAACGCACCTCGCTTAACGCAGGCTCCTTTGCAAGTTCAAATTCATCTGAATACAGGACATGGCTCGGCAAAGACTATATAGCACAGTATAGTGTAGGCCTCACTGATTCATTTATAGATGGACTTGTACGAGAAAGCGATTTTCTCTGAACAGCTTTAGCATGGTTTAGTGCTGTTCAAATCTACGTTCTTAGACTGGAGGGTTTAATACTTATTTCCATTCCTTCCGTAGATCGGGTACAGGGCCTCGAAAGTAGTGTAAGGGGACACAGCTGGTCAAGGGCAGAGCTGGGATTTGTTCCCAGTGGAACTCCTGGGTCCCTTGCTTTCTGCGCTGCGTGATGCCAACCTATGTGTAGATGTCACAGGACGAAGGGCAGGCCGCAGTGCCGGGGTAGGGGTCCTGTCAGGGACGCCTTCCAAGGGTGCCCCCGAGGGTGTGAAGCCCCCGGAGAACCCCCACAGTGGGGTGGGGGCGCGAGACACCAGGCGTCTCAGGCACATCCTGGGAAGGTGGATTCAGCCCGCTTGGGAATTGTGGCTTCTGAACACGACCGTGACACTCCGGGCCTGGGGTCTTCAGTAGCCAAGCCCTGGCGCTCTGCGGAGATGCAAACAGCCTCTTTAGTGGCTTCCCATCTGTTTCTCGTTGACAGATGGGACAATGACAGACACACCTCAGTGTGGTTTACGCAGGGGAAATGACCCATTTGCAAGAGGCCATTTCCCCCAGATCTCAGGATAGGGTTTTTGGGGTTGGGTCCCCCCGCCCCCGGCCCTGACTCGCCCCCCCTTCTCGCTTCCTCCGTTGCAGCCAGCACCCCGGCCTGTGGCCTGTGAGCAACGGCGCCCCGCCTCCGGGCATGCCCGCGGGCCTGGGGGCGCAGTTCTTCCGAGGGGCCGCCGCGCACCCCGCGCCCCTCGCGCACCCCGCCTCGGCCGCCGCCGCGTCAGGGTCCCCGCTGTACGACGGCGCGCCCGCGGCCACAGACGTCCCCGACAGCCAGTACGACGCCTCGGCCCAGGCGCGCCTCATGGCCTCGTGGACACCCGTGTCGCCGCCGTCCATGTGAACCCGCGGGGACTTCCCGGCTGTGGCGACGCTGTCGGTTCAGTGGGTCCGCCAGGGACACGGGGCGGCCTTACCGCCCCCGCTTTCACGCGAGGGGAGGGGTACGCGTCGTGCGGTGGACCAAGCGACCCCCAGCGCCCCTTCCCCGCAGCGCCCGCGCGCCCTCGGGGTCATCTACCTGCCGCAGGTGGAGTCACGTGTGGAAGCGACGCAGGGGGCCGTTCACCACGGTCCGCAGTAAGGTGGTTGGCCAGGGCGCAGGAACCCACGTTCGTTTCTCCACAGCTCACAGGTGGCTTGGGCACATCAGAATGAGTCAGCTCGGCGGGTCCCACCTGCGGCAGATAAAAAGCACACTTTTAATTCCCTTCCTTGCTGCTCTGGAGTAGTGTCCAGGCCCCTGTGTGGCAGATGTCATAGCTGGAGCCGAGCTGTGGAGCACAGGTGGTGCCCCGGTTGAAGACACAGCTTAGTTGAAATGCGCGTTTGCCTGCCCTGCCCTGCCCACCAGTGTGTGTCTGTTTCGAGCCTAGGTAGCCAACCCCCTGTATTGTTAAATCCACAGCTGTTTTTTCTTTCGACACGGTAGCCAAAGACAATCAGCAGAAAGCATTTTCTGCAAAATAAAGGCAATATACAAAATTCGGTTGGTCTAGTGATTATTCAAATCCCTCCTCTTTTTGGGTGACATACTGCTGTTCCAGCTGGTGGCAAAGCCTTTGTCCCAAAGAAACATTTCTATCTGCGACGAACTTTAATACTTTATCTCACCAGACCAGTTCGCAGTACTGGAAGAGAAATATTTACTCAACACTCATGGCTACAAAAATGCAAAAGATGCTGAGTGATTTTCGAGAGGTTGAAGCAGCCACCGCTGAATCGCGGAAGACCTGTGGGTCCTGACAGAATGGGGAACGTAAAGATGAATGTGGGGTGTCCACCGAGCCAAACGAAAGCACCTACAATGAGCTGACGGGGAGTCACGGCTGGGAGATGAAGCTGCAGGGGCCGCAGCCGTTCGAACGATGTGGCCTTTGTAAACAGCCGGAACCTCGTTGTGCTCGGGGGGCCAATTCCTCTGATCGTGACAGAATTCTTAATTCGATCCCGCTTGTTCGGGCTTGACGTTCTGAAGCTCTGCTTTCGAAAGGGCACAGAGGGCCAGTCTCAGGAGCTCGGTTCGTAAGGCGCCATTACGTGGTGGCGAGGGGTAAGTGGCAAAAGGCCGAGGGACGCTGGAATGACCCAGAGGAGTTGGAGAAGGCCCTTTCCATTCAGCATGGCTAACTTATTAAAGATCCTTGTTAGCTCACTGGTTGTCCCCGCCAGCTGCTTAGTCCCGTGCTCTGGCTTCCTTAGACTCCTACTATGTCTAGGACACACACTAATTCATCTGCCTCGTTGAGTGTAAACCTAGAATTTCAGTGTAAATGGCTGAATTTGTAGCGTGTCTGTGCCAGCTTTCCCTGTGGGACGTGCTGCTTATAAGCGATTGGCCACTTGAAAGTTTTTCTTGGTTTTACAACAGCCAGGTTTTGTTGCTACTTATATGTAGTAATATCCCAAATCGGGAGATGTGTTGACATAAATGTATTGGAAGAGTATTTCTGGATAAACCACTGCCTGGGTATGGCTGGGAAATAAACTGGCCCCAGTCTGGGACTGTGGGTCCTGCCTAGCACAGGTGTGGTGTCTGCTGGACAAGGGCGAAGGGCTTTTAGGAAAGGAGTCGGGGGTGGACGGGCCACCCTCTGATCCCACTGCACTGGCAGCCACCTCACTGTGAACTTGGTCCCCTCTGGCCCCCTGGAGCAGGATTTTGTATTCCTGGGACTCACCCCAGCACCCGCCCCTGTGCAGGCCTCACCCGCGGGAGTAGCAGCCTGGCTGGATGGTGCCGGCCCCGGCTATGCTCTGGCCGGGGGAGGACCGAGTCCCAGGCCCCTCCCTCCAGGGGCCGTTGCCTCCGGTTGTGGAGAATGGTTTTACAAGTAGAGGGTGGACAGGGTCTCGGCATGTTTGAGTTTCTAAAGGTGACCCAGAGCTCAAATTCATTAATATTGTGATAGACCACGCTGTCTTTCCACTTACGTAGTGGGCCAGGGGCAGCGACACGGGGCAGAGGGCATGCGATTGGCTGCAAAACACCTGGATCTGAGAATCCATTTTCCTCACTTGCTGTGGGACCCCAGGAGAGTTAGTTACACACTCTAGAAATTCAAGTATGGAGAAGGAAAAGCTTCTCTATCAGGCTTGCTGTGAGAAATGAGAGACAATGGCATTGCAAAGTGGGTGCGAACAGGCCGTGTGCTGTGGGCATCAGACTTGAGTCTGAGGCAACACACAAGCTAAAGCCCCAGCTCTGTCAGTGGAGCCCTTACAGAGAGATGCTGCCGCATACGAGAAACCTAGAGTCCAATCGGAGGCCGCCTGTCCTAATTTGGAATACAAAGTCTTTTTACATCTGGAGGGAAATTCCTATGAATTATATCTCAGGTAGGCTCTCAATTATGCACGAACAAAAAATATACAGCCCAGTCTTTCAAAATTAATGATACAATCTGAGCTCTGTGTATTTGGGTGACAGAGGGGACCGCCCCCCTGCATGTATGGGTTGAAAGAGATCTTTAAAAAACGTTCTCTGTGACCGATTTAATGTGTGTGGACTCATTGTTTCATTACATCTTTTTTTCTTTTTTGAGGGGAGGTGGTGGTGGTTGGTAGGGATTATTTCTTCTAAAAAGAAAAAAAAAATGTCTTGGAATATGTATTTCAAAGATGAATGTATAATAAACATATGCCTGACCAGGAATACAGACAGGTAAGCAAATAAATATCTCTATGAGATTAAGATGGGACATCTGTAATCAGGTTAAAATTAGAGCCAATCATAAAATGATAAAGTGATCCAAACCCCAAAGTCTATTTTTAACATAATATTATATTTAAGAAACTGTATTACTAAACTGGAGAATTATACTGCTCCATAATAAAGATATACACTTAGATTATGGCAGTATACCCAGAAGTCTAAAGATGGTTTATTGTTAAAATCCCATTCCCAGTTCCCAAGGCTATAGTTTTGAGAAGAAAAGCTTATTTTTCTTCTATTTAAATATGTTTATAATTCTAATATTCTTTTGGTTAAAAAGAAGAGGCTAAACAACTTCATTTTCTGATTAAAAAAATTAATGCCAAATTGCGAACTGAGTAATTATAAAACAATTATATAAATAGGCTGTAAAGATTTAATATTTTATAAAAAAATAATAATGCAGCGTGGGTTTACAGCATGTGCTCAAGCAGATGTACGACAAAGTACCTTTGGGGCTGGGGAGAAGTGTGAGTCATATGGTAAGGTTCTCACACCATTAAGAAAATACTGCAGTATTCAAGGCAGACTGTGATAGGTTAGCGACATCTGCTGTAAACCCTAGAGCGAGCATTAAAAAAAGTATTATGGCAAAGAAGACAACAAAGGAGATACAATGGAATCATAAAAAAAAATACTCTAAGGAAGGCAGAACAAGAGAAAAGCGAACAGAAAGGTGAGACCATTAGAAAACAAATAGCAAGATGGTTATTTTAAACTTAGCCGATGCTCGCGGTAAACGCAAACGGCCCAGCTCAGGCCTGGACGGTCAGGTTTGATGAAAGGCAGGTCCCGACTACACGCTCCCTACATCACGTGCGCTTGGCGTGAAGACACACGTAGGTTAACAGTGCAGTGACGGGAAAAGATACACCGGTCCCAGTCCCAGGGAAGCTGGAGCGTCTGTGTCAGCGGCCGACAAACTGGGCATCGGAGCCCGGAGCCGCCAGGAGCAGGGCGGCGGGCCCGGAGCAGGACGAGCGGGGAGCCCACGCCAGGACGCAGACCGCGGCCTGAGCAGGGCGCCTGCTACCCCAGAACAGAGGGCCGGGGACATCCGCCGGGGGCTTGTTCTGCCGCGCGTCTCGGATTTTTCCCCTTTTCACACGGGAGTGTTTTCCTGGAACCGTGTTTTGTACGTGGAGCGTGGGAGGCCGCAGCCTTTTACTTCGCGGGTGTCTGGGTCTGAATGAGCCGCACCGGGCCGGTGCGCGCCGCGTTTCTAGATTTTGAGCCTGACGCTGGAGTGAGTTGCTTCCACGAGGCTGTGATGGTGGCATTGTTGCCCCCGACTCTTTGTTGTAACCGGAGCCCATGGCTCCAGCAGGTACCTTCCAGCTACTATCTTCTTTCTAGAAGTTGCTGTGACCAAAAGGTGACGCCGTTTCAGGGATGGGAGACAGAAAAGCAACCTCGGCAGATCTGACCGTGCAATCGTTCCACGGGGAGGTCTTCTAATTCAAGGTGTACCGCCCCGTCCGTCAGGGCTGGGACCCCGACCAACCACCCGCCGCTGCGGACAGACCCAGCAACGCTCCTGCACCTGCGGCTCGACCGCTAAGACCAAGGTGGGCGTCCTGACGGGCCACTGCCTGGAGGCAGGCGGCCATCACATTGCCCAGAAAGCCCTCCGCCTTGCTTGCAGCCCCTGGTTCTGCTCACTGAGTAACAGCAACCAAGAGGCCGCTTTCGAGCGCCCCGACTGGGCGGTGGCACCCCGTCCTCCGCTGACACGCGCGACTGCATCGCCCCTTTCTTGACACCTAATCCAAGCTCGGCTGCAGGAAGTGCCCCCTCTGAGACGTCCGCGGTGTCTCCCCTGGGCCCGGGCTGTGGGTCAGGAGTCGGACTCCCTGGCGACACCTGTGAGTCACCGAGCATCCTTTCTCATTAAGCAGGAAGTGGCTTTGGGGCCCTTCCCCTCTTAGCCCTCATCCGCATAGGTTTGGGGCTAGGGAGGGCCCCGCGTCCTAAGGGCAGACAACTTTCGGGCCTGGAAGACCCAATCAGTCTGTTCGGGGCCTTATTTCAGAAAAGACTTTATTCTGATATTTCTCGTCACTTTCTCAGTAGGAGCAAAGAATCCACCGTAACGCGAGAGAACATCGCTTTGGTGAAGACTCAGTCTTCCCCTGTCTTAAGAACAGAGGCCACACGTGCACCCGAGCTGGGGGACGCCCCGATCCTGAAGGGTCATGCTTGACGTCTGCACAAACCCCCTTCTGTGGTCGAGTCTCTGTGCACCTGCCTCCAGTGACCGCACGGCTAGACCGTGTCATTCAGAGAGCGGATTTCGTGCACGTCCGCGTTCCCAACGCATTTCATGTTCGTTGCTAGCTTTCCGGGTTTTGTAGAATGAACTCCATCCTTAGACCGTGTTAATCGGTTTTTGACATGTAACGCTACGTAAAAACCAACTCTGCCTCTCAGGGGCTCACAAAATCAAACCCTGTTGCTCGCTCTCATTGCATGTCGGTGGCTACAGGTTGGGGTCTGTGGCTCTGTCCCAGGTGGTGGGGTGGTGGTGAAATCTGGTCCCTGGGTCTTTTCCCTTGAGGCCAGGGTTGAGGGACGCACCCCCTGGGCTAACAGCTCTCACAGTGGAAGACGGAAGATTCAGCAGAACCTTCCGGAGTTTCTTAAACCTTTGCTCTTCGCTGGCAAGCTTTAACTTCCACCCCTGTTACACTGGCCAAATCAAGTCGCATGGCCCGGCCGACGTCAGTGGGACCGGAACCGCGTCTCCCAGCCCGGGGGGTTCAAAGGGAGAGGGGAGTGACTGGCAGGAAGCACAGCACAGCGCACGTAAACCGTCCATCCCCACGATGGCCTCCCTCCACGGATGAAGCGGCCTAAGCGGTAGCTCCATACGGCTCGACGCATGCCTCGTACAAAGATGTCGTATTTCGGTTCTAATGAACGCACCTCGTGTGTGGCAAATGATTCCAAATGTTGTTAAAATACAGTTTAAAAAGTCCTAATAAAGAGACGACCATCCAAATGGGAAAATATATTTGCAAGCAATGCCTCCAGTAAGGGCCTAATATGCAAAACAGACAAAGAACTCATAAGACTCAAAAACAACAAAAAAAGATCCAGTCAAAATATGGGCGAAGGACCTGAACAGACACTTCTCCCTAGAGGACATACAAATGGCCAACAGATATCTGAAAAGATGCTCAGCATCGCTAGCTATCAGGGAAACGCAAATCAAAACCACGATGAGATACCATCTCACACCTGTTAGAATGACTATTATCAACAGGACAAGTAATAACGAGTGTCGGAGAGGATGTGGAGAAATAGGAACCCTCATATGCGGCTGGTGGGACTGCGAATCAGTACGGCCGCTGTGGAAAACAGTATGGAGGTTCCTCAGAAAACTGGGAATTGATCTACCATGTGATCCAGCCATCCCTCCCTCTACTGGATATTTACCCCAAAGACTTGAAAACTCATATCCGAAAACATACTTGCACACCAGTGTTCACAGCAGCATTATTCACAGTGGCCAGGACATGGAAGCAACCGAAGTGTCCTCCGATAGATGATTGGCTAAAGAAGCTGTGGTACATATATACAATGGAATATGACTCAGCCATAAGAAGAGATGAAATCCTGCCATTTGCGACAACATGGATGGACCTTGAGATAATCATACTAAGCGAAATAAGCCAGACAGAAAAAGTTGAAGATCATATGATATCACTTACATGTGGGCTATAAACCTAAAAGCAACAAATGAACAGAACAAACAAACAGAGACTCATGGACACGGACAATAGACTGGTGGTTCCCAGAGGGGCGGGGGGAGGGAGGAGGGGGAAAGGGGTCAAATATGTGGTGACGGGAAGAAATCTAACATGGGAGGCGAACACACAGTGTAAATATACATATGCCTTACTGTTAAAGTGTGCAGCTGAAATTTACTGGATTTCGTTAACCAATGTCACCGTAAAAATTAAAGCAAAAATTAGTGCTGATAAAAGAAAAGCTTATCCGCCGATTCGCAGAGCACCTGTGGTCGTGGGTGTGCGGGGGCAGCAGCGGCAGACCCCTGACCCGCGGGCGAGGGCCAGAACGGAGGCCATGCCCGCTTTCTCTGCGGACCGGCTCTCCCTGGCGGACCACGGGCCCTCACTCCCATGTGTGCTCGTTCCTAAAGCTGCTTGAGCCGGTTCTTGGGGCGGAGGGTCCCCTACTCCCCCACTTCACTGCTGCCAACCCAGGGGAAAGGCTTACTACCAACTCACCAGGATCTTCACCGACTCAGGTGTGCCAGCCTCTGGGTGTCAGACGAAAGACAGCCGCTCCATTCTGGGGCATCACAGAGGTCCCCAAACTCCCCCCAATCCATGCCAGTAAGAGTCCGCATGGGACAAGATGCTCCCTTCCCAGCACCCAAGCGTCCAGCCACCCGCAGAAACAAGCTGGTCGGCCTGCACGATGACAGCAGCTATCATTTTGGGTCCTAATTATGTGCCCATCACTGCTCAAAGTGCTTGTGTCAGTTCAGCCTCCCAGGAAACCTCTCTCTCTTCATAGCTGAGGAAGTGGCGGTGCAGAGAAGCAGACCCTTGCCACGCACACCTGGCCTAGCGGGACGGGCCAGGTGTGCTCGCCTGGGCTGTCATGTGGGATTTCCGCAGGACCATCTCGGTTTGGGGCAGCTATGAATAGGGCCGCGATAAGCATTCTTCACAGTGTTCTCATTTCTCTGTCACATGTAACTAGGGATACAGGGTAAGCGAACGTTGAACTTTATAAGAAATGCCCCAAAGTGCCTGTACCGTCTTAAACTCCCACTGGTGATGCATCAAAGTTCTAATCTCTGACTCTTTAAAACTTCTGGGTCTATTAACAATTTCCTTTTTATTACCATGGGCCCCTGTGCCTTGCTTTTGCAAATATGTCTTGTAATTTTCGATTTTCTGCTGGCTATTTTTGTAGAAAGAACAGTAGAGATGGAAGTAAATGACTTTCCCCTCCAGACAGGCGAGACTCTTATTCTGCGAGGCTGAAGTGAGGATCGGTCCGTCTGCTCTGTGGCTGAGTGTGGTTCCGTTGCACGTTCAGTTCGAGTCAGCTCACTACTGGCTTACGGATTTTGACGGCCGGACCAACACAGCCTGGAGTTTGAATGATGGCCTGGTCCTGTCGGAGCTGCTGCCCCGCGCCCTCTGCAAGCCCGGAACGCCTCGGAGGGGCTCTCGTCTCTCTCGCTGTCTGGGAGAGGCTCCCTGCGCTCGGGGGAGCCCCCACACCTCCTGGGAGCCCTCTCGGCCCTCACGCCCCATCCCAGCTTTCACTCTCAGCACCCGGCAAAGTGCTCGGTAGAAGCCGGTGGAAACGGTTGGAGGTTGGGTGCAGAACTGACCTGTGATGCAGGCTGCTCAGGATTCGGACTAGTTGCTACCGCCCACATGCGGATGTGAGACGTCTGGCTGGTCACCGCCTCGGCCGCGGTAGGGTCACTCCATTCTCGTCACTCTGCCGTGGACAAGACCATCTGTGAATGGCGTGTCACTTTCTGGAGTTGAGTTCATTTACATATGTCTGTGTTTTCAGAAATCCGAG
>NW_024340700.1:5316135-5332489 GCF_902729225.1 Pteropus medius | reverse complement strand
GTGTGTGTGGTGTGTGCGTGTGTGCATGCGCGTGTATCTGTGTGTATGCATGTGGTGTGGGCATGTGTGTGTTGTGTGCACATGTGTGCTTGCGTGCATGCACACATTTGTGCGTCGTGTGCATGTGCTCGTGTGGTGTGCTTGTGTGCACACACATGTGTGTGGCATGTGTACGCACATCACATGTGTGGTGTGTCTCTGTGGTGTGCATGTTTATTTGCATGCATGTGCACATGTGTGTGGTTCGTGCATGTGAGTGTGTGGTGTGTGCATGTCCCTGCATGTGAATGTGCGGTGTGTGCATCTGTGTGGTGTGTGTACGTGTGTGCATGTGCGTGGTGTGCGCATGTGCGCATGTGTGCATATGTGTGCATGTGTGTGACCAAAGTAGGGAAGCAAAGGGAAGTCATGCATGAATGTGTCACTTTTCTGTCTCTGTGACTTACTTATTTCTTCTCTGCGTATGTCCTCATTTTCAATCATTCTTCTTGATTTTCGAGTCCTAACGATCCTAGTTTGTTTCTGAAGCTCTCTAGCTCCTCCCTCTGATGTGCTTAATTCAGCATGAAGTTGAACGCAGAGCCGTTTGCATTACGGTCTGACTTTTGCATTATGTTGGCCACGTAGTCTGAGTTTTGGGGCCTCATCAGAGCCGTAACTCGGCGGTGCTGACTCACCTTCTCGGACACTGAGCTAGGACACCTGACTCCCCAAACTTTCTCCGCTGTGATCTTGTGAGTCCTCAGGACAGTGCCCTTTCTCATAGAAAGGCGTCCCCAGGGCTGGCCTTAGCCCGCGTGGACTCCTCTCTCGGGCTGAGAAAGCCGCTCTGGGCCGAGGCAGCCTTGTTGGACGGGCAGTGTGGGCGCAGGGCAGGCTCCGGCCCAGGCCTTCCCTCCACATGCACCCACACAGCGCGCCCCACACCATTACCTACGGCGCATGCCTCACCTGGGGGCTGCTCCGTGTCTGTAGTCACAAAAATCTGGGTGAGCTGCCATTTGCCGAGTGTCCCATCTCTGGCCGAATACTGAAGCTTTTCACTGGAGCCGTCTTTGCCTGGGGGCCACCAGTTGCCCTGGACTCCTGCAGTGCCAGGCACCAAGGATGCCAGGCCTATCGGGGGTGGGCGGGGGCGGGGGACAGCATGCTTCTCTCCCTTTTACTTCCTCTGTAAGGCGACCTCCCAAGCATTTCTGTTTGTCCTTCAGGGATTAATAGAGTTTTCAGTGCAATGTTTTCTTCTGATTTGAAAAACCCTTGCAACTCCCTTCTCTGTCAGGTACTGGCAGTGGACGATGCGGGTACAGAGAGAGACACCCACTACGACACGCAGAAGCGACTCTCTCCTTCCGACGATGAGCTTCATGTTTTCGGTGGAGCCCATCACCGCGGCTCCTCGGCCCTCGTGCAAACCCATGTTTACCGGGTCCCTGGCTAGAAAGGCCGTTGGGTACGAGGTGGCGTGTGGGCCTGGGTCCAAACCTGTGGACAGCTGGTCACACACAGGAGCATGTCCTACACCCATATGCCTGTCACTATGATTCTTCTGCACGCCCATCAAAATCCCATCACTCAGTGAACATTTATAATTGATTCGGTGGCTCCTGCTTTACCTGTATGGGATCTGAGGCCCTGATCAGAATTGTCTTTCCACTCGAGTGTTACGAGCTTTTGCAAAAACCACGTGGGCCCGAATGTCGCTGGGTGAAGCTGCTCCGTTTTTGCGTTGTGGCCTGAGGAGCCGGTGAGGGCGGCCCAGGGTCTCCGGGCACACAGATTCTTTCCTCCGTCTGCTCCACGGTCTTTTCTTCCTTGTATTGGCACCTCGTCTGAAGATGGCTCTATTTCCAGCTTTCCAGCCCATACTTCAAGCGGGAAGAGAGAGGCTAGAAAAACCCACAGTCACTGGCTGTCCACGTTCCATCGGCCGGAACTACATCACGTGGCTGCTTCCAGCCCCGTGGGAGCCTGAAAAACGTTGCTGAAACAGTGTTTGTCACCACTGTGGTGGCGGCGGCGAGCCAGGAAAAGGAGGGCCGAGGAGGCTGACCGCAGGCGCCAGCAAATCGTCGGCGCTTCTGTAGTTAACGGAACTCCCAGCATCGCACGGATGTTGAGATGTTGGTGGACAAGGAGGTATCTTTTGGGTCCATCCTAAGTCCACAAATGATCTGAAAAATCGCATAAAGAGTCGACAGATTCCTGACCTTGCTTTCAAAATAATCTCCTCCATCCCAGACAGGGCTCCCAGACACTTTCGTGTCTCTTGACCACTCTGTGTCCTTTTCGGCGGCCTCCCTTACAGCGGGTACCTGCCGTTTCCGTGGTGACATTTGGACAGGCTGCTTTCTCAGCGAGGATCGAGACGTTAAAATCGCGTTGTCGATTCGTGCTGCAGAGACGAGGGAGCAGCCCCCGGCCCCAACGCTCTGGCCTCTCCTTGGAAGGGGTCACAGGCTCGCTCTGCGACCACCTCACTCCGGGACTCGTGTGGCCTTTGCTTCTTTCGACGGGGACACATGGCCTCCCTCTGAGTGCCGGCGGCCACTGCACCCGAGTTATTTTCTGTGTGCTCTGTTCTTAGAGGCTGCGTGTGGGAAATGAATGTCATTCCTCACCTACATAGGAGAATTTTCTCATCAGGAAAAACACACAGTTCAGACAGCATTGAGGAAAATTCCTGTGTCTGAGTGAGTGATGACAGGCGGACTGAGAAGCAGGAGCTGGTGTGTCCCCTAATTAAGGTGCCCGTGTTTGAAGGAGGCAGCGCGTCTCATCAGTACCTAAGGGCTTGTTTTTGACCTGGGTGATGAATGATGGTTGACTTCTTTATAAGGTGTCACTTTATAAAAACTACTACAGCCATCTATGTGACTGGATTTAAACATCCACTGTCGTATTTAGAAAAACATCTTGAGGAACTTGGACATCCTCGAGAACAGATCTGAAGAACGGTATTTTGTGAGCTAAGAATGTTTCTAAGATGACTTTATATTGTAATTAAAGAAAGATCATGCACATTATTTTAGAATCAGAAACAACCTAATTTTGTCCGTTCCCAAAGCAAACTACTATATTGGGAGTATCCAAAAGCAGGAAGGAATTGCAGCTTCCAAATCTTGCATTAGGAACATAGTAAACGCTCATTAAATATTAACTATTTGTTGCATTTTTGTTTACCATACTATTCGAAATCAACTAGTTTGTCGTGTTACTCAATCGTCTGCTCTAATTTGGGAGTTTGAAAACGCGTCTGTGACGTAGACATTCAGTCGTGTAAGAAGCGTGTCAGCCTGGTGGCCTAAGCCTTAGGGAACAGCTTCACGCGCCTTGTTTCGGTGGCGCATTAACGCTGTCACAGAGAGGGACGAGACGCGCGCTCGTATCCGTTCCCGTTTTTAATAGTTATTTCCTCATATCCTCTACCTTGTTCAGAATTAGTTTCTTCCCATAATACGGATATTTCCCTTCTTCCCTGACTAACTTCGCGTTTCTTGTTCTCTTTCGAGTTCCTCTTCCGCCTCGTATTTCTGTTTCTGTTATAGATATTGACCCTTCAGAACACCTGACAGGGCCGTGAGAACGTGACCCGCGGGGCGACCGTGTCCGGGCGTGGGACCTCAGAGAGCATTCTGTGCATTCTCGTCTCTCTGCACACGAGCCCCTGGAGACGAGTGCGGTCCCTCTTTGCACCTGATGGAGCGGATGGTGGGACCTCTAGCGGACAGCGTCTTCCAAAACTCCAGACGTGGACTTGGGAAAACGAGAGGCGGGAAAGGAGAAATCAACGTGACCGCTTCATGCCGGACAGTGGAAGGCTTTCCCGTCGCTTGCTGCCTCCACGGTGACCTGGCTGGCGCACGTGTTATGTGACCGCTTCTGTCATCGTATGGCAGCGTGGCATTTTCGGGCCCCTGCCCCAGCTTGCATAACCAACGCTGAAAGTCAAGCCCAGGCCTATGCCTATTTATTTCTAAAGTCTGTGGTCTTTTCGGCACGTCACGCCCAGGACACGCCCAGGGACAAGGCGGTTACCATACAGGGCGGTCCCTCTCCACCAGAGTGACGAAATTAAAATTCAATCAGTCTGGATTATTTTAAACTCATTCTATGTTATTTGTAAAGAGCATAACTCTTTAAAGTACAACAGCAGACATATGTTTCAAACAAGAGGACACCTGACTTGTATATTTAATCTTAAATATGGCAGACATATTTAAGATGAAAGTCTTATTTTGAAAAGACACCGTCGTTGACTTCATTTCTTTATCGTGGTAAATCGATGTGATGAATAACACATCTGGAAGAAACTACATTTGGAAGAAACTACTAGTGGATAACACATTTGGAAGAAACTACTAGTGGATAACACCGAACCTCCCAAAAAAGACTTTAAATATCTCGAAGATGTGAAGAAACTGTGTTTACTTAGATGCTTTGCCAGCTTCCTATAAATAAAGCCACAAAAGTTTTGACCACTGGTTTCAATGCGTGCTCTCAGCCAAGGTGATCAGCAAGCAGAGTGGGGTAACCTTGTGTCCCCAAGTTGGTGGCTGAGTTACATTCTGTTGACAGTGACACAGGCCAGAGCCTGCAGGCTGCTCCCTCATTGCTTTCTGTCCTGCTAATTCACCGCGGGGCGGGCATAAAATTCCCCTGTGAGAGCTAACCTGCAGCACCGGTGGCAATATTTTGTCCCACGTCATGGTGACGATTCATAAAGCGTTTCTGATGGAATTTTTAGAAAGAAAACATGGTGAGTTAGCGTTTTTTAAGATGGGTTTTTCATTTGTTTCCCAAACACTGTTTAGATTCCGCAGCTTTCATTTCTATGCGACTGGCGGTTTAGAGCGGGTGGGTGGCCGTGTCTCAGAGATGTCAAGGGAAGGAGGGTGATAGGTGACTCCCCCTCGCTGCAGTCTCGACTGTGAGGACCTTCCCTCCGGATGAGGCAAACAGAACCGTGTGTGTTCTCGGACGCTTGGCCATTCGCGGAGGTAAACAGGTCTGACCCGAGGGCCTGCACAAGTCACTGTGCGGACACTGGCTCCCTTGTTCTGGCATCTATTCTGGATGCTTCACCGGCTTCATGGACTCCGAACTGATGGAACGTGGAGGGGGAGGTGCAGACAGGTGAGGTGAGGGGGCACAGGGTGTGGGGGGCGGACGCCCCAGCAGCACCCAAGAGCTGAAGCTTTCACTTTCCCATGATATTTGGCTTTAATGGCAGGTCTCAAGGGTGAATATGAAGTCCCGAGGAGACAAGTCAAGATACGTACGCATTGCCCTCAATGTTTCGCGTATCTTAGTACACCGGGCAGTAGCCGAATGATGTGGCTGCTGTGGACGCGGGTGGCAGTACTTGGGTGGAAGGGAACCACGCTCGTGTGATTCCAAAGCTGACGATGTCCTACGACTCTAGGCTGTCTCTCTTCTAAGCGCAAAGCACAGTGGTGGATAAAGAATTAACAAGGTGAGGCTCGCGGCATAATAGGATGGATACACACGGAGCGTAAGTGACTGCCCTGCAAAGGTTTTGCTCACTGCCCAGCACTGCCACCCCGGCCTGTTCTTCACGGGCCCCCCACCGCTGCGTGCAGACCTCCCTCCCGCGCTCCATTACTATGACGGTAACGCGCCCTCCCTGCTTTACCTCGTCTGTAGACACTTTTGAAAAGTAAAAACATCGGGATCAGAAACTCTCGTCCTGCGTCTTTGACCTGCAGCAATATTTTGTTCGGTAACATAGTGTTTTCAATTTCAATTTCAATTTCAATGCCTTTTCCAGATGGGTCCCACCAATGGCGTTAGTTGTATACTGCATGTTTAAGTAGCTGAAAAGAAATTTTAGCTGAAATACATTTGACATAAAATGATGCAAATTTGAGGTGTACACGTGTTAACTCGATGCTTTTATATATTGTGATATGACTGTCCTTGTAGTGATAATTAGCACCTCTGTCCGGTGACATAACGGTCCTTAATTTTCAGTGGTTGGAATCGTTAAGTGCCAGCGGCTTAGCAAGTTCAGGTTTGACGACGATGACCCCATGCTGTGGTCTGCATCACCGCACGCGAGGGCTGACTGGTGACTCGCTGCAGGTCAACTCCCCCGCCGCCTTCCTAGTCAGGAGAGCGTTGCGACCCGGTTTCACCCGCGTAGCCCGCGGCAAACAAGGTCCCGCCTCGGTCGGGCCGGCGGTCCCAGGCCTCAGGGGAAGCCCCTGAGCGCTCTGACTCAGGCACGCCTCATCTCAGCCCGTTTTAGTTTTTATATATTGCATAGATTTTGCCTTTTGATCCAATTTGAGGGTCTTTCTTTAAAAAAATGAGATTAGTTCAATTGCATTTGTTGTTATAGAGGACGTGTTTGGTATTCGGTCATAAATTTTATGCTACGTTTAATATTTTTATTGCTTATTTTAAAACATGTTTTCAACTAAACCGATCCGTGTCTGTTTTTGCTGTGCACATGTGGTAAGCCGGACATCGTGTTTTGTTCTGTTATTATCTATTTATATTTTATGTTCTGTTCTTTTATACTTTAAACAATGATTCGGGTGAGTAAAAAATTCCTTGGTCACACCTTCTGTTTTGCAGGATCCGTGGACATTGCCCCAGCGATGCGGGGAACGTCGCTAGGAGTTTTCAGGAGCCAGTCTGATATTTTTCTCTCAAGGTGACTTAGTCTTCACTGCCTGGATGTCCAAAGTTTCTTCTTTCCACTAATTTCCAGCAAACTTGTACATTGTCCTGTGTCCATTTGTCAATGGTTACAGAAGGCTTCTCAATCGAGCAGACATTTTTAATGTCTTATAACTTAAGTTATTTCTTTGTAACTTACAGGCTGGCTCTCCCTTTTGGGGGTACCTTATGCACAGGCTGGTGTGCCCACCTTGGGGTGGCATGGCCTTCCCAGGGCACTGCTTCCACAGGCCCGGGCCGTCTCCGCCCCGTGCTGTGAGCCACAGCGGGGGGGTTGGCCCAGCTGGGGCCAGGGACAAGGAAGTAGTCATGTGACAGTCACTTTATAGATGATGAACATATTCACATACGTATGTGTATGCATGCACATTGCATGGTCATACAGCACACACGCGTATCTGTACACGTTCACACATACACGTACTAAGACACACGGGTTCACACACACCCACATGACAGTCACACACACTTATTTGTATAGACATTCACGCACATGTATTCATGCACCCGTCCGTATTCACGTGCATGTGCACACACACGCATATATCTTGAACTTTTACTACAAACATGTCGAGTCTTCTCATCTTCGTTTTGCCAGTGAAGAAAATGTATTTTAGAGACAGTGTGGACTTTGCCGATGAACATTCGTAACCACATTATGATAACGCATGTGACCCCGACCGCACAGCTCCGTTGGTCTAGCGCCCCCTGGGGACATGCGAGCAGCAGCCGTGCTGAGAGTGGCCCCGGTCCCCGTCCCCATCCGCGGGGCCACCCGGCTGCTGGGTGCCCACTGCCCGCAGCCCCGCGCCTGGCCCTGACCCCGGCCCCTCTCCCTCGTCCTGGGCCGCCACTCAGTCCCGCCACCCTCCCTTCGGACTTGGCCTGTGTCGCGTGCCACTGTCCTCCGAGCTGGGACTTTGCTTCTCTGTGTGCAGTGCTGTGTGCCCCACAGCACCACGCTGCTGCTGGGTGGACGGTGCGGGAGCCCGTGTGTCACAGGCGGTAGGTGGCCTTCCTGGACATGAACATCACACGAAGGAGTTTTTCTGCCTCGTCTCTACGCGATTCGCCTCCTCCCCCCGTCAGAAGCCGAGGTGATGGGTGATGGGTGTCAGGAGCGGGTGCCCTGGGCACAGCCATCTGAGGCAGGTGCTCGCTTTCTCAAGGTCGTCACCCTCCGCCATGCTCCTCCCTGTGAGGAGGTGACAGTTGACCCAAGTGGTCTTTCCCAGGCCGGGCGTGAGTGAGGCCCGGAAGGACGCTGTGCCCAGGGAGGCACAGGTGCGTCCCCTATGCAGCCCCACTGCTGCCCGAGCCAGCTCTTCCCCTCAGGGCCAGCATTTCCTCGTCCCTGAGTGAGCCAGGACGGAGGTGTCACTGTGGCTGCGGCCCATGGGCAGCACGTCCTCCCCAGTGGCCGTCGCGCCCGTGGCCACCCAGGTCTGGTTATGGCCCTCGCCATCACAGCTCTCCACTCTCCTCTGTAAAGTGACACCAGTGGACGTGCTCCTTCTGGGTGCCAGCCTCCTGGACGCCATGGGGGGCCCAGAGGGGACCGGGGAGGCTGGGGAGGAGCTGGGGGGCGGGGGAGCACAAGTCCAGCCCCGAGCAGGAAGCTTTCGTGGGAGAATGAACACCATTTTGTGGGAGTGAGGGGCAGGGGACACGGGGGCCAGAGTGGCAGGCGAGTCTGTTATGAGCGAGACAGCGGTGTAATCAGCAGAGCTGGAGAGCACGGGACGCGAGGCAGTTTTACACGTGTAAGTTCAACGTACCTGTGTAACCTTCAGACGGATGCGTCAGACGGCCGTTTAAAGAGGTCTGGGCGGGGAGCAGCGCGCGAGTGGGTCATGAAGTCAAGGAATGGAGGGGTCACGCGGGCAGAATTTGGGAGAATGCGCGCAAGAGGGCTCGCTGTGGAAACCGGGGGGGACTGTCGTTTATAGGTCAGAAAGGGCGAGAGCAGTGCCATGGATCACGGAGAAGTGGGGACAGTACGGAGATGGGGCCCCCTCTGAGCAAAGCGCCGCTCAGGAAGATGGGGACCAGACGGCAGAAGCAGACCCGTAAGCGCCAGGCTTAAAAGACTTGCTCGCAAAGCAGCCCCGTCTTCCTCCCGCTCCGTCCCCCCTCTTCACCTGCCAACTGGCCGTTCCCATTCGCTCGCTCTTCGCAGCGTTAACCGGATGCCCCGCCGTCGGCGCCCGGGACCAGAGGCCACGCGAGCCTCGGTGGGGCGGCGCCCGCGTCCATCCCACCCTTCGGAGGCCGAGAAGCAGCTCATCGAAGCCGAGAGAGGAAAGAGTTTTTCCCAGCCCATTTTCCCTTAAGGATAGAAAAGCACAGAAGCAGAGCTGGGTCCACGGCCGTTTCTTTGCTGTTGTTTTGACTCAGTCCACGTCCCCCCTGTTGATCGGAAAGTGGGGCCGCTGTGAAGATTTTGTCTCGCGTCACGCGAGGACCGGGGTGGGGGAAAACAACAGTCTCCATAGGAAAGCGGGGACGTTGGAAATGTTTGGGAGAAGTGACGTGCGGTTGCTAGGGACCGGCTACTGCTTTCGGATGAAGCCGTGAGTCGTTAATATCCACGAAGGCGGTTCGCACGCGCGTGTGGGGCCGAGGCAGTCGTGCCTCCCCGCGTGGGCAGATAGCATCTCTCTGTGACCACGAGGGCAGCTCCGGTCTCAGAACGCAGGGTCTTTGAAGGATTGTCCTGTCTCCTTTCCATCCGACTGCCTTGCCTACCATCCTACGGACAGAAAGCCTTCCCAGCCGAAGTGGTCTTCTCTGGACGCAGCTGGCAGAGCCGCCAAGTGTCACTCTGTGAAGCAGATGGATTTACTGACACCACAAAGAGCTTTCGCCCTGGAACCTGCGGGTGGGGGCTCAGGGATATTCATGGACTCGTGAAACCGATGGGAACAATTGTCGTATTGTCTTTTCTGTGCACACTTTCCTTTTAATAATGCGTCACAAACATATGTACACAACTCTCCAAGTATAGTGTGATAACACCTTAATATCTATCGTGCAGATAGAGCAAAATATGGCAAGTGGGGGTGAAGCCCCTCTCTCTGTACATCTCCCCGGTCGTACGCTCCGTGCTCCTGACTGCAGGAAACCACGCTCCCGAGTTTGGTGTAAATTTCCATAGAAACAGCTGCAGTGTGACAGCACATACATTTATTCCAAAACTGTATTCGGTATTTTAAACCTCTTATTTTGCAATAAGCTTAGACTTACAGAAATGTTGCAAAAATGTTACGGAGACCGTGATCAAGTGAGATTTATCCCAGGAATGCAAGGATGACTCAACATTCGCAAGTCAGGCCATGTGCCACGGACGTCAACACGATGAAGGATAAACATCGTAGAATCATCTCCAGGTGCAGAAAAAGCATTTGACAAAATCCAACATTCATTTATAAGAAAAACTCTCAACAAAATAGGTACAAAAGAAATGTACCTCAATCAGGGCTATATATGACAAACCCACAGCTAAGATACTCAAGGATGAAAAGCTTTTTCTCCAAGATTAAGAACAAGACAAAAATACCCGCTCCCAGCACTTTTTTTCAGCACATTATTAGAAGTCTCAGCCAGAGAAATTAGAGAAGAAAAAGAAATAAAAGGCATCAGAATTGGAAAGAAAGTGGTAAAATTGTTCGTTTGAAGATGACATGATGCTATATGTAGAAAACCCTAAAGACTCCATCAAAAGCTGTTGGAACTAACAAACAAATTCAGTAAAGTTGCAAGATATAAAATCAATACACGAAAATCTGTTGCATTTTTCTACAGCAATCATGAACTATCAGAAGAAGAAATAAAGAAATAATCAGATTTAAAATTGTATCAAAAAGAATAAAATTCTTAGGAATAAATTTAACCAAGGAGGTGAAAGACCTGTATATTGAAAACTACAAGACATTAATGAAAGAAGTCGAAGTCACAAATGAAAACATATTTTATACTCATAGATCGGAAGAAGCAGTATTATTAAAATGTCCACACTACCCAAAGCAATCTACAATTTCAATGCAATCCCTATCAAAATTCGGTGGTGTTTTTCAAAGAAATAAAACAAATAATCCTAGAACTTGAATGGAATCACCAAAAACCCCAAATAGTAAAAGCAATCACAAGAAAATAGAACAAAGCTGGCAGTGTCGCAATCCATGACTTCCAACTATGTTACAAATCTATAACAATCCAAACAGTATGGTATTGGCATAAAAACAGACATAGATCAATGGAACAGGATAGAGAGCCCAGAAATAAACCCACATACGATTCATTAATCTATGGCGAAGGAGCCAAGAATATACAGTTTCTTAGATAAATGGTGCTATGGAAACGGTACAGCCACATGCAAAAGACGAAAACGACCACGATTTTATACCGTACACAAAAATGAACTCAAAATGGATTAAAGACTTGAACACAAGACCTGAAACCATAAAACTACAAGAAAACATAGGCGCTAAGCTTCTTGACGTTCGTCTTAGTGACGACTTTTTGAATCTGACTCCAATGGCAAAAACAACAAAAGCAAAAATAAGTGAGACTGTATCATACTAAAAAGCTTCTGCACAGAGAAGGAAGCAGCCAACGAAATGAAAAGGCAACGTACTGAATGGGAGAAAATATTTGCAAATCACACATCTGATGAGGAGCTAATATTCGAAACATATGAAGACTGCATACGACTCAATAGCCAAAAAACAAACATTCCATTTAAAATATAGGCTGAAGATATGAATAAATGTTTTTCCAAAGAGGACGTACAAAAGGCCAACAGGTACGTGAAAAGATGCTCAACATCATTAGCCATCAGAGAGCTGCAAATCAATCCACAAGGAGATATCACTTCACACCTATTGAAATGGTTATTATCAAAAGAAATGACAGGTGTTGGTGAGGATGTGCAGACAAGGGAAGCCTCGTGCCCTGTTGGTGGGATTGCACATGGTCGCAGCCACTAGGGAAAACGACATGGAGGTTCCTTAAAAAATGAAGAATAGCACTAACGTACGATCCAGCCATTCCATTTCTGGGTATGTATCCGAAGAAAATAAAAACACTAACTCAAAAAGATATATGCACCCTACCTTTACTGCAGCATTGCTTACAATAGCTAAGTTAGTTAGGCTGAAAGAAGTAGCCAAAAAAGATGCACCGTGAGCAAACAATAAGCATAAGAAGGCTGGAGTAGTTATCGTAATATCAGAGTATTAGGAGAGATATTTCATTATCATAATCATAAAACTGATCATTCATCAGGAAGACAAATGAAATATGTGTATGTGATTAATAACAGAGCAAAACGGACAGAATAGAGAGATACAGACGACTCTACAATCAGAGCCAAGAGTTCTGTTATGCCTCTTCCTCCACCTTTTAGAACAAATTGACAATCAGGTGATCTGAATGACATTATCCACCACCTCTGTCGAATTGATCCTTGTGGGATACCACGGCCACCGACAGAATACGTATTCTTTTCCGGTTCAGACAATACGCTGGCACATAAAACAAGTCTCAATAAATTTAAAGGAATCGAAATCTTGCAAAGTATTTCTCTGAACACAATGAAACTCAGTTGGAAATCAATAACCATGATATATTTAGGAAAACAGCCCAAATACAACACCCTCTGGATAACTCACGGGCCAAAGACGAAATCAAGGGAGAAATGAGGCCACGAAACCACGAGGCATCTAAACGTGTGGGACGCAGCTAAGGCCGTGTTTAGCACCTGCAGCTTTGAACGAGGGGTCGGAGCGTGGGGGGAGGTCTGAGATGCGGGATGAGCAGGCATTAGCGCCCGGCGCAATGGGCCAGCAAACCTTACGGAGGAGAAAGGCGGACGCTGCACACGGACCTCAAGGACGCGCCAGCTTTAAGGGACATAAAGAGATGAAGACGGAAAGGGAGGTCGGAGAGAAGCAGGCGAGCGGAGGAGGTCCCGCCAGCCAATGGGGCGAACCCCACAGGAACTACCCCCACCTGGCAGGTAGTTGTGACAATGCAGAACCGCTGGAAGCCCTTGGCTGCAATGATAGCAGTGGCCACACGGTGGCGAGGCAGCGCCAGCGAAGCTTCCCAGGGCCTCCTGCTTTCAAACTGCTTGTGTTTACACCCGGCCTGGGAGTGTGAGCACATGCCCTGACACTTACTAAGTCGCTTGTTGTTTCAATGAGTGCCGATGAGGTGTTACTGCACACCAGGTACTGGCACCATCACAGTGAGCACCACAGCTCTCTCCCCCCACGTGGGATCGGGGTGCGGAAAAGCCCCAAGTAAATAAGTCAAAAGGGTAATTTTAGAGAGTGGTAAAGGTCTGAGAACAGCGGAGCTGGCATCCTGGAGAACGAATCGTGCTGGTGGACAGGCAGAGCCATGAGCAAGACGCGGTCATCACCGTGGGGTCAGGACCACAGAAGGTGGACCGTCAACACTGTCCACGTTCACACGCTGACTCGCAGTGGTTCTGGGACAAGCACCACACACTCACCCCGGCGTCTCGGCTCGAACTCTCACTTACTGCTCTTGGGTCTTTCGGCCCTGAAATAAATAGCCTTTAGTTTGCTTAGCCGTGGTTTGACTTTGCTTCTGATTGATGAATTCAGTTTATCTGTTGATCCATCCATCATCCACCCATCCATCATCATCCATCCATCCATCCATCCATCTTACTTTATCATCCATCATCATCCATCATTATTCCATCTTCATCATCATCCATCTATATCCATCCATTCCATCCATTATCATCATCCATTTCCATTCATTCATCCATCCAGCATCACCCATCATTATTTATTATTATTCATTATTATTATTTCATTATATTTGCCTTCCATTTTATTATTATTCTTCCATTTGTTATTCTATTTGCTTCCATTCTATTCCATTCTATTCATTTATTTATTCGTTCTAGACGCATTATTCCATTCTTATTTTATCGTATTTATTCGTTTATTCTATTCCATTCTATCGCATTATTGGCCTATCATTGTTACCGGCCATATTCATTCCATTATTGTCTATTCATTTATCTATTCCATTCATTCATTCCATTCCATTCATTCCATCTTATCTATTTGTATTTCCGTTCATTTCATTCCATCTGTTCATCTATTTATTCTTGCTCCATTCCATTCATTCCATTCCATTATCATTAATAGCCTATTCATTCTATCTATTCCATTTGCTCCATTCCATTTCTCCATCTATCTATCTATTCCATCTATCTATCTATTTGTTATTCGCTCGCTTCATTCCATTCATCTATCTATTTTCTTCCATTCATTCATTTTATCTATTTTATTTGTTGTTCTTATCTATTCATTCGTTTATCGAAGTTTTTTGCTTCTAGTTAGGGGACTACCCTTTTCCCCACTCATGCCTTCTGCAGCCAGCGTGCTGAGTGCCCCTCTATTCTGTACCAATTCTTTCAAGCGAGCACAGTTCCGAGTTTAAATAGGTAAATTGGAACGGGCTCAGTGACAGGAGAAGGGAGAATACGAAACCATATTTCGTAAATCACTATTGAGCTGTTATCCGCAGAGCAGAAACCTCAGGGTTTTGGGGCAAAGTCAGGATGAGGCGTGATTGTGTGGCGGCTGGAGACAGTGCCTGCTGGCGGTGACTTCAAGGGGCAGAACTGAAAACGGCTGTAGGAAGCCGATTTTGATGGGATAAGTGATAGGTTTTTCTACCTTGCTAGCTGGGGGGAGGGGCACTGCCCTGCCCAGCAGGTGGGTGTTTGCGGGGGACATAGTGGGTGGGGCTGCGGGAGGCCAAACAGTAGAGGGCAGACGAACCAGATAACTTTTGAGATCCCTTATCACCCTGAAATTCTCTGCGTTTCAAAGAGAAATCGAGAAAGTCGGGTGAGAGCAGACAGAGGAGCCGAGCAAAGAAGCCGTGCAAGTCGGCGGAGCTGGAGGGAGGAAGGCGGGAAAGCGGAAACGGGGGCGAGAAGCCGGGGAGGGGCTCACCGCCCGCAGCCGCCTGGGGCCCCGGGGCCGGCCGGGCTGGGAGGGAAGACAGGGCAAAGCCCCGGGCATGCGTGCATGTGTGCAACTGTGCACATGTGTGTGTGCATGTGCGCGTGCATGTGCATAATGCACGAGTGTGCATGTGCGCGCACGCATGTGCATGTGTGCATGTGCACGTGTGCATGCACACGTGTGTGCATGTGTGTGCGTGTGCACGTGTGTGTGTGCGTGTGCACGTGTGTAGTGGTTATTGCCGGGGCCTCTCGGTTTCAGCATAACAGGAAGGTTGTGGCCAGGTTGCACGGGGCCAGAGAGAGAGCGGCTGGCAGGGGGTGCAGAGCCGACCGCTGTGCGCACAGAGGGGCAGGGAAGAGATCGGTGTGTTGCTTGTTTGTTTGTGTGAGGGTTTTGTGAGTGGAGGGAATTTACTCAGCAGAAGCACCTACATCGGAATAGCTTCAAAATATCATAACAGAAGAGGATCTGGAACTACCCTCCTTACTTTTGCAAACTCAAACCTACTCTGCCTTAATTCTAAGGTACGTTATACGTAAAACCGTGATGTGTGTGAATGTGTGTGTGTGTGACTTTTGGGTGACCTTCAGGAACAAAGCTGGCCTCAGTGAGTCCTCCCTACCCACCTTCCCCTCCTGCCTCCTCCTGGGACGCTCGATGGCCACTTGGGGGATGAGGCTTGGAGAAGCCCCTTGGGACCCCTCTCCCTCGCATCGGCCTCTCTTGGCCCCTCACACATTTATAAGCCTGTGTTTGTCGTGACAAGACATTCAAACAAAACACAATGATCCCAAATCTTTGTCAAATAAAAATGTGCAGATTCGAAGCCGAGTCTTAGGTGCTCCGTGTCCTGCTCGGTGGAGGGGGCCCCCAGGGTGGCAGCCCTGTCAGGGACAGAACAAGCCCCACGTGGAGGGCGCGGCTGCCCGGTCATGCCTGCTCCTGTATTTCCATTTGGTGGTTGTGAATAAATGATTTGCTCAATTTTTGGATGTTACCTGAGATTTTCCAAAAGGTGGTTAACTTTGCTCAGGATATAAATTTAATTTCCAAAGTGGAAACGTTTCTCCCCTGTCATTAACTCAGTCCTTTCAAACTCAAAGAACCGCGAGCGGCCGGCCACGGAAGCGTTTTATAGCAGGGCTTTCGTTTCTCA
The DNA here is from genome assembly GCF_902729225.1 of Pteropus medius. Classification (NCBI taxonomy): domain Eukaryota; kingdom Metazoa; phylum Chordata; class Mammalia; order Chiroptera; family Pteropodidae; genus Pteropus; species Pteropus medius. The sequence continues at coordinate 5,316,601 of NW_024340700.1, read as the reverse complement.
CACGGCCACCCGGACTGGAGACACGATTAGAGTCAGTTCCAATTTAAAACTGAAGGAAGACACGAAGGCTACTCGCCGCAGATGCAAGGGGTCTGGGCGAGGCCGCAGACAGTCCTTTTCATTGAAATGTAAGCTGAAAATCATGTCACCCAAGCTGGCATTAATAGAACACTTTCATGCTGAACTTTGAAAAAAACATGTTGGTATTAATGCATATTTCCATATGGCGAGATTTTCCGTGTGCAGCATTCAAAAAATAATTGGGCAGGAACTGTGGTGGCTGACTGCACTCACTTGGGTTGTAACGTGCACGTGAACCGTCACCAGCCTCTTGTCTTCTGTCTTTTCTCCACACGCGCGTGCACACAAACACACACACACCCACACACACCCACATGAAGCACACAAGAAGCATACACTATGCACATATTTACACACGACACACATGTAAACATACAGCACATGC
>NW_024340700.1:5260962-5315750 GCF_902729225.1 Pteropus medius | reverse complement strand
ACGCACCACACATACTTACACACAACCACACACATGCACACACACCACACATAATCACACACACAAACATACACCACACACACTTGCACACGCACACGCACAAGCACACACACCCTCCGTCGGGATCGTTGGGCTTGTTTAACAGTCACCCCCGGTCAGCAGGGTCCCGGCGGTATCTGGCCCTGGCCCTGGACCGGACCGGCCTTCGGCCCCGCCTCCCCGGCTCCCGCGCAGCTGAGAGCTGTGTCCTGGAGCTCCACGCCCGCATCACCCGGGCCCTCTCTCCTCTGGACTGTCCTGAAGGTCACCTGGTGACACCCGGCCCCCGCGAGCCTCCCCTGGGCGCTCAGGGTGCCCTGGCCCAGGGGAGCTGGCGGCCCCCCAGACCTCACTTTCCACCGCATCGCCCCTCCACCCACGAGCCCAGCGAGCTCAGCCATCGATCATGGGGCATCGCGGAGCGAATGCTCAGTGTTCCCTTCCCTCCCGTCACACCAACAGGCCGGGGTCGCCGCAGTTAGGGGAGCCGCGTGCCGAGTTCTCCCGGGTGGCCCAGTGACGTCCACACTCACAGGTCGGTGCCCCTCCCCCACTTCATTCTCTGCACTTGACCGCTGAGGGCCCAGGGCCTTGAGTCTCCAGGGGCCGTGCGGCCATGAGATGGCATGATGGCCCGGGGGGCGGGGACGCCACCTGCAGCCCCCCGTTCCAGGCCAACAGGACTCAGCAGTGAGGCTGCTCAGAGCACCGCCTAACGCGGTGGCCGTGTTTTCTGGATCAAACACGAGGATTTCAGATTCCACAGAAATAAGTGTGCTAGAGTAGAACCGGGGGTAGAGCCTTGAAATTCAGAACATTCTCGAAAGTCCGGGTGCAATGTAGAAGCAGATGTGAAAACTGTCGTGCACCCTAGCCCTCACGAACGAATGGGAGCCAGGAGCGAGCTGGAGGCTGAGCTTGGGCACACACCACGAAGTCCCACTGAAAAATCGCACAGGGCCTGCTCGCTGCCCCGTCTCGTCTCTGACAAAAGAATGAATGTGATTTGACCCTGGTGGTCATTTTACATCGGCGTTCTATTTCACTTGGAAATGTCGTCAGTCACCAGCCCTTTGCCCCCAACTCATCCGCTGAGGTAACCCTCCAGGCCTTGCAAAGCCATCTGCCTAGGAATGGAGCTGTCACCTGCTCACGGTGCGGTCCCCAGACCAATAGAACCAGCGTCTTCGGGGAGCTGGGTAGAAGTTCGGAGTTTCCGCTCTCAGCCCGGACCTGCGGAACCGGCGTCTGCACTTTGAAGAGCCGCTCAGTGGATGGCACGCATGTTACATTTGGAAATGTACTGTTGTCTTCCCCCTGTCTCACAATCCCCTCGAACGTGGTGGCATCTGGTCACCAGTTTTCTGAACTGAGAAACTGAAGCGCTGAGGAAGGGCGCTTCTTCCCCAGAGCGAGAGCCTCTCCCAGGGCCCAGGCGCTTTGATTTTCTTCGGTGGCGAGCGCAGCTGCTGCTTTATGAGACGGTGAGGTCGACGTAGGTTTAATCCGGCGCTCGCCAGGCGTTGCAGCGTGACAACGATGGACAGGGACGCCGCACGATGCTGACGCGTGAGTCCACAGGCGTTCCCGGGATGCCGAAGCTCCTCTGACTTCTGATCCAGGTGTGACTGTCACCTCGTTGCCTTTTCTCTGACCCACCTCGAACCCGAAATGAATCGATTTGTGCTTCCTCCCACGAGAGCCCAGAACAGTCTGGAAGCGGCAAAGCTGGTCACCGATGACCTGAAATGTGGCCACTGTCACAGCTCCAGCCTCGCACGGCTCCCTGTTCAACTGCCGCAGGTGTGCGACACTCCCAGAGAGCTGGGGCCCCGAGCCGGTCACCTCCGCCCACCTGTGCGTGGAACATAAGTGGCTCTTCTCTGTCCTAGGTCTCCACCAAAGAAAAGGTGATCAAATGGTCGACCAATAGCAGATTTCCACCCCTAAACTGGTCCTGAAAAGGTAATTCTTTGGAGGCTTGGAAGAATGACCCGTCATGTGGCATGACCGGTTTGGGGGAGGCTGGATTATTTACTTTTCCAGATGGATGTTCTACCCACATTTATGGAAAAACCTAATAGCCGTGTCTCCTTAAAACATATAGCTTCTTTGTTCCTCAAGAAAGGTGTGAGTCAGCGCTGTTCCGACCATAATGGTTACGGGCAAGCTTTCAAAGTTTCAGAGGCGGTCAGTCGATTTTGTAATATTGATTCCAAAACGCAGTTTTTTTTTCTTCCCCCTAAGCTGTTTCTACAGTCAACAAAATTGGTCCAAAGAGCCTGCTAAGCAGCCCGGCAGTATTTTCGAAAGATATTTAAGGGTTTTGTCTTCTGTTAAAAACGGACGCAGAAGAGAAAGGAAGAAAATGGTGGGAAATAGAAGGTTGAGGAAGACATATTGTTTGAGGCCCTTAAATTTAGGACAGCACGAAAAGAGAGACTTTGGGTAATAAAAGTCCCACAACAAACATGACGTCACTCACGTCGCGACTTCTTTCCCGAGCTGACATTCGTTAAAAAATACGTCTGTGTGAGCTCCTCCACTCCCAGTGCAGAAATCGCTCTCGCCTTCATCACTGGCTTCGATCCTCACCGTCGTCCTGCGTGTTGGCCTATCCGGCGGGGAAGGAGTAAAATCTGGATAAGTACTTGTTATTTTAAAAGTGTATGGTTTTCTACGGCCGCGCCACTCTGAACGTGCCCGATCCCGTCTGATCTCGGAAGCTGCGCAGGGTCGGGCCTGGTTAGTACTTGGACGGGAGACCACCTAGGAAGACCAGGTGCTGTAGGCGTAAAAAATAAAAAAATAAACATAAAAAGATAAAAGTGTATGGTTTTGAATGATCTGTCACTGTCCCCAGCAGCTCAAAAAACATCAGGACAGAATAGCTTATATGCTTATCAGCATGTGGATTTTTTAAACGCTTGATATAAATGAAACTACCCTCATTTAAAATAAAAAAACAAGAGTCAGATGGGTGTGTTACTCTAGTGCTACTCAGCAGTTTTAAATCAAATTTTCCTTTTCGTTAAAGAGGATATGGTGCAATTAAACTTCCTTGGATGGACATTGAAAGTCTGAGAGTAAACATCTAGCATATGAAGCGGCAACCCTGCACGTGTGCACCGATTCAAGCAGAAGGGGTCGTGGCCTCAGCTAAAAAAGCTACTGACATTGGAAATCCTTAGATTAATCTTCACTATTTTGGAGGTCAATTTATTCAGAATTTTAACACGTGACTTGCAGCGGGCAATGTAGCTGCTTGGTGAAGACTTCTCAGCGGAGAGAAACTGGTATGGTGCATGCACTTGCCAGGCTCCAGCTCTTACCTGCTGCCTTGGAACCTGCACGGCCCATGACTGAACGAGATGCAAGTTTCAGCTTAAGGGTCGTGGGCGTTTACTCCGGGGCGTTAGAAACCCACACCCCTCGCCCCGAAGCCCCCTGGCGGCCGAGCGGGGTGGAGCCTCTGACGTCTTCCGAGGGGATCGGATCAGGAAGTGGAAGGACGCGTGGTCTCTGCGTGTCTCGGGGCTCTGTGCGCCATTCGACGGCGGAGGGGCTGGCCCCAGATTAATTTTTCTCCCTTTCACGTCTTTACCTATTTTTCCCTACGTTTTTCGTTTTTATATTTAAACATCCTGATCCTTTTAGGTTCCAGAAATCAGTCCTCTAACCTCTTCCCACCTCCCCCCCAAAATTTGGAGGGTAATATCTTAAATGTGTTGTTAGGATTCCAAATTATAAAATAGCATTAAAGAAAACGTCTATTTTTAAAAATTTACGTGCTTTTAAAAAGATCTATGAAGCCCCCCTGTTGAGTCGTGCTAATTCATTTGTGAATTTGGAATATTTTGAGTCCTGCCACGCGTCCGGGAACACAGTGACGTCATGACGGCTATGCGGTCCGCCCTTAAAGTGCGGAAGATCCAGGAACGGTAAGAGTTAAAGCCAGCGGATCAGTAAAACAGCACCTACAAGAATTTCTCGTGCGCATAAGTACGGTTTGCATTGAGGGTTTTCAAACCCCAAACTGCTCTGAAGCTGGGGGGCGACACCCCAGGACGGCTGGCAAAGGGAGAGCCGGGGAGCTGCAGCCTTCACGGTGACGTCTCATCCCAGACGGGGCGTCCAGACGGCAGAGGTTCCTGAGCGTGACCACCTCAGACCATTTCAGGAAGATGACTTAAATCTCTTTTACGATTGCCAGAGACATTTAGAAAAAGCGACCGAAATTTCGCTTATGTTCGCGGTACCAGCCAGACTTCGTTCTGCTGATGTGGCTCAAACGGTTTTTGTCTGCTTGGGGGCCGTTCGAGCAGCCGGCGCCTTCAGGTCTGACCTTGGTCCTCTTTTCTTCCCGCGAGGGTTAATACCCTAGTGGGGAGACAGGCTCGTAAACGGAAGCCATGTCAGTGAATGGGGGCGCGGATGTGGTCGCTTCTCCGGGGAGCTGACTTGCCCCCCACGGAGAGAAGGCAGAATGGCAGCCGCAGGTGTGCGCCACATGGTTCGCCTTCTGTGCCGGTCCAGGCGCTCGAACCCTCCATGTCTGATTCGTCTCAACAACCTCGGGAAGACGTGGGTGCACCTTCTCCGACGTCCCCGCGCGTTCCCTTCCCCGGGGAGACGTGGGTGCACCTTCTCCGACGTCCCCGTGCGTTCCCTTCCCCGGGGAGACGTGGGTGCACCTTCTCCGACGTCCCCGTGCATTCCCTTCCCCGGGGAGATGTGGGTGCACCCTCTCCGATGTCCCCGTGCATTCCCTTCCTCGTCTCTCAGCCCGGATGCCTGACCCATATGTTACTGCACAGCAAATATGGTAGAATGAGTGGCTGAGCGGTCACAGCCTTTGCCACACGCGGTCTCGGGCGGTCTGTTTTTCTCCGGCGGAGGGGTGCAAGGGTTCCGCTTGCACTGATGATGGCTGCTGTTGACCCTCATCTTCTATCGTCACCAGGGTCCCCACCAAGACTAGGCCAGAGAAATTCTGTACTACGTCCGCATCTACGTCGACACGCCCCAGACGGGGGCCTGTGCTCCCTCGGGCTGTGTTATCTGCTATGTATGACCCTAAAATTGTGAGCCGAATTAGCCAAAGAAGCCTCTAAAATGAATCTACTAAAATAGGAATTTATGACAACTTTCGGTCAACGGCGTCTGGATTTCTGGTTCGACAAATCGCCCTGGGCTACGGAGATCCTTTCAGGGCAATAATTATTTGATAGCCACGAGTTTCCCGAGAGCGTCGGCAGTGGCGTGTGTAAACGCTGAAACGGTAGAATGTGTGATACTTTTTAAGTCGGCCATTTCTGCATGGCACGAAAATGCGTAATACCCATGCTACGAACCGTGAGCTGTGGCCGTTCACACCTCCCGCAGATAGCCTTTCCTTGTGTTCTCATAAAGAATCGTTTTTCAAATACTGGAGGAGAAGAATCCAGTAAATTGGAAATATTTACAAAATTTGGAGGTACGTATGATTCTGGTTATTTTAACTACAGCAGTTTTGCTTAGGAAAAATCTGGAAAAAAGTACTTGGAGGTTGAACTCTTCAGAATTCACACATTTCTGCATTTATGATTTAAAGAAATATCTCCAGTTTCACAGTATTTTTACTTTGTGTCAAAATCCTGAACATTTTGTACATGAAACCTCTCTAGAAGAGCACGTAAAACCACCGTGCAGGTACTGCCATGATTCCATCATGAATAATGTAGAAAAATTACAGAAGAGTTTTGTTATTTGGTAGCAAGAGAACAGGGCACTGGGGGAGCAGCTGGGGACGTGAGTTCGGCCCGCCTTTGACCATGACCATCTCGGAGGGGACAAAGTGGTCTCCAGTCCCTCCTCTTCTTTGATGAGCTGGTGGTTCTATCAGTTGGGGTGACTCCCTGAGGTTCCTTTTGATTGATCAAGTTGGGTGGACACTTCAGGTGCCTCCGTGAAGGGGTCATCTAGACACGTGATCTGGAGTGGATCTGGGACCCGTGACACTGCCAGTTGCCGTGTGACAGACACCCTCTCAGGTGTGTCAGTCTGATTAGCCGCCTCCCGCCTGGACGAAAGGAACTGCATGGGTGTGTTGAAACTTGTTCTGGGTTGGAGATGTCACCGGTTAACAGTAGATGGTTCCCAGTTTTTAGACAAATCAGTGAGAAAAGGTGAGACCTCAGAAGTGGCCGGACCGGGAGTTTCTTGGTCAAATTCTTTTCCAGGGACTGGCTTATTAATGAGCCCTGTAAGCGATGGTTTTGTCTCCCTTTCTTTTGGGAAAAAATGGAATTACAAAACTGTGTCCATTAAGGAAGTTAGACCAAGATCTGAGTGTTCTTCTAAGATAATGACTCACACGCAATGGGACAAAAGAAGAAAATTCATCATTTTGGCAATATTCTGGAGAGAAGTCTGCTCTTGCCCAGAAAGTGGGTTTGCTCGCTGCCCAGGTGTTGGCCGACCACGGGCTCCCCTGAAACCCTGAATGGCACCCCGGCTCACCGCTCCTGCCTCAGGGGACACCATACCTGGCCCTTCGACGCACCTGCCCCAATGTCTTGTGAAGGCTTGGCTGTGGGCTGTGGAAAATGCTTCCCCATCTGTGTCTGGGCCACTTTGGGTGGCCAAAATCGTCGCCACTTGAACAGAGGGCACAAAACAGAGAGGAGAGATAAGCAAACCTGGTCCCTCACTGGGACAAGCTCTAAAGCAAACAGCCCAAATGACAACCAAACGACAGCCCGTGGCTGGGATCAGTGAGAAACTCCTAATCACTGTAAGTAGATGGAAGGGGCCGCTGGGAAGGAATGGAGGCCCAGGCTCCATGCTCCCTCCATCCCCCCTCAGAGGTCTGCTGCACCCCCACAGGGCCGCCGATCTTCTGCCGTGTCCCATTGGCTTTCTGAAGCAGGCCCCTCCCGCCACAGCCCCATCCTGCTGTGTCCTTCAGACCTGGCAACCCCCAGAAAACAGACGGGGAGGGAGGAAGCAGTCTCCACTAGGGCGGTGCTTGGATGGGGTTGGAGAGGACTCTTGGGAAAACTCGGGTGCCGGGGCCGGGTCTGGGGGCGGTGCTGGGCTGCTCCGGGGGAGGCGGGGGACGCTGGGGCTGCGTTTTCTCAGCCACCTGCCTTCCGGGGACCTGCGTGAAGGCTGGTGGCCGGGTCGGGCGTTGTCTTAGGTGGCTGAAGAATAAAGCCTAGATAAGTAGAAAGATGTTCTTTTCCAAGATTCTAAAGAAATAGTCAAAAACTTCTTTTGTACATGTGAGAAAGGCAAATGCCACGTGAGGCAAGATTAGAAAGTTTTCAGGAGCTGGACAAACTGAGTCGAAAAGTAAGACGATGAGGTAAAAATAAAATAATACCAGATTTCAAAAACCGAGGCAAACTACTGAGAAAGGGTGACGGCAGCTAAAAGCCCCCAAAACAGAATCCACATTGACACACACGAAGCGGGGACCGACGCCGAGGGACACGGAGCCGGTCACAACGTGGACTTGGAAGGCTCCCCCCGAATTCAGATCGCACAGGTCAGCGGAGGGAGAGGAGGAGGAACCGGTTTGTGAGCCCAACCTGTTGATCTTCTTGATGAAGAAATCGAAATCAGAGGAGACTGAAAGGCGGCAGAGCGACGGGCCAGCGAAGTGCAGGGGGTACACGCCACCGTCCCCCGCCTTTGGGAGGAAGAGGTGGACCGGCTAATTGGACGTTTGATCCATACGATCAATAAGAATGATAATGTCCACACACATGCACACACGCACATATATATTTTCGTCCCCTCGAAGTGACTACACGCACGGAGATCTTTCAGCGTTCGAGAAACGTTAGAAGTTTTCGGCGTCTGCTACTCGAGAAAGAAAAGCTCAGTGAGCAGACAAGACACTGGCCGTGACAGAGCCGCCGCCTCGCCGTGTCGCCCTGGAGGTGACTCCGCGTGACCTGCTGTGAGCGGAGGGTCCCCTTGGGGAAGCTGCACCCGGGTAGCGTCTGCCGGTGGGGGGTGCTGACACCCCCAGGAGGGAAGGAAGGTGGAAGGAAGGGTCATGCTGAGCCGAAGCGGGTTGGGGAGACGCCGGCTGTGGAGTCGACAGTGAGGAGCCAAGTGCCACGAAGCAAACCAATGAGGAAAGCCCGAAGGACAGCCGACCGAGCCGGAGCCCATTCCAGAGGGATCGGATCCGTGAGTCACACACGTGTGGAAACGGGGAAGGCGGAGGGATTACTACGTTCCCTATCAGACAAAGGTATCCAGCAAACGAGCAAACGAAACCCTCAAAACACAGGCGATTTAGCCCAGGGCCGGACAAGCGTGGACAGTCACGTGTACCCTACTGGGACACCGCGAGCTGGCTGCGCCGCATCCTGACGCGATGGCGGATTCTCCCAGTCTGCGATCGCCCGCGACACCTGCCCCCTTCCTCCGGCACGTGCAGTCACGGGTGCGGATGGGCACAAGCGCGATGCTTTCTTTCCAGCCCCGAAGTTGTCAACTGTGGGTTTTGATCAACACCACAATAAGTGAGGCGCGGAGAAAAATTCTGTCTCGGAAAATAACACCCTTCTCTTCGGTAGTGACGTGCTCATTCGAATTTTAATGCGTGTACGTCATAAGTTATTTTGGTCTCAATATTTTACAATCGACGAACAGAAATAAAAATCTTACATTGCTCAATTGGATTTTGCTTTTATCATTTCTTACGTGTTCCTGTCGATGGCAGGGCGGTCTCTGTCTTTCCAAAGAACTAAACCATTCTAACGAAACTGATACTAGGTCAGTTCTCCTTCAAGTCAAGCATATAGTTAAAAATGTCTTTTGGACACTGTACAGGCCACAAACTCTTTAAAAAATCAAGTCTTGAAAGACAAAGAGAGACCGAGGGAACGTTCTAGATTAAAGGAGGTCGAACAGATGAGACGTCCAGATGCGGCATCGTCCAGGCCATGATGACAATGCTAACGAGGACATGTGACATAGACACCGTTCCGACCACCAGTCAGCACTCCAGGGTACGCCGGAGTTAGTGCATAGGAACTTCATAAAAATTAAAAAATTGACGTGAACGACAACAGGAATTAAATGGAAAAATGGAGATAATCCACACTTTACATGGGACAAATTAATATTACAAAGATTCCATAGTTTTCCGGAGTTAAAGTATAAATTCAAGACAATTCCAAAAAAAAAGTCCAGGTGAATTTTCTTGACAGATGCAAAAAACTTACCGTAAAATTCATGCGAGAGAATAAAGGTCCATAAAGGTAATTAAAATCTGAGAAAGACATAGAAATAGGGGGGATCCGCCCTACCGGATGTTAAGAGATGTTACAGAGTTAAGATGATAAAGAATATATATTTTACCAAGAAAACGTAAGCAACCCAGTGGGACAATGATTTACGCGGACAGATCCACGTATTCGTATTATAATGGACATTTAACGTATAATAAAGTTATCGACACAAATCCATTAAAAAATAGGTTATTTGGTAGATAGTGCGGGAAAGACTGGCTCATTATGTGGAGAAAACGACCCCCAGACCCATCCCTAACACCACATTCCAAGGTGGGCTGTGGCTGGATTCAAGGCTCGTTCTCTCCGTTAGGATTTCGTCATAATACACAGGAACGCGACACCCTGTCAGGAGTGGGTGGCCAGATCCACTCCTCAGATCCGCCTGGGACGTAATTGCACTGTGGGGGCAGGAGCCCCACACCCACCCATGCCCGGGCTGCACACGACTTGCCCCGGCAGGTTAGACCTGACTCGGAGGGGCTTCTGGAACGAGCCTCTTCAACTCAGCTGTGTAGCCCACGCTTCCACCTAGAACATTCGAAACCAGAGGCAACACCCCAAAACACGACACAGTCCACACTCCAGGGCCCACACCAGAAAGGCGTCTCGGAACCTCAGTGCTACAGAGCGAGTCAGTCTGGGTTCTCTAGAAAAAGAGCCGCTAAGATTTATCCTTCCTGTCTGTCTGTCTGTCTGTCTGTCATATCTATCTATCTATCTATCTATCTATCTATCTATCTATCTATCTATCTGTCATCATCTATCTATTTATTTAAATATCTCTCATAATTATGGGGGCTGGTAAGTCTAAAATCTATAAGGCAAGCTGGCAGGCTGGAGACTCAGGTAAGATTCTTATAATCTTGAAGCAGAATTCCTTTAAAAGCCGCAGGTTTTGCTCTTAAGGCTTTCACCTGGTTGGATAAGGCCCACCCATATTATCCAGAATTATCTCCTTTGCTGAGAGCCAGCTGACTGTAGATGTTAACCGCATCCTCACAGCAACACCCGGACCAGTGTCTGATCGGATAACTGGGCAGGAAAGCCTGGCCAAACTGACGCATAAAACTACCAACGGGATAGGCCACGTTTGTATTACAGATTAACTGTACCACTTACATCGATTACGATTCTAATATTTACCGGCAGGTATGGGAATGTTTCAGAGTTCCTGTTGGTCCTGACTAGACAGCAAACACGCGTCAAATCGCTGGGCAGGGGAGGGACGTGGGGAATGGAGACGGAATGGAATAAACATGCAAATTTATAAGTAAGTAATTAAATAAAACAAGAAAAGGGCTTTGTGGGAGCAGCGATGATATTGTGCTGGGAGCTTAGGAGTCTGAGTAACTCAACCTTTAACACTCCAAACGGAAGCTTTTAAAAACTGCTGGTCACGGCTCCCAGGCCTATAAATAAATAAATAAATAAAACGACCAACTTATTTCCACACATATTTTACAGGCGTGTGCATAGGAGCTTTGCCTAAAATAGCCAAAACCTAGGACAAGAACCAAAACGTTTGTCCACAAGTGAATGGAGAAAAATATTGTGGTCTCCATACAGTGAAAAACTACTCAGGAATAAAAGGCTACCGATACATGCAGCAACATGGATGAATCTGGAAAACTTACCCTGCGCAAAAGCCAGACACGAGCGTGCACGCGGACCATTCCACTGAGGGGAAATTCTAGAGAGGGGAATCCGCTCTGTGGTGGCCTGAGCTGCCCACGGTCAGGGGTGGTGATGGCCACGTGGCCTTGGGTGACGGACGTGTCGATTGTGGTGCTGGCTCCACGGGTGTACTCACCAAAACCCATGACAGCTGATTCGCGGTGGCCCTCACGAGGTCACCTGCCGTAAGGTGGCAGGCAGATCCCGTGACCCTGGGAAGCGCGGTGGCTCGGAGGGGCACGCAGCCCGTCAGTTTCCCACGCCGACCTCTGGTTTAACGACACTGAAACGCGCTGATTATGTTTGATAATAGAAGCCCTGCTTGGTGTCGTAGATGTCCCGGGGGTCTGGGGAAACACACGCCTGCGGTTTGGAGGCGGCTGGGCCAACTTGCCAGGGGCTTCTAGGCAACTAATAACCTGGGGGCTTTGTGCCCAGTTGCGCTGACGGTGGGTAGAAGTCTGTTCTCGCCGCACCGAAGTCTTTAAATGTCGTAGAAAACTGCCGTGTCTCCTTTTCCTTCTGTGAGCCGAGCCCCCCGAGTCTTCAGTGCCCCCAGTGCCCTGAAGCATGGGCTACACAGCTGAGTTGAAGAGGCTCGTTCCAGAAGCCCCTCCGAGTCAGGTCTAACCTGCCAGGGCGAGTCGTGTGCAGTCCGGATGTGGGTGGGTGTGGGGCTCCCGCCCCCACAGTGCAATTACGTCCCAGGGCGTCACGTTCCTGTGTATTATGAGAAGGTTCTAGGTCTTCAGTGCCCCCAGTAATCGGTGACTTCGTTACCCTCCCCGCTTCCCCAGATGCTGGCCGCTCCCCCCGCGGGCGCAAGCCTGCCAACGTCCCTTGGAAAGTGTGGCGGAGCCTACCACAGTCCTGCGTGGGACAGTCACATCGGGGTTGACTGCTCCCTGTTTTCTTGAGCCTCTGGGGACACTCGCTTGGGCTTTTGGTCAGCGGATTCTGCCACAGATCCCTTTGCAGTTTCAGAGTTTTTAAAATCCTAAAATCCCTTGATTATAAAGTGCTGTGTCGCCGCGCTGCCTCGGAGCCGAAGCCAGCGGAGGGGGTGACATGACGCTGACTGTTCCATTGTTTTGGATTTAGACCAGTATTTCAGACGGCTGAGGTTTTTATTTTCATTTTTTGTCCTCTTTTAAATTAATGCTTTCGCTCTTCGTGTGAGCTTTGCGTCTTGAACGAATGCGACACGCAGACCTTTCCTTTCAAGGCTGGGCTTCCAGACTGTGCTGAGGCCCTGGGGCACCGCTGGGGACCGCTTCCTCCGTGGCGGCGCCCCACAGTCAGCGCTCGGCCGTGTTAGGGACCCGCTGGCCTCGTCGGTCATCACGTGGCCGTGGTAGGGACCCGCTGGCCTTGTGAGTCATCACGTGGCCATGGTAGGGACCCACCGGCCTTCGCAGTCCCCCGGCCTGCGGCCTGTGTAGAGCCGGGTTGGTCAGGACACCGGAGCGGAGCATGAGGATCTCGGGTGTGTTAGGGGCGAGTCTCACGGCTGGTCCTAAGCTCCTCTTTGTGCCTGAATGTCATTTTCCTTCTTCAGGAGCGCGTGTCTGAAATCGGGATGGCGGCTCATGAGACCAGGGGACTCTGCGGACGCGCTTTCGCTGCCGGACACTCGCTGCGCGGACAGGGCCTGGCCGGGGCGGAGCCGCGGGAGCCGCGGGCCGCGTGGATGAAGAGGTCTCCGCGGAGGCCGGGTTCGCGGGGCGCTCGGCGCCCTCGGAGCCTGGCCAGTGTCGGTCAGGTGGATGCCACACGCGGGGACGGACGCGTGTGAAGAGGGCCGAGGTCGGGTCTTCCCTAAAGGAATGGAGGGGAGGGGGCCGGGGGAAGGCAGGGGCCGCAAGGCACGGAGGTCGGAGCCGAGGAGCGGGCTGCGCGCGGGCGGGCGGAGGGAGCCTCGCCCGAGGGGGCCGGGGGGACCCCGCTCTTACTCCGCATCGTGAAAATTGGTCCAGAAACACCTGTAAGTTTCCCAGAACAGGGGGAGATGCGCGCGCGCGGTCCCCCCGGAGCCCGCGAACGTGGCCGGCGGCGCAGCTCGGTGTCTTTCCGAGGCCCGCGCGCGCGCTCTTCTTGTTTCTAATTTTGGAGCCTTTGACACGCACATCCTATGATTCGGCGAGGCTGCCAACACAGCAGGAGAAATTTCAGATGAAAGTAAATGCTAGTATAAATGAGACTCTTGAAGAAAATATTTCCTATTTATATCATGAATGTGCGAGTTCCCCCGACTCCCACCAACCAATGATACACTAAACTATCATGAGTTTTGCTATGCGATTTTTCTGCTTGGCTTATTTGCACACCACAGTGACAGGTGTGCTGTTTAGGAAGCCTGCCCACGGTGACAACTGGACTTCAGACACTGCTTGGCAGCTCTCTGCAAAAATATTTGTCCTCCTTTCCAATTAAAAACATTAAACCTTAAAAGAATGGGTTCAGACATTTAAAAAAATTAACGTTTAGATCTTGAGAAATGACCGTGTAACTAAAAACGTAACATTGTAACAATCCGCACTCACTTGGACCCTACAGTTCCTATTTACGTATCCGTAGGCTGAGAATAACATGACCAAAGAGTCTAGAAAAGTCACAGATTTTCCTGTTGAAAAAATTGTAGAAGATGAATTTGAATACTGAGAAGCAAAAGTTAGCTGACACACTGGTGGACAGAGGACGCGTGGGAGGCGGGCCGAGCGTGGGCGTCTCCGGGCTTGGGCTCTGCCAACTGACGTCAGCCGGCCACCAGCCTCCCCCACGCGCCGCAGACCAGCTGGGCCCCCCAACTGTGCCGGCTGTGGGATGGGTGTTAGAACACTCGGATATGGCCGCGGAGCGTGAGCAGACGCTTAGGATCACAGACTGTTTTCGGTGCCAGCAGAAACCGTGGAGATAAAACGCCCATGGGAAAGGCTAGTCCCCTTCATTTATTGTTGTTGGTTATAGACATCAGGAAAATCCAGAACTTCAACTCAGGCTTGAACTTCGTGATAAGATCATTTTGCGAGTTCATGTTTCGGAGCTTGAGCGTGTGACCTTCCAGTGCATGTGAATCAGGTGTTCGCAAACCAGGAAAGATTTAGAGAAAAGGCGAGTCCCCCAGGGTCAGCCCCTGATGGACTCTGCAATTGCTGAGGCCTGCTGCGGGCAGGGGGGTGGCCTAGGCACCCGAAACCTGCGGGAACAAACACACAGATGAGGGGATTGCTTCCTGTCGCTATGGAACGGCAGCCTCGAGTCAGGGAGGTGCTGGTGAGGCAGAAACGGGCTGCGGCTCCCTAGGGGACAGGAAGACGTTTGGGCCTCAGCGACAGGCCGCTGCTTGAGCGAGAAGGTGAAGGGGCTGGGCCAGGCCCCGAGAGGGATCCACGCCGTGTCCGCGCGGCCCCTGCCGGGCAGTGCTCGGGTGCCAGGCGGCGGGCAGTGTGTTCAGAGGCGGGGTGACCGTGACGCCTCGCCTCTATCCTGAATGCACGGAGCGCGCCTGGACGGTTTTGAGCAGAGGGCTGATTTACATTTTTACAGGGTTGGGTTGGTGGCGGTCAGCAGGCTCCTACCAGGGGCGGCCGTTCAGATCGTGTGCCCACTGCCCTTGCGAAGGGGGAGCCGACCGAGGACGTGTGACGTGGAGGACGGATGAGGATGTAACTCGGCGACCGTGGCCTGCCTGCCGGGGAGGAGGTGTTCTGTTTCCATCAACAGAGGGGGCTGGGCGCGAGTCTGTCACCTGCCGGGCGCTGGGCGCAGTGCCAGATGCCACTCGCTCCTTGGGTGAGCTGCGTGTGTACTTTTCCATCTCCCGACATGACCGGTTAGTCTTACACTTCGGTTTTCTGTTTTCAACCAAAATTTAAAGCATTTTCAGCTATATTTAATTATTAATTTATCTTTAATGAACCGTTCTTTTCTATTGAATGAATTATTCGCTTTAAAGTCATAAAGGGTATGTATCAACACGTTACCTGTCTAAGGATGTCTGTGGGAAAAGGAGTTCTTGGGATGAAAACCATAAAAATCGATCCATACCTCACACCACGAACAAAAATCTGTTCCACTTAGATCAGGAACTAAATGTCAAAAGCAAAACTTTAGAACCGTCCCTGTGCTTTGCCTGCTTTTTCTCAGGCCGGTCTCCGCTTTCCCGCCTGCGGGCGGGGGTGCGTGTGGGGATGGCGTGGGGGGCCCTCAGGCTGCCGTCCACCCACGCTGCCTTTTCGGTCCCTTCGACACCTTTGTACAGAGCTGCCATTCACCCCGCCCTCTGCTGAAATCCTCTCTCACACGCTCGATTGACTGACTCCTCCCGACTGACACAAACCCTCAAAAGAAACAAATAAGACCATATCTTTATCCTATGATGTTAAGATTCGAGATCTCTGCTTGTTAAACGAGACCTTAAAGAAAGTGAAAATGAGCGAAAAACGGGGAGTATAAGATTTGTAAAGTGTAACCGACAAAGAATTAATACAGAGGATTTAATAACTCCCGCTAATCAATAAGAAAAGCGCACAAAAGGTCCCACTATGTAAAGTGGCAAAACGGACAGGAACAGGCATGTTCAGAAGCAGAAACTCGAAGGCTGATGCAGTTGTGGGGAGACGGGCAGCCGCGCCGGTGATCAGGGGAACGAAAGCCAAGCCCGGAGGGGACACGGCTCTGCATCCACCTGACCGACGGGATCAGCCCGACCAGCAGGTCAGCGGACTCCCCTACCGCTCGTGAGGGGACAGGGCGCATTCGGAAAACCATTTGCAGGTCCCAGAGATTTCCCACAGGTTTTCTAATTGCTAGGAATTTCTTGTTTTATTTTCCTCAGAGAATAAATCTGACACATGCACTCGAAACGTCCTGAAATTTACATCACTCCTCGATTGGTGTAGTTTAGAAAATATATCCCTCTGGGTCATGGAACATCTGATTTCCTGTGGAAAATTCGGAATAATTATATTAACTCACTTGAAAGAGGATTCGAAACTGTGTGACACTTCACTGGGAGAAAACAAATTCCCATCGCAAGGGATTATTATTCCTATCACTTTAATTATTATCATCGCCATTATTTTCTAAAGTGCTGTAAGGTTTTATCCTTTGGGACAGAATTTCCATATTTTTGGAACCATCTTAAAGGTCTAAGTTTGACAAAATCGCTTTGGGGGCTGGAAGAGAGGGAGACACAGATGTTTGGATGTCGATAGAAACATGTGGAAAGCATCTCAAGAAGTGTGCCCACACGTCTGCCCGGTGCCCGTTACCGTGGTGACGCAGGGAGGCCCGCGCACTGGGGAGGCTCTGACGCCTTGTGACCTGCGTAGGCAAACCATGACCGAGGCCAGAGTCCACGCACGGGGCTCAGAACGCGAGACTTAACGACCGGTCACAAACGGCCAAGCAGCTTTCCCGAGTGAGACCCCGATTCCACTAGGGCCAGCCAGACACTGTCCTTGCCCCTCTTCAGCGTCTTCTCTAGAAAAACCTCTCCCCAGCTCGGGCGGGTGGAGGCGCCTACACGCTGTCTATATGGTGCTGCCTGACGTGAATCGATGCGTGCACAAATAAACTCCTGAAACTGTTAATGTGCTTCCAATCACCTTTTCACAGGCCCGTCCTCGTCATTGTTTGAGGGGTGTTAGGAAAATCTGGACTGCTTTTCAGCATGATGGCTATATGTCTGGTGTTTCTTTGAGTGACTTTGGCGCCAAGGTGGCTTTAAGGTGGAGTAAGCCCAAGCTACATACTCGCACGGGCGAGAAAGAATCGGAGGCTGACTCAGAATGGGGTACACCTTGCTCCCTCCTGCAATCAGCTTCGGCCGGATATTGAAACTTAGCCGATGGGACTTCGAATCAGCATTATGAATGAATATGCTCCAAGTACTAAAAGAGAAGTTTAGATTATTAAAGGAAATTTGATAATTTAAAGTACATTGATAATAGCTTAACACATAGAGAATTTCAATAAAGAGATCGAAATTGTTAAAAAGTACCAGATGGAAATTCTGGTGTTGAAAAATATAACTGTTGAGTGCTTTTCACCTACCCATGGATCATACTTTGCTAGTTCTGAGCACTCTAGATACTATGTTGCTTTTATCTAATACATATTATGTACAATGTTTACTTAGTAACTGTGGACTCTGTCATTGTTGTGTGGTTTTGTTTGTTTAGTAACTTGTCTAGACCAAACCTGGGCAATCTGTTTCCCACATGGCGTGTGGCCACTGCAGTCTTTGCTCAGAATTTTTAATCTTATTTTTATACATGGCTTCCTAGGGGTCATCCACGTGTCTGCGTGATCTCAGACAGTGGCCAGCCGGCGATTGCTCAGAGGCTGTGACACACCGAGCTACTGGTGTGTGACTCAGGGAGGGCATTCAAGTCTGCCCGGCTCGGCCTCTGAGCTGGAGCCTCTGACGCCTACCCTGTGTGCTCATGCAAACTCGCGTCAGCCAGGGCGGCTCTAGCCAGTCTCTCTCGGGGGCTGCATGGAGAGCCGAGGACGGCTGTCTGCGCTGTCGCCTTTCTGGATCGCTCCCTCCCTTCACTTTCTGGTTCATCTGCTGCCCAGTTATTAGCCAGGACTGTGACCTCAGGCTCGCTGACTACTGCCTTCCGTGGGGTGTTTGGCTCTGAGACTCCGCTTTGGCGATGCCACTGGGGGTCGGGTGTTGTTGTTTGCTAGTTTTGCACTTCACCCCAAGTCACTGAGCCTCTGCTAGCAGGAAAGGTGCTGGTTTTCATGGCTTGTCTCAAACTAGCACAGCTGCCTCACTGATGAAACTGAGAAGGGTGTGGGACCAGCCACAGGCAAGGACCCTGTGGTCTCCCACCATTCTTACCTGAAGTTCAGTAGGTTTTCATGAATAATCGCTTCTCAATTTGTTATGTACTTTTGGTTTATTAGAGCCCTGAGATTGTTGTTGATTTTTAAAATAATCGTGTCCAGTTTCATTTTTTTTTTCTTTTTGGAGAAGGATTTGCTGAGTTTCTCTCTCTGCCATAGGGAAGTCCTGCCTCTTACTAGTTTTCTTAAGGCAGAAGCTTAGATCATCGATCTGAAGCATCTCTTCTTTCCTAATATACACTTTTGATGCTATAAATTTTCCTCTAAGCATTGCTTTGGCTGCATCCCACCAATTTTGATAGACTGGTTTTATTTTTCTCCAAATCAAAATATTTTCTAATTTTCCTTTGACTTCTTCTTTGAAACACTGCATATTTAGAAGAGTGTTCAATCTCCAAATATTTGGAGAGTCACCACATATATTTCTGTTACTAACTTTTAATTTAATTGCATATTGTTCAGAGAATATACTTCATATGATTTCAATCCTTAAAATTACGAACACTCGTCTTTTGGCCCTGAATGTGATCTATCTTGGTTAAATGTGCATTTGCAGTTGGGAGTGGTTTTCTATAGATATCAATTAAAACGGGTTGATGTTAGTGTTTGTCGACTTCTATATCTGTTAATCTTCTGTCTTGTTCTTTTATCAATTATTGACAGAGGTATGTTGCGAGCTTCAATTATAATTACAAATGTGTCTATTTTTCCTTTCGGTTTTATCGGTATTTGCTTTAAGTATTTCTAAGATCTGCTATTAAGCGAACACCCATTTAGCATTGTATGTCCTCAAGAAGAATCGATCTCCTTATCATTACAAAATGTCCCTCTGTACCCTTGGTGAATTCTTTGCTCTGAAATCTACTTCGTCTAATGTTAATCTTGCCGTCTCAGCATTTTTTGACTGGCGTTCCAATAATGCATGGTTTCCCGATATTTTACTATTAGCGTCTCAGTGTCTTTCCATATATCTTTGCCTTTAAATTGGACCGTTTATACCAGAAGTCAGCCAACTACGGCCCCTAGGCCAAAACCACCATCTGGTTTTGTAAATAAACGTGGCTGGAACACAGCCGCGTCCGCTTATTTGGGGAATGTGTATGACTTATTTCTTGCTCCGCCATCAGCGTTTATGGTGCATGTGGAGCATAAAATGTCCACGAGACAGCCTTTGGCAGAATTTCCTGGTTTAGACCATGTGGTTATCAGTATGTTTGTGTTTAAATCTACTATCTTGCTATTGTTTTTGTTTTTTCTATCTGTTGCTGACTCCCTTCTTTACCTGTCTTCTTTCATATTGACTGTTTTTTAATGATTCAATTTTATCGCCATCGTGTGCATGTATGGTTGTGCTGGAGTCTACTATAAATCTTAAAAATGTATCAAGTTTCAAAAAACATAACACTATTTGTCATATACTATGCTGCATATTGGAAGAAACTTATGATAATGTACTCTCTCTCCTTGACCTTTTTGCTTCTGTTTTGATGTATTTTCATAGATATATGTTTATAACTTTTTCATGAGTTATAAACCCCAAATATATTTTCACTTCGATCAAGCAATATCTTTTAAATTCATTTTTTAAATGAGAATTATGTTTCATTCAGCTTTTTGGTTTTCCAGGTTGAAAGGTAACTCTAATCTCTCTCTCCTACTGTGATTTTTAACAAATTTTGATGACATTTAAAATTCAAAATCCGTAAATGAAAATCGAGTGTCCGTAATGTTCAGTCACTTTCTGGGTCTTTCCACACTCAGTGTCTATTATGATACTATTCTTCATATTTTATAAATGAGAAGATGGAGAATCAAAGAGTTCAGCCACTTACAATGTCATCTCAAAGGACATCGACATTTGAAAACTTACCAGGAAGAAGAAACCTACTAAGCGTTATTGCTGTCGATTTCGTGACTCCTAGTGGTATGCTGTAAAAAGTCAACTTTCATTCAAAAAATGCGAAGTGGTCTGGGATTTTCCCCACCCGTGAGCTCACGATCAGCCTGCCCAGTCCACAGACACTGGTCAAGCTGAAGGGTGGTTTAATACTGATGGCTTTCGCAGCAGCCAGAAGCTCAGTCCCCCAAACCCCAATTCCTATAAGGCGACATAAGGACAACATCCTGATGTGCAGCTATGCACAGCACAGGACGAGAACTCTGACTGGATAATGTGCACCCCACACAATAGGCCGCGTGATGTCTGCCCTGGGAGGGGACACTCTCTCTATTACACTCGACGGCAAGCACGCCTGTCCTTTGGTCGGGAGGAAGATTCCATCTCTGTCCCCCAGGGCTGTTCACATACAAACACCTTGAAAAGACGTCCTGAACAAAAGCACTCAGTGTCTCACGTGCCAGACGTGCAAAGGACCCAGGGAGAGCTGTCCCCCAATGCCCAGCTCTGAAAAATTTAAGAGATCTCGGGGCTTCAAAATGTTTCCTAACCCTCACTTCGGGGCCATTTTCTGTGTGTAAATGCTGGATCGTTTACGCATTGTCGGCCTCCCTCCTAGGGTTTCAGAGACGTTAAGGAGAGGGTGCGGAGGAACCGGCCATCGCGGCTTATTTTTAGATTCGTGATGGTTGCTGGCTTCTCTCAAGTCCTGGAATTTCTTTTGGATTAGCCTTCGCCACGCCCCGTTCTCAAGACAAGTGTGGCGAGAGACGTGGGAAGTGGAAAGTGAACTCGGTTCGCCCGGGGCCCACTTCGACGGAGATGCGAGAGCACGGGGCTGGACGAAACGCCGGGTCACTTAAGTCGGCCGATCCCCCGTCCCTTGGACTGCGCTGCCTCTCTCATATGAGTCAGTGGAAGGTAATCTGGGCTCACCTGAGACCAACATTCACTGGGCTTGTTATCTGGACCGAGGCGTGAGGGTGTCAGCGGCCATCGACTGCGAGATCAGTGAAGACAGCTGAGCTGCGAAGTTTAGATTTCTTCAGCCCTTAAACATCCAACATGGTGTCTACACGAATGAGATTCATATAAGTTGAATCTTCACTTTTCATCGTGTTATTCAGACACGATGAAATTTCGTAGATGTTATCTATTTCATAGATACTATCTATCTATGAAAAAACAGACCTGCATTTGAGTTACTGTGTAGAGACGACCAGCAGGAAGCGGCCTGGCATTTCACAGTAATTTGGAAAATGCAGGAAACCAGTGCCATCTCGGCCTTTCTCGGCCTTTCTCTGAGAGGTCTGGACAAATCGCCTGCAGCCTATCACATGTCTGGCGGTCTGATATACAGATCATTCCTATCCTGCACATTTCATTTAAGGGCTTCATTGCAAAGTCAAATGTTCTAACAGTTCGTCAGGAGTTCGAGGTCGTCATGTATGCGATTTCTGTAGCTAATGTAACAGGCTGAGAATAGAAACATATTTCACAAGACTTCATATTACACGGGCTGTTATTTTTCTATTCACACTTGGAAAGATTTTGGAGCGAGGTCATTCACGACACTTGGCTCATGCACACCTTGGTACAGATGTCAATAAATGGACGCCAGACGTCCGCGCATGCTCGCCGCGGAGAGAGAAGCCCCTCCTTCCCTGCAGACGACCCGAAGGCGCAGTGGAGTGCGCGGCGAAAAGGACACCCCCGGTGTCCCTGCCCCAGAACACCCCCAGATGACCGCGGACGTGCGGCAGGGAGGCGTTGCGCCTGGTGAGAAGCGCGAGGGGATGACGAGAAGGTGTTCTCGGGGTCACCTCCGGAGCCAGAGCGGGGAACGCACGCGTGGTCCCCCCTGCTCGCTGCCGGCTTGCGCACCTGCGCGTCTGCGCAGCTGGCCCGAAGCCACCAGGGGCGCACCTGCAGGAGACTGGCAGCCCCCCGGGGAGTCAGGCTGGTCCCCGGTCCCCGGTCCCTGGTCCTGGCAGCCCCGGGGGCGGGAACAGGCCCTTCCCAGAACTCTCACTGGGATAGACACACCATTTTCCCGCCCCCAAGATTTCATCTGCCCGCAGAGTGGAGACGACTAAGAACCAACAAGGACTCGGTTCACCAAAACTCCTGTAGCACGGAGAGCCCCACAAAGCTCTTCGTTGCCGAGTGGGTGACAGAGGGCGCCAGGCCCGCGCACCGCGTCCGGTCCCGGTGCTCTGGGGCTGCGATTTCCCGTGTCGTTGCTGCGGGGTGTCAAGCAGGCGGGCTCCGGGGAGCGGCCCGTCTCCCCCAGTGCGAAGGACGCCCGGGAACCGTCTGCGGACACTCGGGACTGGGCAGGAGCTAAAGCCAAGGAAACTGCTTAAAATTCAGTGCAGCCCAAACTTGGCTGCAATGGGAATCCCTGGGAAGCTTCTGGAAATTGCCCCCGTCTTGGGGGTGGTGCCCGGAAATCTGTAGCTGTGGCAAGGTCCCCTTGTGCTGAGGCCATCAGCTTAGAAGCCAGAGCTCTGCTCACAGCGCTGTGCGGTGAGCTGTAGCCCAGGGCGGTGGCTGCGGGGTCCTGGTCCCCACCTGGGCCCAGCTACTGTGCATGGTGACTTCGGAATGGCTGGAAGCTGCGCCCCGAGGGAACTGCCCTGGGCTCCCCGCCTGCCTAGGCGGGAGCAGCTCCGGTGAGGTGCTTGCTCCAGAGGCCCCCAGGGAAGCCAGTCGCTGTGCCAGCCTGGTGCTCCTCCCCGCCCCCCTATCAGAGTTCTGTCCTCAGTCACCTCTCAGCCAAGGGTCCTGGGGAGGCTGGAGCCCCGCCTGACCAGGGCAGCACCAGGAGCTGGTCAGAGATGCAGAAGCTGCGGCAGCCCAGCTGCTGAGCAGGCGCGTGGGAATGGCACAGACGGATGCCCTGGTGACCGCGTTTTAGCGTGCCTGCAGGAGCAGGGCTCCCAGACCTTGCTCAGATTGTCACCCAGGTGTGCGTTGCCAGGGACAAGCACACCTGCCCGCTCTTCATGCCACCCAGGTGTCTGTGGCTGGGTGAGCCCTCTTTAAACGAAATAGAAGCTTTCCACAAAAAAACGAAACAACTCCTCCCTCCCCACCCCCCATCCCCAACAAAAAAGTCTACACAAGCAGCAAGGGCGTGTGTTAAGGGAAGGGGCATTTTATGCTTGAGGCTTGGCAGGTTCCCAGGTTCTACTGTTCTGGAGTTTTTGAGATGTTTAAGAACTATAAAGGGAAAAATTCGGCTGCAATTTGCGGTTGGGAAAAACACGGAAAACTTGAAATAAATAAATGTTAAAATAAGTGCCCACAAAATATTCTATTACACCAACTGGTTTCCTGCAATTTGACTAAACCCAGATATATTTCATGTGGGATGTGGTGAATTCCCAATGTGTCTGCTCTGTAGTGGCTCGGGGCCTCGGCGGCCGGCCACAGGGCCAGTTTGGCTGGGGGCGGGGGCTGACTCAGCTCTTCTCCCTCCGGCCGGAGGCGCAGAAGGGGCAGGAGGAAGGCGAGGGTCCCGAAGGCTGGGTCTCTGGGCCGGTTCTGTTGCTTGGGACGGGCTGCCCTTCTCGTCCATTAAACGGGAATGTCAAGGTGACCCGGAAGAGTTTGGGCTGCTTTCCACGGAGCACCCGCCCTCTCCTGCAGCACACGCTGGGGGAGCATCCTGGCCACCTGGGCTGGGCCACTGGTCACTCCAGATGTTCCTTAGGGCCTGGCTGGGTGTCTCGAACTGTTTCGAGCTTCATTTTCTTTTTCTCTATGTTAAAAATGAGTTTGTTAAGTTGACTTTAACTTTGTGAAAGTGTGATCTGCATACACTGAAACACCCCCTTTTAAGTGTACAGCTTGATTAATTTCGACAAATGCACACGACAGCGTTAACTGCCAACATAATCTAGCTATAGAATATTTCTGCAAACGCTCGCTGCAGTCAACCCACCCTCGACTTGCGGGCAAGTGCTGATCTGCTTTCGGTAGTTGGACTTCTCTAAAATGTTTGGATAAATGGACAAAAGTCTCCAGTTGTGAAGTAAACACATACGGGAGATGTAACATAGAAATGACAACCGTCGCTAACCTGCTGGATGGTATCCCTGAAAACTATTAACAATAAATCCAAAAGGTACTCGTCACAAGGAGAGGATTTTTTTTCTTCCTTTTTTGTATCTGAATGAGACGATGGATGTTAACTAACCTGACTGGGGTGACTGAATCACAGTGTGCGCAAGTCAGGCCTCTGTGCCGTGTGCCCTAAACCCATACGGCGCTGTTCGTCCGTTACATATCGATAAAGCTGGAAAAAATAAATGGTCGAAGGGCAGTGACGAAGCAACACCTTCGTCTCATTTCTCATCCCCGCAGGGGGACGTCGCGTTTCCCGCCAGCGAGTGCCGCGTGGGCCGTGAGGGTTTGCGCCCGCCCTGTACCGAGCTGAGGAAGTCGCCCCAGGCCCGGTTTGCTGAGTCTCCTCGTCACGTCCATCTTTCCCGAATCCAGCGTGAGGGGAACGCTGGCCTCACACGGCGAGCGAGGAACTGGTCCCCTCCGCGTCCGTCCTGCGGGGGAGAGTGTAGAGAACCGATGTACCCCCTCCCTGAGTGTGCGGTGGGTTTTGGGGTACACCGGTGCACCCTGCCGGACCCGGCGCTGAAGTGCTGAAGCCGAGGATGTTGCTGGCAGAGGTGCACCGGCCAAGAAAGCAACGAAGCCCTTAGGAGTTTTGTGACCTGTACATACGACACATAAAGGGAAACGTTTTTAAAAACCCAATAAAATTCTTTGAAGGAAAGAACGTGGAAATAAACGAATGAAGCAGATGTTCAATATTTTACAAATACACGTTGGTGCATTGTGGGGCTTCTCATAAAGAAGCACTTCAGGCAGATGAGACTAACACGCAGCGTACGAGGGCGGAGGTGCTCGCGAGAGGCGTCTGCTTGCAAATGCCGAGTGAGTCTGTGCCAAACCAGGTAGCTCATGTCTGACCCCCCCCAGCGGCCACACAGTCCCCACACTGAGGAACTGCTAACGACATGGAAATCCAGCTGCGGAAAAACTAATCCTAAATGAAATGATTTTTCACCACAACTTGACAACTGTTCTTGCAGTGCCGACATGGCAGATTTTCGGTCCATTGTGATTTGAACGTGATGGAGACGTGCAGAATTCTCTGGGCTTTCTCTCAAGCACACACAGCTGCTCCGGGCTGTATAATCCTGGGGAGGATCAAGTCAGCAGCAGTGGGCTTTGTAGTGTGAAGGCTGAGTGGGATGGCACAGCTTCAGTGACAGCTACACGCCGGAGCAGTTACGAGATCACGGAGTGCTTCCCTCTCAGAGCTGGCCGGCTTCTTAACGACGGTTCCAGTCAGCTCGTGGGGGCGGCACTTACCACATCCTTGCTCCCCCGTGGTCAGCTTTCAATACGGTGGCCACAGAGATCCTTTCCAAATGTGAATCAGACGTGTTACTGCTGTACTCACACACTCTACCAGCTGGCTCTGCATTTCTCTAAAGAGATAAAGTCTAAAGTCATAAGTCACAGCCCTTGGAAAGGCTGGCAGGCTCCAGGATGCCCGTTCTTCCTATCTGCTTTCTCACCCCCATGTCTGCCTGTCTGTCTCTTATTCGTAGGGAAAGCCGCACCCTCAGTCTCATTCCTCTTCAGCATTTTGTCCAGTGAAAGACCTTTATGGAGCATCAGGTTGGAACTATGCTCTGATACACCTAAATCCATCCAGAGATTAAAAAAAATAAGCCACACCTTTAACTCGGCCATGGCACACGGCTGGGTTCTAATTGGTTTCTGCCCCTCCGACACTTCCTTCAATTTATATTTTAGTGCTTGAGACAGAAAGTTCTCTTCCAAATCTGCACATCCCTCTGTGGATGTGATGGCAATGACGAGGAAATCCGGGCTGGAGGTCACTTTAGTCTGGGACAGGCTCAGGTCGCATAGCGAGAAACACACCTGGGCGGACACCTGTTTGAGTAAGTGTACAGTTCTCCATCTTTCCCACTTACAGCCTTCCGCCCTGACCTGTCCCCTCCGATAAGACAGAATATCTGTATCTCATCACAGTTTGACTTTAATAACTTCATGCTTTCCCAGAAGATAAAATGGACTTAGGATAGCTTGACGCTGTTACCCTGCTGCTAACCGGCTGTTACACGGTCTCTTGTCTCCGTACATTCATATTTTAGCCCCATGTCCTTTTCGTACTGTAAAGTCGAAGCTAATTTAGATTTACTCCTACATTCGCCTGTCTTCGTCCTTCGTCCTTTAGCATCCCTGCATCTCGGATCAGCGTCCTTTGCTCAAAATGCCTTCGTCAGCGTTTTCTCTAGTGTGGGTCTGCGGTGACAAACCACGTCAGTCACTGCTTGAGTGGAAACGTCTTTATTTTACTCGCACTCGAAGGCTGGCCATCATTTCACCTCGCGCTCACGAGGCCGTCGCCCCTCCGCCTTCGGGCTTCCTCCTTTACGCTGGGAGCATTTAGTTGAGGAGGGTCCGTTTTCCGCTTTGGCTGATTTCTCTTCCTATGTAATGTGGAAGGGAGGATCTTTCATTTGGTCTGTTTGAGAGTCAGTGGGCTTCCTAAATCTGTGGATCGATTTCCTTGGTGAGTTCTGGGATTATCTCTTCAGCGATCACCTCCATCCCATTCGATCATTTCCGGCTTCTGGGATTTTAAAGAAACCCATCGATGCATCTTTAAAACATTGACCCTTTTGTGACACCCCATACGTTGTCACTGGGCTCCACATTCTGGAGAGTTTCTTCTGGGTGAGTAACTTCTCTTCAGCTGCATTGACCCAATGACTCACCCAGGGGCTTCTTGCTTTTCGTTGTTGTGTTTTTCAATTCTAGAATTTGTTTTTAGTCTTTTTAAAATCAGATTTGGTGTTCTACTTTTCATATTTTTCAGGTCCCTGATAAAATGCTCAAGCTTAGATAGTTTTCTTTAGTCACCCTTGACTTGCCTGATGCCGCGTACCGAATCCCACGGGAAGGCTCGTCGGCGCCTCTTCCAAGCACAGTCACAGGAGGACAGCGTCTGACCATTCTCGCAGCGGCCACTGGCTTCGCGTGGCATCATCTCACACTCGTATTTCTGCAACGTTCTCCTCACGGGGCTCCCCGCTGCCCACCCTGGCCGTCAGGGGCCGTTTAAATCCTGTAGCAGAGACCCTTCTGCGACGCTGTCGGGTCCTGTCATTCGGAGGAATGGTCGGTCCTCCAGGCCACTCGGTAAAAACTGAAACACCTGCAATGACCTGCAACGTGCCCTCATCGCCTCGTGTCTCGGAACCTGCTCTGCACAGACCCCACACGGCTTTGTCCTTCGCCAAGTCCAGCTCTGGCCCAATGCCGCCTTCTCCGCCAAGCCCGCCCTGACCACGCTCATCTATTATCCTTAATCGTCCGTCCCCCGTCTCACGGATGGTGGTCCCACAAGCACGGGAACACGCTGTGTTCACGCGTGCACCTCACGCGCGTGGGACGGTGCCTGGGACGTCGGCGCCCTCGTATTTGTTCAATAAATCAACACATTAATTACTTATTTAATTTGTTAACCTCTTTTGTGCAGTAAAACCCTTCACAAAAATTCCTGTATACTGTCCGTATATAGAACCGATGACCGCGAAGTGGCAACTTCCGCCCCGAAGCGGGAGGCCCAGGACGCCCCGCTCACCCTTGCCGTGTTCCGGGGGGCGCTCTTCCCGACTCGAGGGTCCCGTGGAAGTCACCGGCCTGGCTGTGCTTGGATGCGACTCATTTCTGTGAACTCACCGCAGCCACCGTGAGTCTTCACATCAGGTGGCACACATCACGATGGAACGCGAGATCCAGCGGATCCCCTGGTGAACTTGGGGCTCAACATACAGATGTCCATTCTGATCCCCCAGGACTCACCAACAGGCGGGGACAGGAGGGGACAGACAGTGGAAGCTGGTGGCTCTGAGCCCCACGTGGAGTCGCTAGGCCCTAACGGCGTGGGCCCTGCCGTCCCGCGTTTCCTGGGTGATCTGAGAAAATGGTCTCACTGTGGCAAGTGGTCCCACGGTGGCCTCCTCAGCACCTGCGCCGGAATCAGCATGATGGACAGTACCTAACGCCCACCGGCTTGTCTTGAGGCTGTGATGTCACCCGGCATGAAACACGGTGATGCTAGTCGGGGTGACAACTCCAGACTTCTCCCTCTGTTACGTTTAGTCACCTCTTCTGAGAAACTCAGGACTCTGTTTCTCCTGGACCAAGTCAGGGGCCATCCTTGGCACGCCCTGAAGCATCTGAGCTCGAATGGTGCCCTCAGAAGACAAATGCTGAGGCCCCCAACCCGCACCGTGATGGGGCCTTGCTGGGAATGGGGTCTTCCTAGACATAACCAAGTCAAAGTGAGCTCGTTTGGGCGGGTCCCAACCCAGTAGGACTGGTGTCCTTATGGGACAAGCAGAAGACACACAGAAAGAAGGCTATGTGACAGCAGAGGCAGAGATCGGGGTGACGCAGCTAAAAGCCAAGCCGGCCACCAGCAGAGGCTGGGGGAGGGGAAGGACCCCACCCAGCTTCCGAGGGCAGGCGTCCTGCCCACGCCTCTGAACCCGAGAGAAGGGGCTTCGCCTCCGCAGACGGGTCGGTGTTCCCTCACTGCGCCCGACAACGGTTCCCAAGGAAGAACCATACGCCCCGTCCTCTCTCTGCTCGATGTCCCCGCCTGCCCGTCTCCACCCCTGCGACCTTCCTGAGGTTCCAGGAAACGTCTGCTCCCCCACGCACTCCATAGCTCGAATCCTGGGGTGCCTGGGCCCGAAGACCAGTGCCTGGGCTGGAATTTATGAGGGCTTCCAGAAGCCCCTCGTGTGCCCTCAGGGGGCCTCGGGAGCCTCAGCGTTTCCTGGGCGGTTCCCCCACGACTGTAAGAACTACGTAAATATTAACTGCCCTGCAGTCATGGCTACTTTCGTGTTTAAACCATATCTCCCATCACCTTCACACGGTGACGTGCGTTAGACTAAATGCGGTCACACTTAGACTTACGTAATGAGGCTCTGGAAAAATAACGGACAGCAAAAAATATAAAGACTGACATTTTAAACAATAATATACAAAGAGAAAAGAGGCCGTGCCATCGAGAGATTTCCATCTTCTAGGAAAGACATGCTGACAATCCGCAGAACCAAATTTGTCTCTCCTGGCAGCTAAAACACCGTCAGCGGTACAATCTCTCTGGTCTCCCTGTGCAGAAAGAAAAAAGCACTAAAAAAACAAAAAACAAAAAAAACAAAAAAAAAACAAAAGAAAAACTGTAAATTTTTTTTAATGTTTCCATTGCTTTTTTCCTCCTCCTGGCCCTTCCTTTCAATTAATGAGATTAAACCCTAGCTAGCTGGGCGGCTGGGGCCGGGCGAGGCGGCGGGCTTCCCGGCCGGGGCGCAGGTCTGTTCCCGGGCGCCGGTGGCTGCAGCGGACAAAGCCCGGGGTGCAGACGCCGGCGGCGCAGCGACAGGCTTCCTGAGCGCGCCCCGCGTCTCCTGCTCCCGTGTCCCCTCCGTGCGCGCGTCGCGGACTGTGAAAAGTGAAGGCGTGGAGTGAAATGAAACATCTGAAAGATACACGCGGGTTTCAGAGGAAGTTACAGGCGGAACGTGCGTTCAGGGCTCCTCGTCTTCGTACAGGATCAGTGTTGTGTGAGTGTGCGCGTGCAGAGCGTGTGCGTGCAGAGCGTGCACACGCGCACGTATGCACACGCCGTGCGGTCCCCTGGAGGAACGGCGAGGGAGGTGCACGCTGAGCGTGGCCCCTGCACGGCGTGCACAGCACTGTCCTCGTTTCGGGCTTCCCTCTCCAGGGGGCCGTGCCACGAACGACCTCGATGGCTGACTGCGGGTCCCCAGGACGCGGTGACGCCGCGGGGACCTGAGCTCTCTGCCTGCTCGCCCTCCGCGAGGAGGCATCGCGGCTCGGGCTCCGCGCCGCCTGGAGGGGCGCCCCCGCCAGGCTGCTTCAGAGCGGGGCGGGGGGGGGTGTCCGCGCCTCCGGGCCGTGTCGCCGCGGACGCCGGGCCCAGGCGCTCGGGGGCCGCAGGGGCGGAGCCAGCCGCCCGCAGGCCCCTCCCCGCCCGCCCCGCCCTCGGCGAAGGTCAGGGGCAGGATTCACGCCATTTCCCTCCCTCGAAGCGGGTCGCGCTCGCATTTCTCCCCCGCCGACATCCGTTGAAATCAGTATCTTGACATATTTTGCAAAACGTATCCTTTCTCGCCTTCTTTGGATGCAAACCGCGAGCTCATCTTCTGGTAGCACCCGTTTTATCTGCCTGTCTAATTTTGCATAAAAAATCGTGTTGTGATAGGGCTGATTCGAACTCGTTTCATGCAGTGTGCAGGCTGCCTGCAATGAGATCTCGCACTGACGTCCGCCAATCACCGCGCGGATCTAGGGACCGTGCTGCCTGCCCCTCGGCTCCTTCCGCTGGGCAGTTGTCGCTCATGCCGGAGAGAGGCTTAGACAGGAAGAGAAGGAGGCTCTGTCCGAAACAGCGTCCCGAGCTGCGATGCCCTCACTCCGATTGCTCTCTTTGCTGTGCGCCCGATAACTGAGGGCTTATAAAAGGCATCATCCTGGGCATCTCTGGGTTACACCCTCACCGTGCCAAGGAGGATGGAAGTACCCGTTTTTCTTTCCCAGGTCTCCCTTTTTTGGCCTCTCTCCAGCGTTTTCACCTCGCTATCTTTGATTTGCTGCAGTGAAAGCATGTGGGGAATTAAGGAGCTGACTCGATCACTCCTTAAAGTGCATAACCTTAGCTGACAAGAGCTGACTTATTAACTATATGAATGAAGTTCGCACGCAGAGAGACCGGTCCTGCAGTGAATATGCAGCGAGACCTAGGTGGATGGCAATGAAGCCACCCACCTGAACCCAGTGGACAAGCTGCCCCTGTCGAAGTTCTGAGCCTGGGTCTCCAGCTCAGGGGACCTCTGCCGTTGTAACTGGCAAGAGAGAAAACCATGATTCAAAACTAGAAAGGTCTGGAATCGGAAAGAATGGACACAATCACTCTGCTCCCAGTGTCATTTGTGACCTTTAAAGAAATCTGGAGGCACGGAGGAGGCCACCGGTTGGAGAAAGGAGAGTTAAAATTACTATGAATTTACAAAAATGCTCTTTGTAGCCACTTTCTTCCCAGGCCACGAGGCTCCTGGCACCAACTTTTAGTTAAAGGTGTTGCACTGTGTGACATTTTGATCTGAGCTGGCAGAGGCTGCCCAGGGAGTGTGGGGACAAGGGGCGGTCCCAGCCCGGCAGCCCTGGAGACCTGGCTTCAGTGTGCCCAGATCACCAGTGTGCAAAGCCCTTCCGTTCCGTGTGGATGATCGACCTGAACACACGTTCGTGTTCTCTGCTGGAAACTGGGCCTCCTTACCCTTCTAGCTTGGTTCCTGGGCCCTCAGGGCAGTCACTGGGCTTCCACCTGTGTTCGAACCTGGGACATTCTCCCTGGGGCTTAACCGTGGCCCGCATCTCCCAGCACTAACAATGGCTAACCGGCTAACTGACCCCATTGCTTAAAGACAGGAGGGCGTAGATATGCCCGTGCTATTTATATTATTAGAAATCTGTGTGCACCAGGCATTGGAGTGAATGCAGAAGCCGGCAGGGTTCCTGCCCCTCCAGACTGCTTTTGCTGCTGACGTATTTGCTCCTTAATTTGCATTCATGGCCGGTGTTCTGTTTTGTGTCAATAACACCCACACACACACACACAAAAAAACAGGGCAGAAGAAGCTAGAAACCATGCGCCAGCAACCCTGTCTGCAGGGCGTTCAGACTATTTGCGTCCCCTCAGACCATCCTTTTTGCCCGCAAATCCCATTTTTCACTCTGTTCTTGAGAGTGCGGCGTTTTTAGCCCTGGCTACCTGGCGTCACGCCCCGCCGCAGCCGCTCTGCCTGCGGAGCCGCAGCCTCGCAGCGCACAGATGAAATATTTAAAGTTTCTCCTGCAAAGGAGGAAAGGTGGCTCGGCCCCGCTGGCGCGCGGGTGGGGGAGGGGTGCAGTACACGTGCCCGGCCTGCCGGCCCCAGTGGCTTGATTTATGAGTCTGATAACAAAAATCCCATTAGGCTGCTCTCATTGAGAAAAAGGAGCCAGAGGAAAAAAAAGCCGTGTGTGTCACCGAGCGGCATTGACGCAGGCAGCTCTGACGCCAGCAGCCGGGCGGGGGCGCGCGTGATGGGGGCGCAGGGGGCCCGCGAGGGGCGCGCGAGGGCCGGCTCCCCGGGCCGCATCTGCCTTCCCCACTGCCGTGCCCCGCGAGACCCCAGGTGCCATTGCACCCCTTTCTCTGGACCCCGAGTCTTTCTGGCCCACCCTCTCCCTCTCCTCTCCCTTCACCCCTTCCCCTGCACTCCACTGCCCACACTCTCCTCTGCCACTTTGAGCCCTCCACCCCAGGCTCCCCGCCCCACGCTGCACCTCCATCCCCTGCACCCACTCAGCAGTCCCTCAGGCCAGCCCCAGAGACAGCCGCCCCCAGCACCCCCCAACCCCTCCCCTCCGTTTGCCTTGGAGAGCAGAGGAGGGGCAGGTGCAGGATGGAGGGGGAGGGGTACCCTAGCTGGGTGGGGGGGCCTACAGGTTGCAGCCCCAGATGAAGGGGCTCCTGGGGGCTCCAGTCGCCATCATCAGAGCCCCCTGCAGACCTGTGCTGCCCCTAGCCATGCCCCCAGCGGCCTCTCCAGCCAGTGCCTCCTGCTCGAGGCCCAAAGCCTCCTGGAGTCGGGGCTATTTCTGTGTTAAAAAGTCTTCCCGACAGGAGAGCGCAGCGGTGGGTGCTGTGCTCGGAGGGTACACTCTGATCCCGCCCCTGCGCCCACCCGCATCCTGGGGTGTTTCCGCGCAGCCCTGCCAAGCCCAGGGCTTGAGCCCCCAGGGGCACGCCCACCTCCTGGCATGTGGGGACAGCCTGAGGGGGGGGGGCATCAGGGGCAGGTGCAGCTCTTGTGGCCTGAAGGTCAATGCTGCATCTCCATTGAAGCAAAACATGCCTGGGACCGGCAGCTCTTGGATGGCCAGACGTCCAGACCCGTGGGTTTTCTCGTGCTTTCTGGACCAACACTGGGCCCCTTCTACTTCCTTGTAAATGTGCCGGAAAATCCGCACACAGGCGGGGCCTGAACTGGCGGCCACAGTTCAGCCCTCGGCCTTAAATTCTGGCATGTCTGCTTTCACACCCGCTTGGCGTGGCGCACGTGTCATCTGCGACGGGCCAGCGGCACTGACCTTCGAGCCCAGCTGCAGCATCCTCCTGGTGCGGGGAGCTCGCGAGAAGCCCTCTCGTTGCAACTTCCTACTAACCTGCAGCAAAGCCTCATTACACCTTAGAGTGAAACGCAGGGGTCCCCATGCACCTCCATCTAGAGCAGCATCACTCACGGCGGCCACGTGGTGGAAAGAACCCAGATGTCCATCAGCCGGTGAATGGAGAGACAAGTGTGGCCTCTCGGTGCGACCAGGTGTCATTCGGTGAAAAGGAGTGGCATGGAGACACCGGCCACGGCACGGGGGGGCCTCCAGGACAGTGTGCGGCAGACACGAGAAGATGCATGTGTGTGTGTGTGTGTGTGTGTGAGATTCCTCTCCTCTGCGGTTCCTGGACTCGTCCTGTTCACGGAGGCCGGACGGAGAAGGGAGGTGCCGGGGCCAGGGGAGGGGGAGGGTGGGGCCTCACAGCTTAGTGGGGACAGAGTTTCTGTTTGGGACGATAAAAAATACTAGGTCACAA
Organism: Pteropus medius; assembly: GCF_902729225.1. Taxonomy (NCBI): domain Eukaryota; kingdom Metazoa; phylum Chordata; class Mammalia; order Chiroptera; family Pteropodidae; genus Pteropus; species Pteropus medius. Next base: position 5,282,182 of record NW_024340700.1, on the reverse strand, counting down.
TGCTGGTGGCTGCACAACACTGTGGATGTCGTCAGCGCCACTGAGCTGTACGCTAAGGACGGCTCTGTGACGTGCATCTTACCACAATAACGAACAGACAAACATGAATGCCCCTTAGAAGGGACGCCGCGCTCTGGGGTCCTCCGCGAACTGCCAGTTTTGAGAACAGCCCCCCTCAGGCTGGCGCCCGTGGCTGCAAACATCTGGGTTCAAGTGCACCTTCTGCTGCCTTAACACCAGAATGAGGCAAGATCCAAAGACGCTGAGGGCTTTCGGCTTCTCGTACTGCGCCCCAAAGATCATCGGACCTGTTGGAGAGTATCTGGGAGTGGACCGAGTTCTTACACGCGCTGGACCCGTGACAATGCCTTGCCGGAGGCACCCCAAGACTGCTGTCCCCAATACTACGCGGACGCCAGGAAACGCAATGAATATTTTTTTGAAGAAAAATCATTTCAACATCTTTTGGTTACTGCTAACCTAAATGAATTAGGCCGCCGAGAGAGGACCACGAATGTAGACTGCGAATTTGTCATCGAACGGTGTGGGTCGAAGTCCAACATGGTCTTCCCGGGCTGAAACCAAGGTGTCGCTGGGGTTTGGAACGTGAGCCCGGCCTTTCCCTGCACCCACGGGCCTTGGCTCCTGGCCCCTTCGTCCATCTGCCACAGCCCGGAACCTCCTCTCTCAAGGATCCGTGTGATTAAATTGGGCCCTGGCCACCTGGGTCATAACTCAGGTTATTCTCCCCGTCACGAGGCCCACAGCCTGATCCCACTGCAGAGTCCCCTTTGCCGCGTCAGGGGCCACAGTCACAGGTTCTGGGGACTAGGGCGTGGACATGTGTGGGGCGGTGATTCTGGAGGCCACACTAAGGCACCTGTCAGGGTTCACGGCCTCGTGTGAGGAGATACCGCTCGCCGCGATCTCGGAGGCCCGGAGCCGACTCGCTCACGGATCGACTAAGGCTCTCTCGGGCCATTGCTCCTTTAGTGGCTTCGCTCCTGCTTTAGACTCCTGGGGTCCCCTCCTGTCACCAGGGCGGCACTCCGCGGACGAGTGGTGGCTTCGTCACCGAGACTCAGGTGGGCAGTCACCAGCGCTGGCACGCAGTCTGCTTGTGGGGAAGGGGGCGGGCAGACACAGCTGGCCAGCGTGAAGTCAGTGGAAAGTGAGCTGGACACAGGGCCAACTCTGTAGTCACACGGGGTCCCCAGGCTTGGTCAGGACTTGGCGTTCGCCTTCTCAGAATTCTTAATAATTTTGAGCCAGCGTCTCTGCGTTTTCGTTTGTAGCCGGTCTGGGCTGGGCCGGACATCCTGCCGGGCTGGGCGGCTCCCCAGCTGGTCTTTCTATGGGAGCAGAGCATCGCCCTGCCCCCCAGGGCACTGCAGTGCTCTCTGTGCTCTGGCGCAGGTGTGCCTGGGAAGGGACACGGCTCTCCAGTGTCCCGCGAGGGTGCTATGTGGAGCCAGGGCGGAGTGGACCCTGCTGCCACTCCATCCTTATGAGTCAGCACGAGAGGCTCTGCTGCTGTAACAAGTGGCGGACTCCGGCGCCTCCGGCTCGACCCGATCCTGAGTCCCGACTCCAGGGCCCATGGTAGTGGGTCCTTCCTGGCTCATCAGCCCCAATCACACCATCCCTGACTGCCCGCTGCACACCTTCCCTCAGTCTCTAGAAGGCTCTCTCCCTTGAGCACCTCCACCTAGAACCACCTCCCGTTCCCTGGATAACACGCACTCTGCCTTGAGGTCCTGTGAAAATATCACTTCAGAGACACCTGCTCCTACCTCTTTCTATCCCACCCCAAAGCACACAGCTCTAGTGTGGCTTGCGACCGTACCGCACGGGTCCTTCATAGCAAACATATACCACAACTCGTAGTTGCATAGTGACACACGCGATGTCCTCATCGTCCCGTCCTGCCAGCCCCAAGAGTGCAAACTCCCCCAGGCACTGACCCCGCTGCTGGCGCCCAGCCTGTGCCCCAGTGCGTGCTGGGCTGTGCCCGGCACACGGGCGATGCTCAACGTGCCTGTTTTCTAAGACTAAGTGAGTGAAAGGAAAAGTCTGTAGGCGGAGAGGATGGGCAGAGGCTAGGACAGCTTGTTCGTATGGCCGATGTTCAAGTTCAAGCTCTATCACCAGCCAGCGTGGTTGCAAACTCGGTGGGAAGAGGGGTCGATCCCACGCCCTTGTGCCTATGGGCTGGGACCATCCCCAGGCAAAGCGCTCACTGCTTTTTGGCTTCTTCGGTTTTCTTCCCTTGGGCAGGATGTTTCCATTTCTGTGGTCTGTGAACCCTTATAATTCATCATTTCCTTTTACAATTACTTGCAGTTGAAAGATTTGATCAGCTATTTTCAGTATTTAAGATAAATGTGTCTCAGGATATTAAAGGCAATTGGTAGACACAAGCAACTTTTTAAAAAAGGGATCTCGAGACATTTGAAATAAATTAAAGGTGTTTATTGCCATTCTTCCTCGATTTGGATAGAATTTCCACGGATATGCGGTTGTGGAAAATTTTCCATCTTTGATCTTTTGAACATGCACGATACATACCATAATAACCCTCTTACAACACTCATTATATACATTTATGTCTTATTTTAACATTGCCATGGTTACCGAAATAAGTAATTGAAAAAAACTTTTGATCGAAGATCAAGTTATAAATGGGTACACACTGGGACAGCCTGTTTTCTTACTCGTCGGTTAGTCAAAAATCTTAGCATTTCTCAACGGAAAATTCCAGGTTTGCGACAGGAGTTCTGACATGGAGCGTGCTGAGAACCATCTCGAACGTGAGAACAGCGACGTCGCAGCTTTCCGCGGCGTCCTCGCCGACCCTGCGTGTAGGGAAACCCGGTGCCGAGCTGCTGCCGGTCGTCTTGGGGACGGGCTGGGAGGGAGGACACTTCAGCAGCAGCGGAGAGACGTGGCCGCACCGCCCCGAACGTCGTGAAAACGTGTTTCTTCCCGAAGGGCGCCTGGTCGGACAGCGGGTGGTCCAGTGCGACTCAGGCTGGGAGCTGAGTCCTAATTTCTTCATTTTGTACTGGAAAGGAGAGTTTTTCGACGTTGGCATTTGGCTCGCCCTAGCAATTTTTCGCTTTCTTTAAAGCCTCTCATGTCCGCCCCTCGAAGAGCGTTAGGCTCGATTCTCAGTGCTGTTTCTGTCACGGCGTATCCGTCGCTGTTCTAAAATCGAGATGTTTCGGCAGAGGACATTTGACATACTTTTCTCTTCACAAAGTGGCCAATATCCGCGGTCACTAATGGGGGATGGGCGTGAAATCTCACGAGGAAATTGAAGTCGCTAAAAAAAAAAGGTTTGTACTACATCGAACCATGTCGGGTCTGACTAGAACGATGGCTGCTGTGTCTGGTAACCTTCCAGAAAGGATTTCGTGCTAAGGTAGGTGCGAACTGAAGTGGTAACACTGGAATCCCCTCGACTTCCTTCTGGCCAACCCTGACGGTCCGTCTCCTGTGAGCCAGGCTGCAGACGCAGAGGGGCTGACACGTGACAGACACGTGACGGGGGCTGACACATGACGGATGCTGTTGACACGCGATAGACACTGTGATTGCGTCTCCCAGTTCTCGTCTTCAGCAGATCTGGTCTGTTTGGGGTGCAAGGCGCGCGGCCCCGGCGGAAGCAGCCCGCCCTCTTCTCTGGTGGCCGTGTCAGCAACATAGTCCTGCCGACGAGACGTAGGCCAGCTCCCGAAGGTTTCTGGGCAAGTTGCACTTTTCTTGATGAAAGGAGCAGACATCAGTCTTTCTTCGATCATCTTTATGCCTCGAGCACAAAATGGCACCTGGACCCGAGCAGACGAGTCGCCCGTGAAGGGACCAGGGGAAGTTACGGGTCAGGAGGCGCCTTGAACGGCTCTGGCATCGCTGAGCCGCCGACCGGCCAGCAGTGGCCGCTTCCAGGGCCCCGGTTGCTCCTGGAAGACAGCGTCTCCCCTGGTACACGAACCCAGACACGACACTGTACCGCCCAGCGGGGCCTCGGCCACTGCGGGAGGCCTGCAGGAGCTGGTGTGTCTGGGGGACCTCAGGGCCTCTGTGTGTTTGGGGAGTGGGGAGCCAAAGCTGGCGGGGTGAGCGAGGGCCAGCAGCGACGGGCTGTCTGCGGCCAGGAGGCCATGGGCTCTGGACCGGGTGTCATCTGGTCAGACATCCTTTCATGAAATGACGCCGGGTGTGGGGCAGAGGGGGCAGGACTGGGGACAGTGAAGAGCAGATGGCCTGCGTGGTACTTGAGGACAGAGAGGAGAAGGGACTTTTCGTGACACTGATGGCTTCCAGAGGGAGGCGGGGTGCAGAAGCCCAGTGAGGCTTGGAACCGAGCCACGGGAAGAACGAGAGAGGGCACAGAGGGACCCGGGGCCTGGCGAGGGCTGGAGACCGTGAGCCCATCTTAGTTCCCAGGGCCCGTGATGGGGCGCTGGCAGGAGGTCTAAGACCAAGGCGGCAGCGGCCACCCCAGAGCGAGCAGCAGACCCTGCCCGGGTCCGTGTGGCCCAGCGACTCCTAGCCCAGAAGACGCCGCCGTCTCAGACCCAGAGCTTCGACGTCATCACCCGTGCCGACAGGCCCCTGTCTCTCCCGGCTTCTCTCTTCACTTTCCTCCTGCCAGGCGAGGTTTGTTACATCTTGTCACCGGAGTTGAGCCCGGACCAGAGCGGTGGCGGGAGCAGGTGCACAGACAGCCTCCCCTTCTCCTTTCTTACGGGCGCCTCTGTGAGCCGACCGAGCTCAAAATAATTACCCGCCGCCTTACGGAAAGACGGGAAAAGCCCGCGTACTTTCCGCTGCATCAAAGGCGGCCGGTCCTGCTTTTTCCTCCCGGGAGGAAAAACGGTCTTACACTTTCGGGAACTGTAGCGGCTTCTCTGTTAAAAGTTCCATTTTCAAATAATTCATTTCTTAGTGAAGATCTTTAAAGCAGGGCGTGGCATCCCCTCAGAGGCGTGGTGCTCACACTGGCCTGCCCTCGGTTGCCTGAAGAATCACAGCGTCTTAGGACCAGAAAGAATCTTACCGGGGAGTGAGCCCAACCCTTTCATTTTCTAAGGACGGAAGATCAGATACGGAAAGACGAAATGGCATTTCTAGAGTTAAACAGTGCGTTAACCATGGTGGGGATGAAAATGAAGGAAAAAAATGCAGGTTTCCTAAATTTCAGTTAAAAGTTCTTCGCCCTTGCTCTCCTGGAAGGGAGGTGTTTCAAAGTCTGTGGACGTATAGAGACAATAGATAGATACGTACGTGGTAGATAGATGACAGATAGATGACAGTTGATAGATACATATAGATTGAGAGATGATAGATAAATGATGGATAGAGGATAGATGGCAGATAGATTGATAGATCATAGAAGGACAGATAATAAATTTATAGGTAGACAGATGTTAGGTAGATATAGAGAGACTGCACTTTGACATTCTGTCTATAGATAACACACACGTTTGATCCTTACACCAAACTACTAGGTAGTCAGGGCAAATGTTATTCCTGTCCCCATGTTACAGGCGAGGAAACAGAGTCTCGATAAGACCAAACGACTTCCCCACCTGCTCCGAGCGAGAGCATGAGGGAACGGAGAGCAGAAACCACGCCTGGTTCCAGCCGATTTCTCTTCGGTGTATCTATTACGTAGCTGAGAGGGATGCACCAGGTTCGCGATCTACGCTCGGCGTAGTAGGCACAGGTTAGGAAGCCGACGTTTATGTAGCCTGAGTTCGTCACGCCCGACATTGCCTGGGGAGGAAGCAGCCTTGGACCCCGACCGTTCCAGTTCAGCGAAGCGAATACTTCCTTAAAATGTAGTGCATATGTTTTCACTAATGCAGATCTGTTTACAGTTGGGAAATGTCATTTGTTTTTCTTTTGAAAAGAAAACGGTAGGTGAATTGCAAGCTGGTGCAAACCCTCTGAGGAAGAATTCGATAATATCTAACAAAACTGTTTCTGTTCGCCTTGTGGCTCAGCAATACTACTTCTAGGAATTTATCCTGAAGTTACACCTGACAGTATGTACCTAAACGCACCAAGTGACGTATCACAGTGTCATTTGTAGTTGTAAAGCGTTGGCGATTATCCGAAGGTCTGAGCACAGGCGATCGGCTGGATGAACCGCGTCACGCTCACGGGCGAGAGCTGGTGGCTCTAGAAAAATGAGAAAGACACCGAGAGAGCGAAGGGGGCGACTTCCAGGGGCTGCGATTAAGCGAGGAACAGCAAATCGCAAAAGAGCAGATAATAGCATACGTTTATTATGGACCAGCGTTCCTTGAGAAATGGCTGATTCCAGGCTGGGGCCGGGGGGCACAAGGTGGGCCGGAAACACCGTGCTGTGCCGATGGGAGCACGTCCCGCGGACACAGGAGCCCGCTCGCAAGGTCCTGCTGGCCCTTCTAATGGAGCGAATACAAGCGAAATAATGACACAAGAATGAATTGTCTACCGCTGAACGTAAGAATTTATGCGTCACTAAGACTTTAATACTCGCATATCACTAACACACGAGCCAGTGAGCGAGGGGCGAGCGCAGGCTTCCGCGCGAGCGTGGAGACAGTCCCACCTGGAGGCGTCACGGCCCACGTGGGCCACGGCAGAACCCTCGCCGGAAGCCGACTCGGCAGATTGCGACGAGGAGCAGAGCGTTTGCTCACAGACTGCTGCTTCTCAGTGGCAAGGGACCGAAAAGAGTAACGATGCGGGGGAGAGCTCGGACCGGACCCCAATCAGAACCCAGAGTGCCACTGAGAACCAGTGGGCCTCGGAGCCTCCAGGTGAGAAATTCTGAAAACGACAGTGTCTCCCTCCGCCCCCAGAACACATGACCTCCACCTAACAGCTGGAAGCGGCAAACAAACCCACAGCAAGAAGCGTTTTGTTGAAAACAGGGAAGGGGAGTCTGTATTCTTTCAAAATGTCTGTGTCACGAGCGACAAAGAAGGTTCCGGAAGTGCCCCAGGTGGAAGGAACCTAAAAACTAGGGCAATTAAATGCGATCCCTGACCTAGACTGCATTCCGTTCTAGAGTGGACGGCGGGGGTCGGGACCCAATTCCCAGGCCGAGGACCGGGACCTTCCATGGCCCGTTAGGAACCGGGCCACACAGCAGCAGGTGAGCAGCGAGTGGACGAGAGAAGCTGCACCTGTATCTGCGGCCGCCCCCAGCGCCAGCATCACCGCCTCGGCTCCGCCTCGGATCCTCAGGCGTCAGATTCTCATAGGAGCCCCGGTCCCTGGTGCCACAAAGGTTGGGGACCACCATTCTAAGGGACATTGGACAAAATTGGAATAAGGACAGAGATTAGAAAAAAGTACTGTATCAGTAACGTTAATTTAGTGAAGCTGGCAACACAGCTGTGTTTATATTAAAAAATATCCTTTTTCCGAGGACATACAGGCGTAAGTGTTTTGGGGATGAAGGACCAGGAGGTACGTAACTCCTTATAGTTGATTTAAAGAATAGAGAGCACACGCAAGTGACACGCTGCCGGGGCAACGGGGCGAAAGCTTAGTAGGAGCTGAAGCTGGGTTACGGGCCCACGGCTGGTCTTTGAATTGTTTTTATTCTTGCAGCTTCTCCGTAAATTTGAAATTATTTCCAAATAAAAACATTTAAAAAGTGTGCGATGAAATCTAAACAGACGCGATATTTATAACTAAGCTCTGTTTCTTGGGGAAGAAGAGGAACAGATGAGATGTAACTAATATATCTGCCTTTGATCGATGTCAAAACCTGAACGTGATGCAGAAGTCGATGTCTTCCCTCTCAAAAAAACAAAACAGCTGAAAGGCCCCATCGCTCATCTTCTTCATCAACAACGTGGAGTCTGGGGGCCAGGAAATCAGCCTCATCCGGTTCTTGAATGTTCCTTTCGACTCTGCCAATCAAAGGTTAGATGCCGAACCTTTATTTTTGGATCTAATCCATTCACGATGTTAATTGAGCTACGCAGACTTCCCCTGTCTGACCCTGTATGAAAATCGTTCCCCACGCGCAGAAGTTCTTCTGGGCATAGGGCGGGCTGGGCCGGTGGTCAAGGCCGGCATCCGGCTGTGTGGGGCTGGGCGCCCCGTGTTCCCGGGCGGTGTCAGCTGAGCAGGCCGCTGCCGGGGCGCGTGCTGTGTGTCTGCCTGCTCCCCGCCTGCTCTCGGCGGTCACCGTGAGCGCCCCGTTGTCCAAAGGTCTCACCGCTTGGAGTGAGGAGACCCTGCAAACACGCTTCCCAGAGAAAGGACAACAAAACGCGTCCGGCCGAGGGAGGCCGGGCGCCTCCAGTGTCGGGTGTGGCCTTGTGTTCTTCCAGGGCTCCTTACGGTCCCGGAGGGCATTTGCAAGCGGGAGCATGGGACCAGGACGCGTGGGGACGGCGCACGGTGACGCCCTGGCTGTGGGGGCAGGACACGCCCTCGGAGGCCACGGGACCCCTGCTCATTCCTTCCTGTAGCTCAGGTGACGTGGCCTTTCGGCCCACGCAATGTCCTGCCATTGGACTTGTTCACGGCCGCGCCACGGGGAACGGTGGCCAGAAGGCAGGAGAGAGAACCGCAGGCCTCTGTGCGTCCGCGTCTGCGGGTCTTCAGCTGAGCTCGGCCGAGCTCCTCGACCCAGTTTCCAAAGGCGGGGGTGGTGGCGGGGCTTTTCCAGGCGTGCAAGGTGACAGGTACCGGCTGTAATGGAAGGGGAGCCAGCCGGCGTGGCCCCCGCCTCTGCCACCCTGTTCTCCTTGGCCGGGTTTCATCTTCCTCAGACGCCCAGCAGCACGCGTGCATCCGCCAGCTGTTCCCATCCTCCCCGCCGCCCGGTCGCCATGCTGGGCCACTGCTCCCCCGTCCTTCGCCTCCGGGCCCCTGGGACGGCCTCTCTGGCTGCTCCCCACCCCGGGCTCACCTCCTCTGATCCACCAGCCGCTTGTCTAAACCACGCAGGACGCCATTTCATCTACTGAAAACACCCCGCGGCCTTCTGCACACAGGGCCCACTCCTTCCCGTGGCCAGAGGCCCCTCACTGTCTGTCACCCTCCAGCCTGAGGCCGGAGGACCCGGGCTCCCAGGCCTCCCTCTGTCAGCTCTGCCTCTCATGCCAGCCTCGCCGGGGCTCCTACCAGTCAGGGAGAGGAGATAACAGAGGTGGCCCAGGGCGCCCGCTGTGTGCACTCGTCCTAAAGGCAAGGAGAGAGGCTGCGTGGGGAGGAGGGAGCAGGTGGGCTCAGGGATGGCCCCTCCCCTTTTTCCATGGGAGAAATGGCGGTGTGCGTGTGCATGTGTGCGAGTTTGTGTGTGCGTGTGTGCACATGTATGCGTATGTGTGCCCATGCATGCATATGCGCATGCATGTGTGTGCCTGTGCATGCATGAGCATGTGTGTGTATGCCTGTGCATGCATGTGCGTATGCACATGTGTGCCTGTGCATGCATGTGCGTGTGTGCCCGTGCATGCCCGTGCATACATGTGCATGTTCGTGTGCCTGTGCATGCATATGTGTGTGCCCGTGCGTGCATGTGCATGCATGAGCATGTGTGAGTGTGCCTCTGCGTGCCTGCCATGCATGTGCATGCATGCATGCCAGCATGTGCCTGTGCATATGTGCATGTGTGCGTGTGTGCCTGTCGCGTGCATGTGCATACATGAGCATGTGTGCCTGTACATGCATGTATGTGTGTGTGAGATAAGGACCCAGTAGACGAGTTTGGAGGGGATAGGACGATGTGAAGTCATGTCCTCTACCAGCAACAGGAGCTGGGGTCCCCAGCCCCAGTGGAAGGGTGGCCTTCGACGGGGTGGGAGCACGGGGGCCACCTCCAGGTGACCGGGCAGCTTCTTACAACCCCCTCTGGCAGACAGTGCCAAACCCAGCTCGAAGGCCTCAGTGCAGTTTGTCACCAGACACCTGAGCTTTTGCTGTGACCCAGCCCCGCAGAGGTGCTCAGGTTCACCTCGGCCACTTCTGTGTCCAGCGACCCAAGGACACCTTGCTGTGCCTTTGCATCCTTTTGGGGTGCTGAGTGAGAAGTGGGGGCACTGCCCAGCCTGGGGGCCAGGTCCTACCCAGGGTCCCGCATGGGCCCTGCCAACCGAGCGAGCGCCCAGGGATTCCTGGCGATCAGGTTGCGTGGGAAACCCACTGAGTGGTCCCCGCGCAGCCCGTGTGCACCGCACCCTCTCCCAGGAGCCGCGCACCCCTGGGGGCCTGGCGTGGAGGGAGCTTGGGCTTGAGCTTGGGCTGCCCGCGGCGGGCAGAGGGAGGCGACACCCTGGGCCCCAGCCACGGCCCCGTGCCACGTGGCCGCCGCCGCTCTGCCGCTGCCATCAGGCAGGCTCGCTCCTGCCGCCCATCTGGCTCTCCGCGGTGCGGGGGCTGAGCTGCAGCCTGGGCTTGGCGGTCTAGCATTCCGGGGGCAGAGAAGACCCTGGGGATGAATGGGCAGGAGAGGGCAGGTCCCTGTTCCCCTGAAGGTGGTCACGTAGAGAACTGCCACCCTCACCGAGGCGAGGGCGCGGGTGCCCGCGAGGGAGGACCGCCCCTGCGCGGGCGACAGCTCCGGAGGACCTGGTGGTCCCCGCGCGCGGGCATCAACCCATTCACAGCGAGTCCGGGGCGGAGCGGTTGCCCTAAGAATGAATCTGTGAATGGGAAGCGGGAAGCAGCGAAGCTGCGTCTGTCCACTCCCCGCCCCCTCCCGGCGGAGGGGGGCCGACTCGGAGTGACACGGGCAGGCGCGGGGCCCTGCGGGGGCGTGCGCTGGGGGCGCGAGTCTGGCTGGAGACAGCACTATTTATATGGTCCCCAGCTCCAGGACAAAGAGAGCAGATCGGAACCCCCACGCCCACGTCAGCGCCTCCCGCCCCGCTCCCCCAGCCTTCGGTTTCGTCGCCCGCCCCCCCCCCCAGGGGCGGGCTGGCAGGTGCGGGGGTGGGAGCCGTCTCCGCCAGAGCGGCCTCGCCAAAGGTCCGGCTGCTGACGTCTGAGCGCCCGCTCCTGTCAATGAGCGGCGGCGGCGGCCGGGGGACTGTCTGGCAACGAGGCTACGGACGTCATCGCCTCCTGTTGGACGCGGGGGGTGTCCGGGCGGCGGCGCCGGCTTAAAGGAAAACTCTCCAAGTTGCAGGCAGCCAGGGACAGTCGTTCCTGACAGTACGCGCACCCCGTGCCCAGGGCGCGCGGGCACACAGCCTGGCGCCCGCGCGCGCGCCCGCGCGCACACGCGCGCGCACACTCGCACTCGTGTTCTGTCGCTGTGCGGGTCCAAAGTTGCGGCCGCAGGGAGGGCGAGCTGGAATGGACCGGTCTTCCCGGCGCCCGGACCGCTCAGCGCGGCTTCCCTCGAGACCCCCAGGTGGAAAAGGGGGAAAGAGGCATGGCACGCACCGGGTAGAGTTGTCGCCCCCTTGTCCGAGAAGATCGGCGCGAGTGGCGGGGTGCCCGCCCGCCCGCAGCCTTGGGAATACGCCTGCTGAGCGGAGCGGGAGAGCTTCCCGGACCGGTCCCGAACTTGGGCCGCCGCCTCATCGGACAACTTGTTCTGCGCAGCGCTGGGTGGAGCAGGCGGCCCCCGCGCCCCGCCGGCGGCCTCTCGCCTTCTCTGTTTTTTCGGTGCATGAACTTGAATGAAGTGGAGCGGCTCAGTGCGCGCCCGCACACTTCGGCGGTAAGTTGATAGTTCTTTTACCTATTACGTAACCCTCGAGAGAGTCCAGAAAAACTTAATTCCCACCTTCATCCTACTTTTTAAAAGCCCTTCCCATCATTTCCCTCCATCCTTTTTGGCAATAAGAAAATGTGTGTGTGCGTGTGTGCGTAATGTGTGTGTGTGTGTGTGTGTGTGTGTGTGTGCGCGCGTGGTTTGGGGACATGACTGTTTTGGAGGAGGGGTGGCGAGTGGCCGTGAGAAAGAAGACACCCGAGTTTATGAGGCAGGACAACGCGCAGGGCTGCGGAGGAGGCCGGAGACCGCGGCCGCCCCAGCGCTGAGACGCCTGGGCTGCTGCCTGCACTGAGCTTCCCAGCTCTGCGCTCCCGGCGCAGGCGACCCCCAGCCGCACGCCACAGCCTCGGTGCCTCTGGAGGCGGCCAAGGGAAGAGCCGGTGAGCCCTGCACCTCCCTTGCGCCTAGCTCTGCTTCCCTCCTAGTTCTGAATGGGGACTAGAGCCCCCCTCCCCCTCTCTCCACCCCTCACCTTTGCTGCCCCCCCAGCCCCCTTTGCAGAGGCCCCTATGATGTCATAGGGGAGGAGGGCCGGTGTCCCTAGCACCTGAAGACATCACTAGATTGCATTCTGCAGCATTTTATTTTCTTCATGCTACCCGATTTCCCTTGCGATCCAACACCACCCCTCCCAGCACTGCAAACACTGCCCCCTCAGGACAGCACTCCATAAGCCAGACAGGGCAGGCCCTAACACATAGCACCACCCACCCCCCAAAGAAATCAGCTGGTGCCCAAGCCTCTCCCCTCTGGCGTCTGCTCTCTCCTTCCCTCTCCGCTCGCCCTTCTAGTGGGAAGAGAAACGGAAGAGGCAGGACAGGTGGGGGTGGGGGGAGCAGGCGAGCGGGCCCCTAGACGGAGGCCACCCCAGGCACTGATGTAGGATCTGTGCGCCTGCCCCTGTCCCTGCCTCCTCCTGCCTCTCCCAAGTGCCTTCCCCTCGCCGGGCAGCAGCCCCTTCCCATCCACTCGCTCCGGCCTCGCCTCCCCACCCCTCCCCTCCGCCTGCCTCTCCCGCCACCTAACCCCACCTTCGCTCTTCCCTGAGGGGGGAGGGCCGGGGTGTGGAGGAGCCCCCCACGCCCCAGCCCTGGGCAGAGATGTCGAAGAAACGCAGAGCTCTGGAGGGTGGCGGAGGCGGAGGGGAGCCCCAGCTCCCAGAGGAGGAGCCCCCCGCCTGGTCTGGGGGCCGCGGCGGCGAGGAGCAAGGTAGGGGGAGGGGACGGGCAGGAGAGGGCCGGCAGGCAGCGTTTCGGAGTTGGGATCCTCTGCAGGAATGCAGACCCCTGTGTCAGGGCAACTTGGGTAGACTTTTCCCCACCAACGGGTTTCACATGTGTCTTCAGGAAACCGGGGGTAGGGTGGGAAGGAGCTGACGAGGCTGTGCCAGGCTGGGGCGCACGCGAAGCGGCGTGGGGAGACCGAGAGGGTAGGGTGGGTGGGACAGGAGGCAGGAGCAGGCCAGGAGGTGGGCATCAGGGCTGCTGGCCAGTTCCCACCCCCTGTCTGCCTTGTTGTCACGGGCATGGGTGTGACGGACGGTCCTGTGGATGTGCAGTCTGCACTGCCGTCTGCGTGCAGGACACCTGTGTCTGGAGGGTGGGCTGTGGGCGCTGTCTCCCTAGTGTCTGTGATCGCGAGGGACAGCAGGGAGGGAAGCTGCCTTCTCCCATGCTTCTCCAATCCAGGCTTGCGTCATGCCGAATCCTCCCTCTGCGCCCTCCCGAAGTTGGAGGTGAGGTCTGAAGCAGATGGAGGGCTGAGCTGTGAGAGCGAGGAGATGGCAGGTGGGTCCCCCTGCGCCCGGGGCGATCCCGGCGGCGAGGTGAAGGGGGCCATTTCCCACGGGGGCGACAGTCAGCCTGGGATGCCTGATTTCCACATAAGGGAAGCCCAAACAGACACTTTTTATTTTGCTGAGAGCATTCGGGGTTTGGCTAACAGTAGGCCCGAGTGAACCGGTCAAGCCTTTTCTGGGCTGTAGTTAAAAGACAGAAGAAAAAGCAGCCTGTCGGATGCAAATGCTTCGTTGTGGGCTCGGCTGTGGAGCGGAAGGTGGAAGGGCAGGTTGGGGGTGGCCTGAGCCCAGGCGGGCAGGGCAGTCGCTCTGCGGGAGACCTCCCCCCTCCGGAGGCGAGCCCTGTGGCCTCGGTCTGTGGCTGCTGCAGACCCAGGAGGCACCGGCGTGTGTCTCCAAAATGGAGTCCATGGTCCTTCTCCCTTGACGTCATGAGAAACACGAAGTCACACAGTGCTTCCTGTGTGTCCACGTGGAACCCCTTGCGTGGCTCGTGTGCATTTTAAGGCACAGGTCTGGTTCCGGCCATCCCTGGACAGTGCATTTTGGATTTGACAGAAACCAGTGAAGGTGACGCTGCCTGCTGACCTCCATGAGCCATGACTGGCCATGTTCTGACGTGCTTTGCTCAGTCGTGATCTCAGAGCAAAGCTCTGTGCATTTCTTAAATTAATTTTACTGGAAAATGGCGTTTGGTAAGAAATTCAAGTATTGCAAATGGCTTTATGTGAATGGTTGGTGTTTTTCCAGCTTTGGGGAGAGTGATTCTGTGTCGCCATGAGTGTGTGACAGATTCGTCAGCTCTGTTCTCTGCGTCTGGCTGTGACCTGAGAGGGTCACTCCCGAGGTGCAGTACCGTGGTCTTCGGTTATCACACTGGCGTCGTCTGTGGGAGCCGACGTCATTGTCACAGTAATAACGACCTGGATACGTTTTATGCCATTTTAATAATTAATGGCCTCGTGGCTGCCAGTTATAAAAATTGTATTTTAGCAAACGTTTCTCGTCCCCGTCGTGGAGACGTGGGCATGACAACTTACGACGCCGTGCTCTGGCCTCACGGCAGGTGCTCAGGCCCCCGCTCCCGCCAGCGGGATAGGGCCCCACGGAGGATCTTTTGCAAGTCAGAATAGGCAACGGTTGGTACCAATACCCCTATTATTCAGAGATTATCATAATTTTGAAATGACTTCTTGTACAAATTGGTTTTGTTTCAGAGCTTAAAAACGTCTAATGATTTTACTGTATCCTTTGTGTTTGGCACATGAAAACGCTACTCGGTACTCGCCTCTGAACGCATAACCGTGCAAACCGCCAAGCGTGTCAACGCTCAGCTGCCACCTGATCGCGAATGTGTTCCTCTGGGGAACGGTGGCCATGGCACACGCCCGAAGTGGCGGGAGCGCACCTGGGTGTGAGCTGCAAGGTCCGGCCGGGCTGCCCTCGCCGATGGCCGATGCAGAGGCCAGGTAGAAATCCGCGTCCGAGTGACAGGTGGTTAGGCGCGGGCACCGACGCAGAGGAGGAGCCTTCCCGGTGGCTGAGGGACTGGACCTCCCGCACGGGCCAGCTCAACACTGTCGTTTTTCCTTCGGGTCTTCCGACCAAGGTCGATGATGTACCGAGAAGCGTTTCCATCGGTCTGGCCGTCGACCTTGAACATCGGAAGGGGCTCCTTTTACATTACAAAAACTTGGAAGACCGATGCGTTTGTTAATTTCAGCCATCGAAAGTACACGATAAGATGCATTAAATTAAGGCAACTGGAAGTTAAGTTTCGGCGGTAGCCATCGATTTTAAGACCGTCCGTCGGACGGATGGCTTGATCTAAAGTTTGAAGTCCCCGGTGAGCATATGGGCTGCCTGGAGACAGCGCGGCCGGGAGTGAACATAGGGACAAAAGCTCGTCGTCCTTTACCTGCTCCCCCACAGCCAGCCTATGCCGGGGCGCAGAGTCCCCGGCCCCCGGTGGTAGGCGTTCGCTTCCGGTCCTATGTGGATATTTCTCGGTTATTGTGTCGTGATGGCTCCTGTCTTGTTAATAGTTTCTCTTCAGGAGACCCCGCCCGGGGGCGAGGGCGGGATCTAAAGCGGGTCGCTGGGAACACACACGAGGGGTTGGATGTGTCCCTGGCTGTGGCTCCATCTCATCTAGCTGGGTGAAGAGAAAAGTGAGTGGAACGCCCTAGCTTTGGCTCGACATTTCTTTGGGTGCCCTTTGAAGTTATTTGTGGTGTGTGTGTGTGCATGGTTCTTCTGTGGGCCCCGGCTGGCTCTGCGTCCTACACGTGTTCAGACTATCTTGATGGAATATATTTGCATACAATGGTAAACTTTTAAGATTTTGTCTTTACAACTTAGAGGAATTTGGTGTGCAAGTGGACAGTGCCAGACGCAAGCTTCGTTTTGCTTTTCTGTTCCATACGTCGTTGCTTTGGACTTAGCTATGAGTACGTCCCGATGTCGAGTCAGCTGTTCACATGATGGGTATGTCGCAGACTGTAGGGGAGGAGTCTCCGATGAAAACACTGAGTAATTAGAGTTACTGCTCTTAATACCATAAGAAGATTCTTCTGTTTTGTCTTTTGTCTTCACATTCTCTTCTCAGGAGTCTCTTTTCAAGGAATTATTTACTTAGAAATTTCGATTTGATCACAAAACATTTCGTTACGTACTCTACACCGAAACGTAACATTCAACTCTGCTTCCCCACAGTTACGCTCTCAGCCCCTGCAGTTTCTCTGAAACTCATCTCCATCCTCCCAAACTTGTTTGTTCCATCTTGTTTTCTAGTTCTAACTCCCATTGTTTTAAGATGGTTTTTGCATGTAAAATGATGTCCATTGCTTATTGTTACATTCGATTACTCTCGTGGGTTTTCCAAAATAAGTAGTTTTTATTTTTGATGAAATTGCTTCAGATTCTACCTAGCCTGGTTTTCTGGGATCCGCCACTGTAGGGTGCAAAGTCACCTGGAGAGGAGCGTCTGCCCCGAGGGACCCCAGGGCAGGTCTGAGCAGGGCTTGCGACCTGCTCGTGTAGGTCGTGTCCCTCAGGTGAAACCGTCTGTGGACGCTGTTCCTTCGTCCGATGAGTTAGTGACAGAAGAAATCGTGTACCTCTTTGACACCCCAATGCATTTAGGTTTTGTGGGCTTCCTGTCTTATAAGCAGGTCGTTGGCTTTGGGGGTGTCTGGATCTGGGGGGCGGAATAGCATCAACTTCATGCCTCTAAAACCAGTTAAAGGTGAACAGCTAGGTTGTTAAGTGACCTACATCTAAATGACCCCCTGCAACCAGTTGAGATAATTTTTTTTCTGACAGATTGATTTTTTAAAAATAATGGATCAGATTAAAAAAATATTATGAAAAAAATCTCTTAAAGGGTGATTTATAATCATTAATATAAAAGAAGAAACTAATGTTAAAGAAAAAATAATATCGCCAGCAGATGTTCAGAAGTTTCATGGCAAAGAGCATTATAGTTCAGATGGTTTGAGTTCCCAGGTCAGTTTCTCTGGCTGTCACCAGAAAGGCCGTCCCCGTGCAGTACGCCGAAGCCGGCGGGGGACACAGGGGCCTTTGGGGTAACAGAAGTCTAAGCATGCAGAGCAGAACCAAGGAGCCAGACTTCACCTTTGGGCAAGAGAGGAAGTCACCTGTGTGTAAACACGAAAGGCCCGCATTGTCTGTTTCCTCATCCGTGACGCTAGAAGGTTGAATTAAATGACCCGGAAGGTCAAATATCTAAGGCTTTGATAATGATCGCGAGAAGAAATGGATAAGCCATAAGCAGACTCCAAAGCTAAACGGTAACTCACAAAGGAGGCAGAGGACGGGGAGTGTTGTCGACCTGTGAGGGTGGGAGTCACAGGTGCGGGCGATGCTTCCTTCCCAGACCCCGGAAGCTTTGAGCACGGTGGGGCCTTGACACTGGCACCTTTTGATTAGAGTTTAGCAGCAACGCCTTACATTGGAAGTGGCTTCCATTTGCGCCCTACCCGCCAACCCTCTCCCTGCTCCCCACAGACACAACCTTCCCTTCCACGAAGAAACGGGACTGCAGATCAAGAGGGGACAGAGCCGTGTGGCTGTGCTTTCCCCCGGCCCTTCTGCTTCCGTCGGGGGTGGCGGCCGAATAGTGCGAAGGGGACCTTCTCCGGTAGGCAGAAATCGCCTTCGTTTTGTGAGCGAGAGGAGCGTTTTTAGTAAAAGGACTGCTCGACTGTGACATGAAAGTCTTGTGAAGGGCTGTTTCACTCTGTTTTCTTCCTTGATGAATACGCGCTAGCGATCGCAAGGATCAATATCATAATAATATGCACGGATACGCACATGTATTACTGTACACACACACGCGTGCACGGTAAACAGCCAAATACCGCAAGAGGATGTACAGAAAAGACACACAATATGTTCTCCTCCCACCTCATTCGCCTGTCCCAAAGGTCACCAAAGTGACAGGGTTGTTATGTCACCAGACCTATTCCGTGTATGTACAGGGTTTCATGCGTCACATGGCTTCTTATGCAAACACGAGCATCCTGGACACTCTTTTTCTTCGTACCTTTCTTTAGTCATTTATTTATTTCTTGGAAATTTACCAGCGTATATGGGATTACTTTATTTTTATTGTCTGTATAGTGTTCCACGTTACAGTGTAACATGATTAACTTAATTCATATTGAATGGTATTTAAGTGACTAGTTTCTTGTTTTTATAAATAATGCTGAATAAAGGAACCACAAAGTACTTTTTGAGCACACGTATATAAATGTATATTTTGGAAAATTCCTAGAGGTAGAAGTCAACTCAAAGAGGTATAACAATTTAAATCCCACCGAAGGCCACATCGGCCCCAATTTTCTTATGCAGTTTGATGCTTTGGGGACCAAAAATTGTAGTATTTGGCAAATGTAAGCATGCTCCTTCAAACAATGGGATGGATAGTTTAAGTATGAACAGTTTTGGATGCAGGGTAGTTGCAGTGGTTACAGATTTTAGAATTTGGGGCCGTTTTGCTTCTCCAACTCTCTGCGTAAAGTAGATGGGGTGAGCAGTGTTGTGTTTTGGTCATACACAAATATGCAATAACAGAAAAAAGAATTGTGTTTTGTAAAAAATGTACGTTATTTTAAAATAGGATACTTGTGCTCTGGGGAGATGCGTGGATATTATAAATGGTCCAGGAATTACTCTCGAATCCTCACGTAAGTGCGATGATGATAAGTCTGGGTTCTGTGACTTTCAGACATTTCATACACTTAGAGATTCTTAAATGTCGTCATCAGAATATAAACTGACAAAGGGCAGGGAGAGTGTCTTAACTGGCGTGTGTACGTAGGGCTTTATCTAGAACTGATAACTCCTGTCTGGTTCACTGTGTTTTACCTGCCTCCAGTGTAATGCCTGGTACACAGCAGGCACTCAATAATTTCGCTTCGAATGAAATGATGACTCTTTTCGTAACTAAGGCAACTTGAAGTGTTGAGTGCTCTACTTAGTAGCGACCACTGTGCTTCCACTTGTAAATGTCTAGAGATAGAAAGGAATCTTCACAGTGAGCTGTAAACGTTTTTCATTCATACAGGAAATTGGCTCTGAGATGGAGCACACACAGGTGATTAAAACACAGCACCACGCATTTATAAAAAATAGTTTTCCTTAGGACTAAATTTAAGATAGCAACGCCCGGTCTGAGTGCATGAGAGGAAAGTAGGACCGTATTCTCTCCTCCCACTTTATTTATTTCTAAGTGTCAAATCTACACAAAAGTTGCCCGAGTCGGACAACGAATGCTAATAAACTCGCCTCCCACGACCAGTTGTAACGTTTTGACACAGAGTTCGAGTCCATTTTCGATGTTGGACTGCTGCCCACTTTCGGATTCCACCGCCCCGCTCCCCCTTCCGTGCACACCTGGGCGAGCTGGTCAGACAGCCCGCGTGTCCTTCCCTTGGTGACAGTGGAAGCTCAGTGCACAGAAGCCCCGGTCCCTACCTGTAGGCACCGCGAAACTCACACCCGCCGGCTCTCACGCAGTTTTCGGACACGCTCGGGTGTCTGCCTCACCTGTGAGCAACGGGCTCTTCTTACCGTCTTGATGCGTCTGTGGTGACATCAGTCCCGGCATCTGTCCATGTGGGAGGCCCACCTCACTCTGGGGAGTGACCAGGACCGACACTGGACGACATTTTCTCCTCCTCTTCTTTTTCTCACGGCTATTACGATTTTAAGCGGAACGATGGGAGCGTTGTTTGTAGACGTGATGATGATCTAGATGCATCAGATTTATTTCTGAAGAGCGAGGCATTCTCTTCCACGACTGGAATCCAGCAACCACGGGGAGAATGTTTGACATCGATCTAATGTCGTCGCGTGTGAGCGCAGGTTCAGATTTCCCCAGTAATGCCTGTTTTTTTTTTCCCCCCCTCAACCTGGGATCCAATCAAGAATCACAGGTGACATTTAGCTGTCACTTTTCTTTAATCTAGAAAAGCTCCGTGATGCTGACATTTTTGAAGAGTCCAGGTGGATTGTCTTTCAGAAATTCCCAATTTGGGTTAGCCTGATGTTCCCCCAAAGAGTAGATTCAGGTTAAACATTTTCGAGCAGGATACTGCATGGGTG
This sequence comes from Pteropus medius, assembly GCF_902729225.1. Classification (NCBI taxonomy): domain Eukaryota; kingdom Metazoa; phylum Chordata; class Mammalia; order Chiroptera; family Pteropodidae; genus Pteropus; species Pteropus medius. The sequence goes on along the minus strand of NW_024340700.1, from coordinate 5,262,008 downwards.
ACACTGGGCCCTCTCCGCATGTCACACCAGAAGGCACACGATGTCAGCCGGTCCCACCATGAGTGATGTTGAGCTTGATCAGTTAAGGTGATTATCTGCCATACTTCTCCACTATCAAGAGAAGTAGAGACATATTTTGAAAATGCACTGTTAAGCCATGGCAAAATCTCTGCCTAAAAACATAATATGTTGAACACGAAAATCTGCAATAAAAGTCAATTCGTAATGATATAAATTTGGGTTTTGCTTACGTGCAATTGAGCTGTAATGTTTTCGGGAAGTTTACCTTTGGCGGCATCGCAGGTAGATCGTGGATGTTCCATATACACGCCCCAGATAGAGACAGAGGACATTTCCAGTGCTCTCGAGGCATCGCGTGCTCCGTCCCAATTGAACGCCGTCTCAGAGGTCACCACTCGCTGTCCGGACCTCGCTGGCCACTCCCGTTTTGCCTGGTTTTGGACTCACGTCCGTGGAGTCGAACGGCGCGTACACGCGAGTCTGGATTCTCTTCTTCGACGTGCCGTCTGTGGGCTCATCTGTGTTCTGCAGTGGCTGGTTCTTTTCGAGTGCTCAGTAGCATTCGGTTCGTATTTCGCAATTTACGTGTCCCTTCGTATTGATGGATGGTTGGGTGGTTTCAGTTTGGGAGGCGTTACAAATAACACTGCTATGGAACGTTCTTCCGCGTGCCTTTCGGTGGACCTAAACACTCATTGGTCGTAAACGTAAATCCTGCACGCCATTTTAAAATCACTCGTGCAGTGTTCTGCATCAGTCGTTGGATCCCATGAGTTTGATTTTCTGGAGCTCTGTCTGAAAACCACAGACCGTATATTCATGAGGAGGATCCTGGTGCCATTCACACATTTAACGTGACAACATTCGCGGTCCAGGTATAGGATCTCGACAAATGACCTGGATCTTACTCTCAATAGGAAAAGTCTATATGTGGTTTGGATTCTTATTCTTGTCTACCGTAGACATCGATTGTGGTCCTTGTTCATTTAAGCGGTGTGTTGTGATGACGTCTCCGACTCCGAAGG
>NW_024340700.1:5257748-5260088 GCF_902729225.1 Pteropus medius | reverse complement strand
GTCTGGGTTCCAGGGGTGTAAACCCGAGGGAGCGTGCGTGGGGGTGGTGGCTGATGCAGGACAGACAGCCGAGGGCCTGAGGCCCTGCAGTGTGCTGAGGAGTGCTCACAGGGCTGCGGGCGTCTCCAGGCTGCGACTCGGTGCGATTCAGGGCTAGTCCCTCAACCTCAAGGGAGGCAAAGTCCCCACCTGGAGCTGGACTGAGCCATGTTTCACCCCTAATTGAAGCTAATTGGAACACTTTAAAAAAAAATTTATTTTTCAGTTACAGTTGGCATATAATATTATATTAGTTTCAGGTGTACAACACAGCGATCAGACATTGTATAACTTACGAAGTGATCTGCGGGATGAATCTAGTGCCATCCGACATCATACATGGCCATGACGATATTACTGACGATGTTCCCCGTGCTGTGCTCTGCACCCCCGTGACTGTTTTGTAACTACCCATCCGTACTGCTTAATCCTTTCCCCTTTTTCGCCCACCCCCCAAACCCCCCATCTGTCTGGCAACCCTCAAAATAGTCTTCGTATGTACGAGTTTGTTTCTGGTCAAAGGGGCACGTGCATCCAAACATTACTTGCAATGGCCGAGATAGGTGGGCGGCCTGGGCGTCCATCCGTGTGTGACCAGGCAAAGAGGTGGTGCCCATGCACGACGGAGGACTACTCGGCCATAAAAACACGGAGCCTTGCTGTCCGCAGCAGCACGGATGGACCCGGGGGTGCGTGCGGAGCGGAGTAAGGCAGAGCAGGGCAGATGCCGTGGGACGGCGCTTCCGCGTGGGATCTGAGGAGCGCTTTGGGTGTAGTCACAAGAAGAATCAGCACCGACGGACAGACTGTCACTTGAACTCTGCTTAACATCGTGCTTTTTCTTGCCCGTTCCCTCCGGGGTCTGGTGTCCAGCCTCTATCTGAAGGTCAGACTCCCGAGGTCACTGCTATTCGATTGACAGAAAGGCATCGCGGAGAATTGCGCGGGCCGGGAACGTCGCCGGCTGCAGGTGTCACGGTGGTGGCAATGCCCCCCACGCCACCGGGCCCTGGCTGTGGGCCAGACCCGCGTCTGAAGGACAGAAGCCCGCACAGCTTACCCGGGGTCCCTGCTGCCGGCGCTTCAGACATGCTCAGTGCGGCCACGCAGAGCGGCGCCCTGGGGTTGCCGTGGGAGGTGGCGTTTGGCCAGAGGACGATGACCTGTCCGAGATGTTCTCGTTCTGCTTTCTCTTTTCTAGTCCGCCTCTTCCCGCGGGAGTAAATTCTCGATCAAGACGCCCCTGCCCCACGAGTCGGGCGGCCCCATTACCGCCCCTCCTCTTACAGGAACCAAAGCTCCTTTGAGTCTCCAGCAAAATTAAGTACGGACGCCGTTCTTTCTTCGGCATTACGGTCTGCCACGTGGGGTCCCAAAGGAGTCGTCCGTGGGAATGGATGTGTCAACACTTGGTCACCTAGAAATAGCGACACGAGGTCAAAGCCTCACTGTCCTGGGTTCGCCCCCCGCTTCTCCCCCACAGGCCCCGGACACGCCGCTAACCCCAGGTCTGTCGTCGACGAGGGCTCCTGCTGCCCAGCCGTGCACACCACACTCCCGGAGGAGCCCTGTCCTCACCCAGCCTTGCCAGGCGGTCCTGGGCTCACGATCCGGGTGCCTGCCCGGCGGCCACCTTAGTCACCACGTAGGTCCGTAGACTGGCAAGAACCAGCTGTTGGATGTTTCTTCCGAAGGTTAGTTTTTCTCTGAGACTCCAAGCTTTTGTTCACGTCGCACGTCCCTTAGTCGACTTCGGCTGACTTTGGCGAGGCCGCCTTTCATCTTCCACTCACGAAACGTGCGGGGACCCGCGCAGACCTCGGTTCCGTAACGTTTTTTTTCTGAATTTATTTTTAACATTTCATTTACTTTTTCCTCCTCCCTCCTCCCCCCTCCCCTCTGGGAACCACTAGTCTATTGTCCGTGTCCCTGAGTCTCTGTTTGTTTGTCCCGTGCATTTGTTGCTTTTAAGTTTAAATCCCACATAGAAGTGATATCATGCGTTTTTCAACTTTTTCTGTCTGGCTTATTTCGCTTGGCATGATTATCTCGAGGTCCATCCATGTTGTCGCGAATGGCAGGATTTCATCTCTTCTTATGGCTGAGTCATATTCCATTGTATGTATGTGCCACAGCTTCTTCAGCCAATCATCTATCGTAGGGCACTTTGGTTGCTTCCATGTCCCGGCCACTGTGATCCATAACATTTTGAAATGGTCTCACACTGTGCATAATGGCCTTTTCATGAGTCATGAAGTCTATTGTTTAGCGAGTCCTAGCCATATTTCCAAAAGCTGAAGA
>NW_024340700.1:5247450-5257612 GCF_902729225.1 Pteropus medius | reverse complement strand
GACGTGTCTGTGTGTTCGTATTTAGTCCTATTGTAAAGGAACATTTCTTATTGTGAGTTGAAAAAGTCATAAAAATCTCTGGTCTAGACCATATTTTACAGATATCTCGGTGACAATGGACAGCCCACAAGGCCAGAACCGTTGTGGCCTCTTGGTGAAAAAACAATAAATACACCATTTAAATGAATTGATTTATTTAAATAAATCGTACCGAACCTCTCCGGGTTGTGGGTTGTCTGTCAGGAGGCTCTGTTTGTGTTAACGGAAGGGAAAGCCCAGGAACACGGCAGTGGCTTCGGTCCCAGCGGTCTGTCACACCGCTGCCCCTATGGCGACAGCCCCCTGGGTGCCACCTCTGGGGCCAGCGCCCAGACCCGCCCTGTCACCAGCATCCGGCACCTCTCAGGGAGCCTTGCGCCCCAGCCAGCTGGAAAGCGTTTTGAGGTCCACGTCACGGAGCAGGCGCTCAACAAGTCTTCTCCGGTGACCGAGAGACTGGAGCACACCTCGGCACTGGGTCCCCACACAGGGTGGGGACAGACGAGATTCCGGAGAGCAAAGGGGAAGACAGACGAGACCGTGCGCTTTGCGGGGGCCTCGTGAGGGCAGGTCAGCCGGCCAGCGGCAGGGAGCCTGGGACCCGCCCGGAGGAATCCACGCGGACCCCTGCCGTTTTGGCGGGGTGGTCCCCGCCGACAACGGGTCCTTGTCCCCAGCGGCAGCCCCGCTGGTGAGCAGAACAGAACGTGCTCCAGCTCCCACGACGGAGCGGAGGGCACACTGTCTTTTCCAAATCACTTTGTGCTCCTGAAAGCGGTTCACGGCTAATTCACGATTTTTATTAGATGGTGCTTGGGAGCCATTATCTTTTTTTTTCTTTAAGTGAGACTCTTTCAGGCTCCTTTGTCACAGAGTGTACCTTTTCTTTTCGCCCCCTCGCCCCCCGGGAAGCCGGACTTCGGCCTCGTTTTTTTATGCCGTGATGGCTACTTTTTCAGGCTACTTTAGACTTTAAAATGTTTAAAGTTAAATTGGAAGAGTCGACTCCGTGGGTATCTATGGTTCTTTATTTTTCCCCTTCAAGTATGACTTCCGATAGTTTAGATTTGATAAGTAATGAGGTAAAATAATGAACTAAATAAATAAATACAAACGTTGTGGCTGCCTACGTGCCAATCTGTGAACATTAACGCCGACTTTTATTTTTGGACATGCCTGGTACAGCTGTGCTTCTCGGAACCGCTGCAACCTCTGGCTCTGACGATTTCAACCGTCCAGTTCTCTTCGGAAAAAACGGAGGCTGTGATTTACTCTCGTTTTACCCCTTTCTTCGGTGACGCACGTTCTTGGCTCTCAGCTGGTGAGGCACCATGAACAGTTCGGGCCTCTGTTCCGATCGAGAGAGGAAGAGAAGACACAGAAGCGTCACGGTCACGCAGTCACAAGTCCACGGTGTGCACAGCACCGGAGACGAGCCATCGGCCATGGGCAAGAGTCTATTTTCCCAGCCCTCACGGAATTTTCAGTCTCTATAGGAAGATAAGAATGTGTTGCATGAGCCAGTAAGTGAACGTCTTCTTGGAAGCCATCCGAAGGGTCACGGACGTTTCTAGAGGGGAGTGATCCAGTTCCCCAGGCTCGGCTGATGGAATCATGGATGACCTTGAACTTCCGGCTCGACATGCTCGTCAGGCAGCGAGAAGCCATCCCTCGTGTGTAAGCATGTTGGTTAACAGCCAGAGTCTGTTTCTGTGCAACTTTTTTTCTTTATTTGAAACAGATTTCAAATGTTAAAAAAAGTAAAAAAATAAAAAGTAAACAGATTTCTTCACAGTAGTTTCCTCAAGATTCATTAAGGCCCATGGAAAATTCCTTCTCATGGGCCCAGTTCATGTTCCGATGTTTTCTTCAGTGCGTCGTCTTCCTTGTTATAATTGTATTCACTTATTCTTGAATAAAAAATAAATGCCATTGGTAAAAAGTCAAAAGATGCAAAAGATATATAATGAAAACTATGCCATTGTTTTGTGTTATTTAGTTTCGTTTAAAAGATTTCCCCGTAGAGTTATTGCCCACGGCCTCTAAGTTCATCCTTCGGTATATTTATCCCTTGTTATTGCTCTTATAACAGAATAATTTTTCCGCAGACTTTTTTGAGTAGTTTCTTATATATAGCGAATGCTGTGAATATTTTTATAAACTGATTTTTACATTCGAAACAACCTTAAACTTACAGAAAATTTGCAAGTACAGTAGAAATAACCGTTTCCCCCTGAACCGGCTGGCTTACTGGGCACTGTCTGCAAACGAGGACGTTTAACCTGAACACAGGACGCCCGCCCGTCCGTGCATCTCTGTCGTCTGACCCTAAGACCGCTTTTGTGTTCTGCCAGCTGTTCTGATAACACCTGGAGAGCGGACGGGTCTGGGCCAGAACCGCCGTGGTCTGGGAGCAGTCTCTGTCTTTCACACGCGTTGTTGACGATTATGAGGAGTCATTTCGGTTTGTGTTTGTTCTGAGATGCGCTCGCGGTCGATCCAGGCCACGTCCCCTTGGGAGGAATGTCACAGAAACGACGCTGGCTCTTCCTCGGGCATCTTAACAGGTGGCCACGATCCGGATTTGTCCTGTTCCTGAGGATGTCCGCTCCTGCCGCTCGGTCACTCGGTGAGGGCGGTGCCCCTGTCTGTTCCCTTGTCCCCTGGCGGGTGGTAAGGAGTTTGTGGAAAGGCACCTGGACGCCACGTGCCCGTCCTGTCACTCTTCACATGTCCACTTATTCGTTCGTGGATCTACGTGAGTTCGGACTCCTGGTTTCCTGATCAAGGCGTTAGGTGGGTCCCCGTTGGTGGTCGCCTCGCGGTGGGCTGGCTCTCTGAGGCCCTGCGTGCTCTGAGCTCCCAGCCCCTCCCCGCTTGCCTCGGTCTTTCCAACTCCGTGGTGTGGCCGACACCTGGCTGTGTGGCTCCTTCCCGCCTTGACGACCTGCTGTGCCCCGGTGGCTGTGAACGCAGAGTTACACGCACGGCACCTGCCGCCAAGTCCAGCCAGGTGGGGCGCCTGCAGGGCCCTTGCTGAGAGAGGCCTGGGGAGGATGCGGCGGCAGCTCAGAAGGGGGGGCTTCGGTGTGGCACAGGTGGCCAAGCAGGTGACACCTTGACCAGCCGAGGAAGCACAAGAGGGAGCTACCACAGGAGTCCGTGCGGACGAGCGCAGAGGCAGGAGACCGCGACTGTGATGTCACCGGGCGGCCACAGGCGTGGCTGCGTCAGCAGCATGGCTTCGGTCGGCCAGTCATGTTGCTTCCCTAGCCCCTTTTTTTAATTGGCAAAACCACCAGTCTCTGTTCATGCTGGACACTTTCAGTGAGTTTCACCACCGTCCCCAGACCACGCTTCATCCTCCCATTTTCGTCGAGGACATTCTCACCCAAAGATGTCAATGAACTTGTGAAAGGTCGCACATCGCATAGGCAGGAAAGCTGGGATTTGAACGTGGCCTGCTCGGCTCCTACCCGCCCCGCTCAGACATAAGGTACCAGTACGGGAGGCAGACCTGGTCCACAGCCAGAGGTGTGAGCGCCCTGGTTACTAGTAGGAATAGTTTTGCCCTTTCCTGTACAAGTGTGTGTGCGTGCGTGTGTGTGTGAGAGAGAGAGAGCGAGAGGGAGCGAGAGAGAGAGAGAGAGAGAGAGAGAGCGAGCGAGAGGGAGCGAGATGGTGGGAAACTAACACACATTTTGATTAGTGATTTGAAAACTGCCGTTTCAGAGCGTGGAAAGGCTGGTTGCGGGTGGAAAGTTCTTGCCAACATCTGAGCGATCTCCATCCCCGGCAGCTCACTCTATTTCTGAGATAAGGGAGTCAGAATATAATCGCAACTTGGGGATGTGCGTGTATGTGCTGTGTGCATGTTTGTTTCATATTTAACCCATGAACCAGTCAGGCCCCGTGTACAGAGCAAGCGTACACTCGGGCACAGTGGACAGCTCCTCTGTGTCACTGGTGCGGGCACAAGGCTTGTCCAAGAACAGGTGAATTCTATCCATGCAGGGGGTGTGATTATGGTCTTGACATTCAGTGCCTGGGGCATCTTAGTGGTCTCGAACCTGAATTCGCAAACCTAATAACAAAGGAAGTCATCTTCTGTCGTTTCTGGCTGGTTTAGGACCAGCTGTGACCTCGCCCACAGCCCGTCCGAGAGCTCACATTCTGACTGGTGTTTCGCAGACACTTTATCAAACACAGGCGGCTGACATCCTGTAGCAGGCGATTAGTCTGGAAAAACAGAAGCTTGGGCCTCATCCCACCCTCTCTCAGGCCCCATGGAAAACGCTTTTCTTTATGACTTTTGGAATATTCATTCCCACCGGGATTGTGTGGCCGGGCAGAGTCGAAGGGCCACGTGATGAGGCATCGTCAGGGGTGGGTGGGCGTCCGAGTTCCCGCACGTGGGCTGTGTGGCCAGGCGGTGATGCGGCCAGCCCAGACACGCTGGGAGCTTGTCGCTCACTGGCCACCCCTCCGGCTGTACTCCCCAAGTCTGAGCAAACGCCAGCCCTCCTGGGGTGTGGCTCTCGATGTCCTTCGCTGAGAGTTAAAGGTCGTGGCCCCAGGATGCAGATGCCTGAGTTTTATTCGTGATGGTGGCTATTGGCAGAGGTGGTCTCATCCAGTGGGCAGGCCCGGGAGCAAATGGACCTGAGTTCAAATCTCACGCATCGCTGCCAGCTACAAAACCCTCTCTTTCACCTTAAGGGCGATACTTCCGTACTGGACTGTTTCTTGCTTTTGTGTGTACGGGTGGCCTCCGGGGCATGGGATGGGGTAGCTGGAGTCGTGACCTCGTCGGGGTGTGCCCTCACTGGCTTCAGCAGAAGCAGAGCAGGGCAGGGCGCTCTGCACTTGGAGGCTGAACCTTCGGGGCTGGTGCTTCTGCCTGTGTTGGCTGCCCACCCTGTGGCCTGGCCTCTGTGCCAGGGGCAGATCCCTGAGGAGGGGACCGGCGGAGGGACGGGGGGGTGCAGTCCCACCCAGGGCCACAGAGCAGCAGCCTCACCCTGGGACCCCGAGTTCTCTCGCAGCTTTCACTAGCCTCTTCACATTCTTTACTTCAAAACGGAGGGTCTGGAGGGAATATTGCCCGGGGAATCAGTGTTCTAGGCTGACTTCCACAGAGACCCCAAAGGTAGCCAATCTCCTGGAGTGAATGCGGACATTGGATGTACGTTCTCTGATTTCATCCACATAGAATGATACGCAGTATTTTCCATAGGGAGGACGGAGGCTAAGTGGCTCATTATACTTTTATGGCAAAACACCGTAATTTTTCTCATGTCTTCCCCAGATCGCTAGGGACGGAGAGGAGAGCCAGGCACTTTGAGATGCGCTCTCCCCTTTCCTGTCCCTGTCAGGCCTCCCTTACCTCCTCCGCCCCTGCTCCCCCCAGCTCCAGAGACGGGGGCTTCTTGCTCCCCACACGGAAACTTCTAGGGGCGGGGCGCTGGCTGTACCTTGGGAGTGGCCTCGCTTTGGCTCCCAACACCACCGAGCATACTGCCAACTGTGACTCGGTCACACGTGGATGGAGCTTGAAGAACAGCCCGAGGCAGAGGTGTGGAGCCCGAAACTGGGCCGCCGCGTGCACAGGTGAGCCTCACCGCGCTGCCCGTCTGCCCGGCACCCCCCTGGCCGCTGGTTCTCACGGGCGCTGTTGCGGGACCTGAGCTCCCCTCCTGCTGCCCTGTGAATGCCGTGGCCTCGAGTTTCCAGAACGACGGGAACTTGCGAGAGGCACCGGGGAATGACCCCGCAGGCACGGGAGGGAGGGAGATGCTTCTGCATCACAGGCCGAGGGGATTTCGCTTGTAGTTGTTGAATCGTCCCCTCCGGGCCAACAGGACCTCAGCATCCGGCCGTCCCGCTCAGGCCAGGCCCTGGCTTCTCTCCTCAAGTGGCGGAGCGGAGTTGCTGACACTCACAGAGTCTGGCCTGGACGCCAGCCGAGGGTCCTGGCGCTGCGGGGTCACTGTCGCTAAACGGGGTCCAGCTTTTTGTGTCTCTTGCTGTGTGAGGAATCCCCCACGTGAGTTCCCAGTCTCGAAGGGATCGGAAACGCAGGTTTCAGTGGGTTTTTCTGGAGCTGGGCTGAAGCCGGCACTGGGTGACAGGGGCCGAGACTTCGGGCCCAAACTCGGGGTCCACTGCGCTGCCCACCCCGCCGCCCTAACCCCGCTGCTCTGGCCCCCAGCGGCCCACAGACGGGTCGAGGCTGGGCTGTGAGCCGGGTTCTCCAGGCGGCCGGGGCCTCCGCCGGACCCCACAAACAGAGCGCGTCCGGCCAAGGGGAGACGCCGGCCACAAGGCGCAAGGGGGTGGCTGCTCCGCGTCGTCTCTGGGCATGTCTGCCTCCTTCAGAAGCCCTTCCGCACCTAGAGGCCAGGGCCGCGTCTGGCGCATGGAGCTCGTTTCTCCCACGATGCCCAAGCGCAGTCCTCGATCACTAGGGAGGTGGCCGGGCCAGCCGTGTGCGGCTGGGCCCTGCCGGGTTCCGACTCAGGCTGCCTTCAACGAAGTAATCCGTGTGAAGAGCTTAGCACCATGATTGGCGGGGGAGCCGCTGGTGGATGTCGGTTGTAACGATTAGAAATAACGTGACTGCGTTATGCAGTGTTTAAGGTACAGGGGTCACGGGTCACCCCCACCCCCATGCCTGACACCATGCTGAGCACGCCTTGCCCTCAGAACAGCTCAAGCTTTTGCACCGTGAGCCACGAGGTCCTTCTGCTGCTGTGGCAAATGCTCCTGTCCTTGCAGTGCGGCTGGGCTGATGGGGCACTCGGCCCGACTCCGTGGCCGACCGCGTCACCCCTACCCCTGCATGCTCCCAGGTGATGGAGGCTGCCCCGTGCCCCGTGCTCCGTGCCCCGTGCCCCGTGCCCCATGCCCCGTGCCTCATGCGGTGGTCAGTTGCCCTCTGAGAAAGGATATATTTGAAAATGCACGACCATTGGTCTGTGCAGAGTCTCAAGACCCCACTCACTCTTCGGTCAGATGACGTGATGGAATTCTGAGCCAGAGCGGACGCCCCTTCTTGTGCGCTCAGTGGACAGAGGAAGATGTCCAAGAGAGAGGCCCCTAAGCCAGTGCTTCCTGGCGTGAAGAGTTATTTTATAAAATCAAGCGAGAACCACAGGAAGGGGTAGAATCTGATGAGTCGTGATCCAAGTTCAAACAGTAAGATTTAAAATACTTTCTGCCCTTGGTTGAAGGGCGAGTTTCTTGGCTCGTAGAAATCAGAAGGATCCCACAAGTGACTATCAAAGGACGGTGCACGTCACCACGCCGAGATTCCGTAAGAATTGCGTTTCTTACGTGACTTTCATCATTGCTGTCAGGTTACTAAGGGTACAAGTAAATTCCGGACCGGGGTAGAACCACGTGAAAGAATTAAACCCCAAGAAACCACAGAACTGAGTCACTCAAATGAGGGTTTTAGAAAAGCACTCAGTGAAATAGAGAAAAATTGCTGTGGGTCTGGAGTCCTCTTGAATTCTCTTAAAAAAATATGGAGAAACAACAGTCATTTGGATGTTGCTCATGGTAATTCAGTCTCTCCCCCTCCAGAGTCTTGATTCTCACGGTGCGTGTTAGTCACGTGCTCATGCGTGTCAGAGAGATTGCTAAAGGTAAGGTGGTGCTAGCATGAAATAACTTACTGATTTTAAAAGCGTGATTTTATTTCGCTTTTAAATATCTAATAGGATCGGACGTTTTTCCCAGTCTCCTGACCTTCTGTGTAGTCAGTGTGTGAATATGCCCATTTTACAGATGTGACAGTTGAGGCTCTAAAGATGAGGGAATATTTTCAGGAATTGTAGCAAAACAACGCACACTATGTACTTCTCTGTGTAGCTTTCACGAGGACGGAGCTGTCCTTACGCCCTGAACTGACACGGACGGACCGTGGGGAGCGGCCCTATCTCCCTACCTTCCTTTGCCGTGGTTCTTCGTTTGCTCTACTTGTCAGAATGTTGCCAGAATTCAGACCCTTAAATCCTCTGGTCTCCTGTAGTTCCCCCCGCACCCCCCCATCCCCAATAAATCTTTAAAGCACAACGCTAAGAACACTCACACTGAAGGGCTTTCATGTGTCACACCCTGGAACTTTCTCATGTGGGTTACTGTCTGGCTTCCTGTGCTTCGTGCATTGAAATGTTGGATTTTTATAAGAAGAATCACGTTTTCTGGGCAGAGGGAACAGCATGCACAGAGGCCCAGAGGCAGGGCACGCGGTCAGACTGGGAACGGGGAGACGGACGCGGAGGGTGGGGGCGCTGGGTGGCAGGCCGGGGTGCTGGACTTTAAGCGGCAGGTGGCGAGGAGGCAGCAGAGGTGTGGGAGCAAGTACAGGACCGATCGGTTCTGCGTTTCGGGAACACTCATCCGGAAATGCTAGGAAAAATGGCTTGAATACGGCAGAGGGACAGAGTTCGGAATTATCACAGAAATCTTAGCAAGCGGTAACGAGACCTAAATCAAAGCAGCGGAAGGGGAAAATCACCGTGCAAAGCCATTGAAATGAACTTTCTCTTGTTCTGTATTCTCGCTGCTTCCAACCCTGCACTCAGAGCGCGACCTTAAACACCAGGGCACGAGGAACCCTTGGGACCTGTGACACGCCATGTGACTAGCGAAGTAGGAGGCGGGCCGGGGCGCTCTGCAGGTGCTGTTGAGCGGAGACAGGATGCAGGGCTGCGGTGGCCGCTCGGAGAAGTCACGGAAATCAGCACCCGCTGCCGGCATCCCGTCCAGCCGTGGGCGGCAAGGAGACCCTCGGGCCTGGGAGGAGGTCGGAAGGGGGCCCGCTGGGGTCTGTTCGTCGGTCGTCGTTGCCATGTCTTCCCCGGGCTGACAAAACCTGTGGGTTGAGCTCGTCTCACGGCCGATCCCAATGCCAGTCCTCTCGATTTTCCTCCACCACGGAGCCGTGGACAGCGAAGCGCTTGCCGTGGCGGCCTCCCTCAAGTCCGGCGGTGGCCGGGGACGCTGCTTGGGCAATGAGACAGGAAGCAAAGAGGCCACGGGGAGCCTCGGGGAGGCCTCGCGCTTCCTGGGGAGGGCGTTCTGGGCGGCCTTCCATGTCCGCCCTACGGGAATGCTTGCCCTGAGCCCCCAGGACTAGGACGAAGACCGGGTAAGAGGGCGGGTCCCTGCGGGCGGTGGGGAGTGGGGACGCCTGGCTCTGCGACCGCCTCCACCCACCGCGGTTTCTGTCCCCTCCGGCTGGCCTTTCTGTCGCCTGCCCAACGCCGCCCCCACCCCCGGCTGTGCTTCACCTTCCTGTCTCCCTGCTCGGGCCCTCCGTGCAGACGGCAAGGCCCGACGACCCAGGACCGGGCCGGAGGTCGCTGCGGGTGCGGTCGGTCTACGACATACGCTCCGCTGTCACGTTCCCGTCCTCTTCGGGGCTGGCAACGTAACCTTCACAGCGTCGGTCACTGCGCCAGGAGTGACGTCAGAAGTGGCATCTGCCACGTCACTTCTAGCTCTTCGTAGAGTTAGCTTAAAACATCCCCTTCTCTCGTGTAAAGGCCCTGCGTGTGGATGTGTGTGGCAGTTTTATTCATAACGACCCCAGACATTATGGGAGCAGCCAGATGTCCTTCGACAGGTGACAGATAAACAAACTATGGTCCAAGCCATCAAGTCGCGCGAAGACGTGGAGAAAAATTAGACTCATATCACTGAGTGAGAACAGCTGATCCGAAAAGGTGACATACTGTATGACGTCAGTGACAAGACATTGCGGAAAAGTCAAAACCGTGGGGACAGTGCAGACCGGTGGTTGCTAGGGGTCAAGGGGGCGGGAAGGATGACTAGGTGGTGACGGGGGCTTCGTAGGGCGGTGACACCACTCTGCACGGTGCTGTCGTGGTGGATACGTGACATGTGCATCTGGTGAAACCCACAGAAGGAGCAGCACCAAGAGTGACCCCTGGTGGAAAGCGCCCAGGTCAGTTAGTAATCAAGCGTCCACACTGATTCGTCTACCGTAAACATGTGTCACCCCGATACAGTACCGGGGGGTCCAGGAAAGGGGCACGGGGACGTGGGAGTTCCCCATACTTTCTGCTCCACTTTCTGGAAATCTCAAACTGCT
>NW_024340700.1:5210235-5247439 GCF_902729225.1 Pteropus medius | reverse complement strand
CGCCCTACGGGAATGCTTGCCCTGAGCCCCCAGGACTAGGACGAAGACCGGGTAAGAGGGCGGGTCCCTGCGGGCGGTGGGGAGTGGGGACGCCTGGCTCTGTGACCGCCTCCACCCACCGCGGTTTCTGTCCCCTCCGGCTGGCCTTTCCGTCGCCTGCCCAACGCGGCCCCCCACCCCCGGCTGTGCTTCACCTTCCTGTCTCCCTGCTCGGGCCCTCCGTGCAGACGGCAAGGCCCGACGACCCAGGACCGGGCCGGGGGTCACTGCGGGTGCGGTCGGTCTACGACATACGCTCCGCTGTCACGTTCCCGTCCTCTTCGGGGCTGGCAACGTAACCTTCACAGCGTCGGTCACTGCGCCAGGAGTGACGTCAGAAGCGGCATCTGCCACGTCACTTCTAGCTCTTCGTAGAGTTAGCTTAAAACGTCCCCTTCTCTCGTGTAAAGGCCCTGCATGTGGATGTGTGTGGCAGTTTTATTCATAACGACCCCAGACATTATGGGAGCAGCCAGATGTCCTTCGACAGGTGACGGATAAACAAACTATGGTCCAAGCCATCAAGTCGCGAGAAGACGTGGAGGAAACTTAGACTCATATCGCTGCGATCCGAAAAGGTGACATACTGTGTGACGTCGGTGACAAGACATTGCGGAAAAGTCAAAACCGTGGGGACAGTGCAGACCGGTGGTTGCTAGGGGTCAAGGGGGCGGGAAGGATGACTAGGTGGTGACGGGGGCTTCGTAGGGCGGTGACACCACTCTGCACGGTGCTGTTGTGGTGGATACATGACATGTGCATCTGGTGAAACCCACAGAATGAGCAGCACCAAGAGTGACCCCTGGTGGAAACCGCCCAGGTCAGTTAGTAATCAAGCGTCCACACTGATTCGTCTACCGTAAACATGTGTCACCCCGATGCAGTACCGGGGGGTCCAGGAAAGGGGCACAGGGACGTGGGAGTTCCCCATACTTTCTGCTCCACTTTCTGGAAATCTAAAACTGCTCTAAAAAAAAAGTGTATTACTTTTTAAAAAGTAATGAGCAGCTAACAAAGAAAAAACTTCCTCCTCTTATCCCTTGAGCCAGTAAGTATTAGAGAAATGAACACTTTGTCACTGACTCTCATGAGGGTCAGGTGGGGAGGGCTCTTCCCTGAACGGTTTAAAACGCTTCCGTGAGAACGGAGAGAATGCAGGCTCCGCGTCGCAGCATAAACCAGGTGTCAACGTCTAATATATAAACGTCAATTAGAACGGTTCCGTTAACGAAAACGTGGCAGTTCCGTAGCCAGCTCAAAAGATTGATTTTCCATTTCTCAAGCCTCCCTGTCTCAGTGCATAATTTCCTCTAATGCTGGATTTGAAACATAATGTTGGGGCCGGCGGGACGAGGCGTTCACTGCTCTGGAAAACCCATAATCCTGGTGAAGGATGTGCTGTGGCCACTTTTTGCTCCTATAAAAATAAAAAGTGGCTGAGAAAATGCGCATAAAAGATTAACGCGCCGAGCCTCCTGGAGGCTGGTGGCCTCGTGGGCCGCAGGTGCGGTGGCTCGGATGGCGGCCCAGCCACGGCCCCTCTCCACGCTGAGGTGCTTCTGCCGAGGCAGGAGGTGGCCAGGTGTGGTTTCCTGCCTCTCCCACATTTCTCAGACTTCTGGCGAGTGCTCCCTATTAATGGAAGAAGACAAACTTAAAACCTCAGGGGAAAATGCCAGAAACTCTCTTGCAACAGTAATATTGAAAAACAAGCCTAACAAGAGCTGGCGAGTTTCGGAACCGAGGTCTGCGTGCACGCAGCTCCGGGGCGCTGCCCGCCTTCCCAGAGTCCCCCGCCCACTGCGACACGCGACAAGCTCAGGCCGGAGCTACTGCCACGGCCCCGGCGTCTGAGTCTGGCGTGATCTCATCATGACTTTGTGAGCCTGGTTTCACCGGACGCTGCAGGGTCAAGCTCGGGGAGAGAAACGGCCTCTCGCAGGGCTGGGAGACGGGCTGCACGCGGGGGCGAGGCTGACGGTGGACAGCGGGGCCCCGCAGGGGTGGCCCAGTCACGTGGGGTGAGGACGGGAGCTCTGGGGGTTCTGGGGGCTCTGGGGCCCGGATGCGGACTCGAATCCC
This sequence comes from Pteropus medius, assembly GCF_902729225.1. NCBI lineage: Eukaryota > Metazoa > Chordata > Mammalia > Chiroptera > Pteropodidae > Pteropus > Pteropus medius. Next base: position 5,245,318 of record NW_024340700.1, on the reverse strand, counting down.
GCTGGGAAAACCGCTTCACGGCTCTGTGCCTTGTTGCCTCCCAGGTTTAGAGCAAGCGTGCGGTCAAATGCCAGTGGCGGAGTGGGGACCGGCCAGCTGGCGCCGTGTCCGCGCTGTCGCGTGGGTAAACGCAGCGCCCCCCGTTAAAGGGGAGCGAGATCACCTGCCTCGTGGAGAAGGTGCGCTCTCACCGGGGTCTGGAAGATTCTGAGCTGTGTGGGGAGGAGACTGAAAATTAACCTAAAAAATCGAACAGCGGTGGGGACATCGCTGAAGAGCAGGGATCGGACCCGTCGACGCGGAAGAACGGGGGTTGGGAGGAGACCAAACCGGAAGGGGGATGGGGGCCGGAGAGTCGAGGACCCCGAATATGGGCGTCGGGCTGGGAGTGTCTCATCGGGCACCTGGGAGGGAGGTACGAGGAGGAAACTCGAGAGCTGCTCATGAGGCCGCTCGGAACGGCACCGACTGTCAGCAGAGGCCAAGGGAACGAGGCGCCTCAGCCGTGGGCCACTGAAGAGGGAGAGCAGACGGTCGGCCACCAGATCCGCAGCTGTCCTGAGGATGGCCGCAGCCCACACGGGAGCACGTCTGACAGAGCTTTCCCCCCAAGCTGACGTCTGGAAAGACGACCACGAGGTAGCACGTGGGCAGAGGGCCTCGGACGCGTGTGCTATGTCGTGTTATCAAATTCATCACTTGGCAGAGCTGATGAAGCTGGTGCCACTTTGTGTCAACTCAGAAGTTGGTTTTTCAGATTCTTGCCCAGCCGATGGGACACCCCGACCATGTCGGTCTCCGGAAAGGACTGGGTCTGCCCCATAAGCTGACTTCTTGAGCTTGAAGGCCCATATGATGATATGGCATGGCCGCCCCGATGAGAGAACACTGTCCAGAGAAATCAGTCACCTTCCCGAAAGGACACACATGCTCATTCAATCAGACGCGAGGCCACGTCTCCCACCTCACACTCCAGCCGTACATTATTTTGTGGAACGGTTGCCACTGGCATTGCTCACGTGTGGCCTCGCGTCCTGTGTGAGCCTTTGACGAGATCAGGCTGCCAATCAGAGCTTGACCCTGACGCCCCTTGCTTGAGTGCTCCGGACGCCGAGGCCCACCCGAGTCGGGCGCAGCTGGCATCCGTCCCCAGGCCCGTCGCTGCGGCTTCCCGGGGACTCTCTTCCTGCCTCGAAGGCTCCTTCCTGCACCCCGGGCAGACCCGCTCCTCACGGAGCCGGGAGTCGCCGTGGGCAGGCCGTCCTTTCCCGGGCACTGACGAGCAAACGCGAAGCAGGCGGGGTGCGCAGCCGCCTTACGGGGGTGAGAGGAGGCAGCGCATCCCTCGTTCTCTCGACAGAGACCGCGAGCTAAAGGCTAGACACAGCCCCTGTGCAAGCAGAAGGAGGAGAAAGTGGCTGTAGGCCGAGCTGCCGTGAGCAGACGACGTTGGCTCGAAACCCGAGGGCCCGTTAAAACTCCTGGCAGAGAGCCCGCTTCCGTGGGCAGGAAGGGGACCGGGTTAGCGCCCTCTGGCTTCCCCCGTGCCCGTCAGAGGGCCTATTCGAACTTTCGAACATATAAAATATGTAAAGACACGGGCCGTAGTTTTCAAGTCGGTCTAACTTCACTTTTTAAGGGAGTTCGTATCACAACAATAAGAAAGTCCAGCTTAAGAAGGAAAAAGGACAAATGAGATTGGGCCAAATTTATGCAGAATGATTTTTTAGGAAGTCTCCCGTGCCGACATTCTTGCTTTTCTTAATGCGTGGGCTCTCGTCATTATACTGTCGTTATATAATATTTCACGTTTTTATTTTTCTACTTCTTCCCTAGGTCATTCTTATTTCTTCTCAGCAGTAAAAACAGCCAGAATGATGTTGGAACTCGAAAGATAGCTACGAATGATAAAATTTTACAACATCCGAATTTCTCGGCGTTCCTATAGGATCATTTTGGTAAAAACACGTTTTATCGGTTTTATTAAGGATTATTCCACATCCTTCGAGAGTCGAATCGTTCTGCTCGAAGAACCTCCCCGTCCTCGGGCTTGTCGATTCCCACTTCCTCCTAACTGTCTGGCGTCCGGTTTCCATCAGTCCGCCAGCGGTCGGGACTGCCAGAAATCTTCCATCTCTTGAAAGAGTTGCAATTGCATTTTGCGGTTGAACAGCATGGACTTTTGTCCTAACGCGTCTACACTTGTAAAAGTGGCAAAGGCTGACACGCAAAGGCCTAGGTGACGTGGTCTGGGGTAGCTTTCCAGTTAAGTGGGGACCCGCTAAGCACTCAGCTTGTTGGGGGAAAATGTGTTACGATGACTTTTGTTTTCCTCCCTGACCTTGTAACCAGGGAGATCAGATACTGGATTCGCAGAGTGTCCCCCTGGAATGATTCGGAAGCAATAAATGTCAGCACTGTGGCGTCGGCCATAAAAGAGTCAGCATTATTATGCCAGAGGAGCGTTCAGGCCACATCCTTCTTCTAGTTCCTGAGGGCCGTGACCTCCGAGCCCCAAGGAAGCCCTTCTTCAAGGGCAGCCTGGGCGGGGTGGGGATTCAGGTCTGTGGACCACACGTGAGCCCAGACCAGGAGTTCTGTTGCCCTTTATATTTAAAGATTTTTTAATACTTTCTGTACTGGTCTTTCCTGTGAAAACGTGCACCGGCCCAGAGCTTTTCAGATCTTCCCGCGTCGGAGCGTCACCTGGCGGTTGGCAAATGCAGACTGTCGGTCGGCATCTCAGGGGCAGGCCTGAGAGCCTGTGTGTCTAACCAGCTCGCAGGTGAGGCGGATGCTGGTCGGTGTGTCCCACCTGCAGCAGGATGCCGTAGAGCCGCCTCTCGTGGACAGGTGAAGCTCGTGGGTTTCACCTGTCCAACGCTGCATGTGGCCAAGGCCGTGTTTCTCAGACACGAGCCCGTGTCAGAATCACTGGGAGGGTTGTTAGACGCGGGTGGCTGTCCCCGCCCTGAGTTGCTGACTGTCACCTCACTTTATGTTTACAACATTGCTTCCAGCGAAGTGTCCTTATCCCCATCCTGCTGGGAGAAGTACCTGAAGCTGGGCAGCGGTTGGAGGGGGGTGGGGTGCTGGACCGGCGCAAAGCCACGCAGCTGGGAGGCGGTGCTCCAGGTGGCGCACATGGCAGACCCAGCTGCGCCAGCCAAAGCCAAGTGCACCCCGCGGTTGGGCGCTGCCTATTCCCCGAGGCCAGGAGGAAAGGAGGGTGCGCTGGTGCTCTGTCTGGAAGGTGGGTGCAGCTAAGCCTTCCCAGTCAGCGGAGGCACTGGTGTAGACACTCTGCGACGAAGCTTCCACGGAGTCCCCCAGTGAGCCCGCCCACCCTGGCCCGGGTGGGAGGGGGTGGGAGGTGACTGTCACTCAGGGAGAGGAGAGCAGCAGGCGGGTCCGATCAAAGCACCAGCATCCCCTGGGAATGTCAGAGTCCCGCTCCCAGAGCACCCCCACTGTGGTGGGTTTCACGCCACCACCGCGATGTCACCGATGAAGTGCTGGCAGCAGGGTCTGACCCCGGCAGGAGGTGCTGACGCCAGACGTGGAGGGCGCGGCTCGTGGTCCGGGTGGCGTGAGCGAGTGCGTGGGGTGTGTTTCCTCTGCGCTCACCTCGATTCTCGGGGATTCGCATGTGTCAGGTTGTTCCGTGCTACGTCGATCATGCTGGGACGAAGCGCCATTTTCAAAAGACAAGCACATGGCAGAACTGGCTGCGTTTACACCACGGAAATGGGCAAACCCTCCAAGTCAGGCTTTTCCATCGGGAGAGCGTGGAAATCGCGTGCTGACTGAGCGGCACACTCTGATTCATGCAGTGGCTGACACGTACCAAGTGCCCAAGACACACGCGGTCCCGGGGAGAAGTTAAGTGGGGTTCGGATGAAACGAGCGGAAACTGGAAGCAGACAGGCAGGGGCAGGTGAGTGGAGGCCCCAGCATGGGGCCAGCGCAGGTGAGCAGACAGGGGGCCTCCACCGTAGACGGAGCGTGGGACAGTAACTTCTGGAACACAGCTACTACTGCCGTCCCCTGCGGGTGCAAAGAGACACTGAAGCTGATGTGTCACCAATTCTTAGCATCTTTTGTAGTTATTCCAAGGCGGAAACAAAACAGGGAATGATAATAAGCCCCTGTGAGATGCTATTTTGTGAAGGTACCCTTTTTTTTTTTAATCATAAACTGGCATTTTTAACTCCCCTGCTAGTCCCCAGTGCATGCGTGGTTTACCACTGCGTGCCTGTCGGCAAGCCCGAATGGGTTACTTAAACGAGGCAGGAGCAGGCATTTATGGAACAGAGATTTTGTGGGGAAGGCCCAAACGTGCACATTCTCAAGGCGCTTGCCGTGCAGCGTGAGGGCTGAGACCTAAGTCATCAACCGTCATGCTCTGAGGTGGCCGCGTGGCTGGGGAGGGGAACAGACCCCGGGTGGGAAGAGACCCGCGCGCCGCCTGCTGTCTCAGAAGGTGTCAGCGGGCGTGCGGGATTTGAGTCCGATCGCGAGGCAAAGGGCACATTGCAGGAGACAGTGGGGGCGGCACCGCAGGTGGCAGACGACTCTGGGGGGAGGGGCCGCAAAGCAGGGGGTGTCCCAGGGAGTGAGCTCGGTGTGGGCAGTCGCGAGGGCGGCCCGTCCCTCCTGCAAGACTGTGCCTCGGGGCTGTGGACGGGGGCAGATTTCTGTCGGTTTCAAAGGCTTGTGTCGACATCCTTGTTACAGGTTTCCTGTTGAAGAGCTATTCACGGCTCTCACTCCAGGGCCATCCTTCTAAGTGACCATCCCTCACTTAATCCTGCCGACCACCTCACGAGGCAAATGTCACTGTACATGAGGAGACAGAGGCAGAAGAGGTGACGTCACTTGCGTCAGGTCACGCGGCTCCTGAGGTTCAGATTTGGGCACAAATCCCAGAGGAACCTCCTAGTCTTGGCTCCCGACCGTCTCGCGCCCTTGCCTGCCCGACGCGCCCCCACCAGGAAGTGGTGGAACGTGTCTGCAGACTGTCCTAAGGTTTGCGGTGGCTTATGTTTCTCGAAACGACATTATGAAGATTAAACAATTTAAGTTCTATCTGTGATTTTCTTAGAAAAAGTTAGCTCTTAGCGCGTCGAAATCTAGAAAAAATTACCTTTATTCCACTATTTCGTCAACTCTGAAGGTTGCTGAAACGCACAGATCGTTAGTCTATTCCCGATAACTAATCCCATTTGGCTTTCTTCGAGACCTTTTAAACACTGGGCTGGGGACTGCGGGTGGCATGGCTCAGGGGAGGAGCCGTGGGGCCAGAGAAGATGCTCAGGTGTGAAGATGAGTCGCCGGAGTGAGTGCCATAGGTGCTGGACGGCCGCGGGCAGTGCTGGGGTGAACCCGCAGCCCGGGCGCAGCAGGCCAGCCAGCAGAGGGACCTGCCGGCAGGTCCGCAGACTCATCTCCGTGGAGAGTGGAGCCGGGCCGGGCCTCGCACGAGCTTTCCGAGCGCCGACGTGGCAGGTGCAGGGCTGTGGCTCCCAGGCGGTCCCGCCCTCCAGGACCAGACCGTGTGGGCGGGTTTTCCCTGACGGCACTTCACACCAGCCTGCCGGCGGCAAGGCTCTGCCAGTACACTGCGCGCCCATCGATGAGTGTCCTCTCAGATGTTTTAACACAATCGTCTTTTCCCACGTTTATTCAGGCCAACCCTGTCTGCGTGACACGGTCTAATAAGAATTTGAGTCTAGGTGCTGCAGTCTGGAGCTGTACCAAAGACCTGCGTACTGCTGAAAAGGCCTTTATTGTGAGTGCAAAGGAGGCACCCGGCGAATGTCTTTTTACACTTACGTGACTTACAAAGTGATCACGCTGATAAATCTAGGGCTCACCGGACACCGCACATCGTTATTACACTGTTGTTGACCACATTCCTTATGCTGTACTTTACACCCCCACGACTATGTGGTGACCACCAATATGACCTTCTTCACCCTCCCCCTTCACCCACCCCGCTGACGCCCCTCCCATCCAGTAACCGTCAGGAGGTTCTCTGCATCTCTGAGTTTGTTTCTGTTTTAGTTGTTTATTTTGTTCTTTGGATTCCACGTCTAAGTGAAATCGTGTGGCGTTTCCCTTTCTCTGACTTACTCCGCTCAGCACAGTGCCCTCTAGGTCCGCGCATGTTGTTGCAGATGGCAAGATTTCATTTTTTGTTACGGCTGAGGGATATCCCATCGTGCATATGTACTACCTCTTCTTTATCCGTTCATCCATTGGTAGATACCCAGGGATCCTTCATATTTTGACTCTTGTAAATAACGCTGCAATGAACATATAGATTCACATGTCCCTTTGAAGTAGTGTTTTGGGTTTCTTCGGATAAATACCCAGAAGTGGGATAACCGGGTCCTTCTTAGACGCCTGTTACAGCCTTTGTTTCAAAGACTATTTTGTCTGGCATAAGTATCGCTACCCCAGTTTTTGTTTGTTTCCATTTGCATGAAATATTTTTTCCATCCCTTTACCTAAAGTCTGAGTGTGTCTTTCGATCTGCAGTGAGTCTCTTGTAGGCAGCATATGTAGGGATCTTGTATTCTTATCCATTTAGCCACCCTATCTTTTGATTGGAACATTTAATCCTTTTACATTTAAAGTAATTGTTGATAGATATGTAGTTATTGTCATTTTATTGTTTATATTTTTGATTTTTTTCCTTTTCACTTCTTCTTAAAGAAATCCCTCCAACATTTCCTGTAATACTGGTTTGGTGGTGATGAACTCCTTTAGCTTTTTCTTGTCTGGGAGTGCAAAGGAGGCACCTGGCGAATGTTTTATCTGTTCTTTGATTCTAAACGGTAGCTTTGCTGGGTAGAGTCATCTTGGTTGAAGTGTTGCTTTTGATCACTTTGAATATTTTGTGTCAATCCCTTCTGGCCTGCACAGTTTCTGTTGAGAAATCAGCTGACAGTCTTATGGGAGCTCCCTTGTAGTTAACTAGATGTTTTTCTCTTGCTGCTTAAGATTCTTTGTCTTTAATCTTTGGCATTTTGATTATGATGTGTCTAGGTGTGGGCCTCCTGGGGTTCATCTTGTTAGGACTTTCTGTGCCTTCTGGGCTCGTATGTCTATTTTCTTTGTCAGATTAGGGAAGTTTTCCAAAATTATTTTTTGAAATAGGGTTTCAGTTCCTTCTTGTCTCTTCTCCTTCTGGTGTCCCTATAATGCGAATGTTGGTAGCTTGATGTTGTCCCAGAGGCCCCTTAAACTCTCCTCATTTTTTTGGTTTCTTTTTTCTTGTTGCTGTTCTGATTGGGTGTTTTCTGCTACGTTATCATCCAAATTACTGATTCGATCCTGTTTCATCTAATCTACTGTTGATTCATCCTGATAGTCTTCATATCAGTTACTGTGTTCTTCATTTCTGACAGGTTCTTTTTAATGTTTTCTATCTCTATTTTTATGTTTCCTATGTCTTTGTTGAAGTTCTCACTGAGTTCACCTACTCTTCCCTTTAGTTCACTGAGCATCCTTATACCCAGTGTTTTGAGCTCTGCATCTGGTAGATTGCTTGTCTCCATTTTGTTCAGTTCTGTTTCTGGAGCTTTGTTCTGTTCTTTCATGTGGGACGTGTTTCTTTGTCTCCCCATTTTGGCTGCTTCCCAGTGTTTGTGTCTATGTATTAGTGGGGCTTCGAAGTCTCCTGGTCTTAGTAGAGTGGCCTTATGTGGTAAGTGTCCTCCGGGGCCCAGTAGCACAGTCTCCCTGGTCACCTGAGCTGGGTGCTCCAGGTGTGTCCTTCGTGTGGGTTGTGCGCGCCCTCCTGTTGTACTTGAGGCTTGGTTACTGTTTACATGTCAGTGGGAGGGATTGACCTTTGAGCTGATTGGTTGTGAGGACTGGCCGTGACTGCAGCGGAGCAGCTGTTGTGCAGGGGCTGACCCTACAGAGGGGATTCGCGTTATTGGGGCTCTGGTACCTGCCTAGTCTGCCCTTTGGGTATGTCATCTGTGGAGGTGGTTGGTGGTGCTCTGGTGTGGTCTGAAGCTGGCAACTCATGTGTTGGTTCTGGAGCCTCTTGGGAGGGAGACTCTAGTGCAGGCCAAGGTCAGCTGCTGCCTGTGCCCTGCCTGGGGCTACGTGATATGAGCTACAAAGTGATATGCAGATGGTCACCATTTGTGCTGGGCCTGAAGGTGCATGAGAGGCTAAGCTGCAAACTGAGGCTGGCTGCCACCAATGCCAGGCTTGGCGCCACTCAGCGAGAGGTAAAGGGCATGCTGAGGCCAGATGAAGCCTCTTTGGAGTTTTTAAACCTTTGAGAGATTTTAGGAAAGTCCACAGCATGAGCCAAGACAGGCCGTTTGTATGGAGAAGCCACCTGAGGCGCCTTGGGCGCACCCACCCCACCCCCTCCCCTTGCACATTGGGAGGGGCGGGGCCTGAGGGAATCACGTGGGCGGGGCAGGGCGGGGCGAGTCGCGGCAGCAGATTGGTGGAAACTCAATATGGCGGCCGCCTGCATCCTGACGCTGGGCGGTAGAGGGCTCAACGAAGGGACAATGTCCTCTGCCAGCACTTGTGTCTGAGAGGAAGCCGCCCCTCCAGCCCTCGCCCTGAAGCCAGTCGACTCAGTTCCTCCCTGTGTCCCTGGCACCTTTCGAGCTGCGTCCCCAGCGCCGGAGCTCAGAGCGAGTGAGTCCGTCAGCGGTGAGTCCACGTGGGCCCATAACAGGAAAGTCTGCGACTCCCGCAGCCCTCCTCTCACTCGGCCACCATCCCCGCTGGTTTTCACAGCCAGCCTGGTGGGGACTTCTCTTCCCGGCACTGGAGCCCTGGGCTGGGGGGCCCGGTGTGGGGCCGGGACCCCTCGCTCCTCAGGGGACCCCCGCGGCCAAGGCGTCCCTCCCGATTCGCGACCGCCACACGCGGGCGTGGGACCAGCCTGGTCCGCGTCTCCTACCAGTCTTGAGGTGGCCTGTTCTGTGGGTCCCCAGTTGCAGGACTCCCGTTTAACTAGATTCCAGGTGATTCTCAGTGACGGTCGTTGTACAGTTTAGCTGTAATTTTGATGTGGTCGTGAGAGGAGGCGCGATGCCTATCTGCCATCTTGCCCAGAAGCTGAATATTCTTGAATAACAAAACAGCTGGTGCTCGTGTGCTCAGTTTGGGGGTCTCCAGCGTGGAGTTTTAGTTGCCATCGTGTAAGGTTTACTAGTTGTCTCTACTGCACAGGTGCAGGGCTGTTGAGAGCTGAGGACCCCGTGACCTCCTCAATCCCAGGGCCCCAAAATTCAGAGTTGGGGCGGGGGATTGGAGCAATCAGAATGTTCAGTGGCAAAGAATGCTTCCACTGTTAGGGTGAGTCTGTCTGCTTCTCGAATGGCATAGGAAAACCCCGGATTTCGGGAGGCTCCTGTGGGTAGTAAAAAGGATTTTGGAGTTAGGCAGACACTGGCTACAAACTGGGTATTACGGAAGCTTAAGCAAGTGACTTACCCTCAAGGAAGATCATATTCTTCTCCTGCATCTCCTTATGAGTATTAGGAGGACAATGCCATGCACGTAATATTTCGAACATCATCTAATACACCAGCAATAAGAATACCAGAAGAAACCAAACAATATAAATGAAAACAATGTACCTATTTCACTTCTTTTAAAAGATTAGAAATTTATTATATGTATTCACACAAATATTTTTATAAATGCAAAAGTGTGGGTACTCGTAGTACTGGTGATTGATTTACAGATATAAAAATATACACATACTCTTATACACATACAGGTAATCTCCACTATGTGAAATCTCATTATGTGAAGTTGCTACTCGAACTCAAAAACAAGAGGATTTAGAGAGAGAAGGATATTTGTATATAGTATACATAGCTTTTGTGTGTTTTTTTGGTTTGTTTGTTTTATAAAAGTATAGTATACGTATTTCCTATATGTTGGCTCAGTTCACAGTACTTCCTAGAAATCTCACTGTTGATTGATATATTCTGATTCTTCGCACCGGCTCTAGAATATTCTGTGGCATAGATGTACCATGTTTTTCTCATATTCAACCCGTCCCCCCATCATGGGCATTTACTTTGTTTCCAGTTTTCCAGTGCTACAAACACTGCTGCAACGCCTGTTCTCGCACGTACGGTCGATGTACTGAAGGTTTTACTTCTGTAAATAAATTCACGTCTAATCTCTAAACAGAATTTTCCTCCCCGTTTGGTCCGCTCTGCCCCCACCCCCACCCCCCCACACATGGTAACCTGGGGATTCACAGTAAGTGCTTTCCTTGTTGTTGTACCCCGAATACTTCCAGACTCTGTACATCTGCTTCCTGAGTACATACTTGACAAAGGGTTCAGGGAGCAGTGTTTTGGAAAACACCAGGGCCCCCTCCCCAGAGGAAGTCCCAGGTAGGTTCTCCCCAGACCTGAAATTGCAGCCTGGCTAGACGGCTCCATTGTCCGGTGAGCAGTGGGGCCCTGGGTGCCCTCCCCTAAGACTCTTCCAGGCGTAGTACCATTATAGCCAAAAGTCAGATTTATGGCATTATTTTATTAAAAAACACTACTTTTTAATAAAATAGGTAAATTATATACCTAATGGTCATTTTAATGAAAACCATCAAGAAATATGAGCTGATGCCCTCTTTGAGATGGAGACTTAAGCATATTTCTACACTTGATTCAGGGCTGCCCACAACTCAGTGAATGCTACACTGGTTTTATGAAGTTAGCTTTTGATGACACAGCTGTTCGGTTCATGCCACCAAGTTGTTCCACTTCTGAGTTCGTCTCACCCGGGTGTTTTACTTGGAGTTGCTGATGTGTTCACAGTTATACCTCAAAAATGCCAGCACTCATTGCTCAGTTTGCAGAGGTTCGTTGGGGGGCGGGGGATGTAATCTATTTAGACTTTTGATAGTTACAGTCCAGTTTTTGACTTCTGAAGTGTTTATGGAGAGAGACGAAGAGGGAGAGACTGACATATGACCCACAGTGTGGGGTCTCTGTGGGTGCTGTGTTTTTAAACATTTATCATCAGCCTTCATACACGGGATCTGGTAGGGTCCTGAATTTAAGCTTTGACAGGCAAGAATCTCCCAAACCAGCAAAACTATTTTGATTAGCACCTACTAAAAGGCTAGTTTGGGTTAGAGCAAGTAGACGCTTAGTTATATCCTGTTTGTAGTACTTGGGGAATGTTTTCTTTAAATTGCGATTTTCTGCTGTTGACAACAAGCTTTGTGTAACTGCAGCTCATTCTCAGCCTGTTTTCATCTGTTTTCCAAAATGACTGTTCATTACTCTTTCATTGAATAATTACTGTTGATTCTTCGTCCATTCAACAAATATTTATTGAGTCCTACTATGTGCCAAGCATTGCAGAGCCTGTAACGATGTCTAGACATGCAGTGTGCCCACTCTTCCAATGAATATTTCTTTCACGAGTTGTAAAAAAATATTATTCAGAAACATAAAAAAGAAGGGATCTATTAAGAACAAGTTTCTTTAAAAAAAAAATAGGTAAGTTTATTTTGGGTGCAACATGAGAACAAATTCCAGTGCAAAGTTGTTTTAAGAGAATGTGCAAAATCTCATCATTCGAATGGCTTAGGAGAGTTACTCTGTGAATTAATAGAAGCTAGGTATAAAGAGAGAGTTAACAAAATCCGAATGGTAGCTGATGCCTTCTTACCTTGTACTTTGGCAAGGGAAAAAAAAAAAGGCAAGTAGAAGTCTTGTTAAGGTGACGATAATTATCCAGAGGAGGCAACTGATATTTCAGCAAGAAAAGTTATCAAATGGAACTTTGCTTCTGTCCCCAAGTTCATGCTCGCGAAGTCCCCCATGCTGTGTCGTACCTGTCATTGACGCCCTGTGTTCTCTGAAGCCACTGGCATGGCCCTGGGCTCCTGTCAGCCATACTTGGAAGATGGCCTGAGATTTCTCCCTGCGTGTAGCCTTATTCTAGAATGTCGTACTGAGGTTTTGATGTATGTGAAACTTCCCCCCGTACAGACCGTGCTGAAACGTGGTTAGAGATCTGTGCGTCGCATGAGGTTTGGGCTGTAAAAACCAAGAAGCTCTCTATTGCCAACTCCTTGACAGTGGGACGCTCCTCGGGTGCAGTCTTTATATTTGAAAATGAATTTCCAGGTCTCGGCAGCCCACGAGAGTTTGTCTGAATGTACGTAAGAGATGGGCGGCGATGCTTTATTGTGCATATGCTCTTTCCTGAGGACGGGGCATGCATTTTGCAGGAAACGGTATCACTGATCGCTTTAAGTTTCTTTCTCGTTCCCAGGGTCCTGAATGCTGACAGGGATCCTGGAGTCCCTCGTAAGGGCCAAACTCAGGCACTGTGGACATGTGCTATGTGCCAGATACCACGCCAGGTTCTTAAAAAGATAAATAGGGTTTAGTTTCTGTCTTAAAAGAACTCACAGACTGGTACGAAGCAGGCCTATAAGTGTATAACACCTCACCAGGATTATTTTAATAATGCGTGTCGGGGTAAATGGGAGCAGAGGGGAAGAAGCAACCATCTTTTCCTGGGGAATCGGGGAAGGACCCTTAAAGGGGGTGGAATTGAAGTGAATTTTGAAGGGTGGGTGGGGAGGAAAAGGGGTTTCTGCCGGAGGCAAATCCGCGGCATCGCGGGTGGGGCAGGGAAGTGTGGCTGGTCAGCGACAGCCCGAGCTTCCGCACGGTGGGGCCGGAGGCGGCGTTTCTGGGAGAGGCAGGGACGAAGGTGGCCTTCCCGTGTGCCTCGTGCGTGTCACGCTTTCTCTAGCACAGCACTCGGCACGCCGCTTTGTCGTCGTGATAGGTGAACGCTCCGGGAACTTGTCTGAACCCCTCGCCATGCCCTTCAAGATACTCAGCTCAGTGTCTGGCACGGAGTGAGGTTTGTTGGTGGCGACAGAGGGCTCGTCGGGGTCAGGTGACATGTGCTGCAGACCACCAGCTTGCAGGGGGCGTTACTAAGGAGCCTCTCGCGGGGAGCGAGCTGGTCTGACTTCTGAGTGTGTGCCACCTCCGGGGCCCCCTGGTGCGCGGTGACCTCGGCATCAGACAGTCTCTGCCTCGATGTGGATACCGACTCCAGCCCGCCTTCTAGCGTCTGTTCAGACAGTAGTTACAGGACACTTGCAACGCAGCAGACTCTTCTCGGGGAACCGGACAGCGTCAGCTTTTATGGAGCGCGCAGCCAGTTGGGAGGTAGAAAAGAGAGACAGACAAAGAACAAGTAAAACAAGTCAGTGAATAGGACCGTCTGAGGTGGTGGTCGGCATCATGACGAAAAGAGGGTAAGCTGAGGGGGGCACTGCTTTAAATTGGGTTGTCGCACTGGCCTCTGAGAGGAGGTGACAATTTTCTCTGGGACTTAAATGACAGAAGGAACCAGCTCTGTGGGTTAGAGCATTCCAGGCAGAGTTTTGCAGAGACCCCGGACTGCCCGACAAAACCCACTCTCCCCCTGCTGGGGCACAGAGCCGTGCGGTTAGGTGTGGCGCCTGACGGACCGCTGGCCGGTGACCTGGGCGCCACTCCTAGTTCAGACCTGGGGAACTTCCCACCACACCCCCTTCCGAGCCCTGGTCCTCCTCCAGGGCTGGGAGACTCTAACGCAGCGGTCCCCAACCTTTGTGGCATCAGGGACCAGTGCTCCCATGAGAGCCTAGTGCCCGATGACCTGAGGGAGAGCTGAGGCGGTGACGCCGGAGCTGGGGGCGGCTGCAGACACAGATGGAGCTTCGCTCGCTGGCCCACCGCTCACCTCCTGCTGTGCGGCCCGGTTCCTAACAGGCCATGGACCGGTACCTGTCCGTGGGTCGGGGACTCCTGCTCTAGGGCGTGACAACCGCACAATGGAAGGTCTGGGTGATCCGTGCAAGAGCGAGAGCCATTTTCTTCTGTCTGGTCAGGGAGATGACTCCTGATTTGTTGTACTTTATTCTTGAGTTTCTCTCTTTTGAATCTGGAAATGTTATTTTGCTAAGGCAAGAATTGTGTCAGCGTAGAGTGACAGATGTGCATGAAACACTGGCAGCATTTCTGAAACCGTGTCCCACGGAGGGAGCTCCAGACTCCGGCCAGCCTGGGGACAGAGGTGCAGCAGGTAGGGGCTCCACCAGAGTCAGGCACACAACCTGCAGCTTCGCTACGGGACTGTTGTAAGTCCTCTCATGTCTAGACACCCCAGAAACCATTTTTCGTCCTGCTGCTGCCCAGCCATGTGGGCCGAGGGGCTTCGCTGTGAGGCTGCCACCTTCTCAGGCTCAGCAAGGGGCGGCCCTGTTGTCCTCAGACCCACACACCTGGGAAGGGTCCTGTCACCTTGCGTCTCCGCTGACCGGGACTCACCTGGCGAAAAGGTAAGAGTTTCCCTCGGAAACTCTGCAACCTGTCTCTCTCCCCACGTCCCCGACCTTCCTCTCCCTGGCCCTGGGCAATCTTCACCAGTCCCCTCGGCGTGGGACAGGGAACAGGGTGAGGACAGGCCTCTGCCGTTGCCCCTGATCTCGTGCCAGGGCCTCGATTCCCCGAAGGCTAAGCCTTTTTGAAATACAAAACCACTTCTCCCTCAAAAAGTTCGGCTCTTACACCTCGAAACGCTGGCTCTGGGCGCTGTCATCCTGCTCTGACTCTTAAGGGCTCAGTTCAGGACCTTAAAATCAAGAAGGCTCGTTTACTCCAGGACTCACTGGGGCCCTAACGGACCAAGGCTCACTGTGAGCCCCCGGCACGGGCTTCGGCCTGAGGCCTCGAATCCGCTGCCTTCCTCTCCCAGCATGCTTTGCCCTCGTCATGGGGCAGGGCTGCGTTTTCTGGGACCAGCACTCGCTCCACTGTTCACTTCTCAAGGGTGCCTTGCATCTCCACTCACCTGTACTGCCGCTCACCTGCGTCTCTGCTCACCTGTACCGCCGCTCGCCTGTGTCTCCACTCACCTGTATATCTGCTCACCTGAGTCTCCGCTCACCTGCCGCATAACAGGACTCCCTAGACTATCTTGCACAGCCCTGCCCCGGCCAGGGCCACAGGCATCTCTAGCCTCTGGCTCGCCTGGGCTCCCTCACCCCCTCTTCCTCTCATTCCTGGTTCTCCACGGCCCCTGAAGCCCGCGCCTCTGGCTGAGGGTGCCTGGGTGAGGAGGGGGCCCTTGGCGCCGCCCCGCCCCCCGGTTTGGGCAGAGAAGCAGCAGCTGCCGGGAAGAGAGCACTGGGAGAGCCGGCCCGGTGTGTCCGTAGGAACAACAGAGCCCTTGGCGTGTGATGTCCCACATCTAGAAGACCCTCCTCTTCCTTCAGCCACGAGACAAGGAATAGAAACGTCAGCTGTGAATCACGAAGGTTGCAAGATGCTCCTTACAACATTTAAACACCTTGAGTATTTCCCACCTTATTTTATGTTCGTTCCTGCAAGTAACACGTCCAGGATTTGGCGGCAGATAGAGCGGTTTCTGCGGCACCGTCGTGGGTGAACAGGCCCAGCTCCCAGGGGTGGTCGTCTTTACTGGTGTCTGTGGTCCTTCCTCTCGCTCAGCCCACAGGCGTGGGCGCCGACCCCAGGCCAGCCGCTGCTCCAGACGGACCGGGGCCTGCTCGCGTGAGCAGACGACGAGCCGTGAACAGGTGACCGAAACGGTCAACACCCAACGGCGAGCACTGCAGAGGAGGAGCGTGACAGGCGACGCCCGGGCCTGGGCCAGCGTGCTCGGGGAAGACCCCTGAGCCGGCGACGCCGGTGTGGTGGCCTCCGTGACAAGACGGAGGGGCAGAGGAGGGGCAGAGGAGAGACTGAAATCATTCCGCAGAATCCAGGTGTGTTTCGAGCGTGCGGACGCCGCCTGGCACGGCCGACGTGGCGCAGGGCGGTTCACGCCAGACGCCATCAGTGAGCCGGGCTGTGTCGGCCGCTCCCGAGGCTGCGGTGGCCGCCGTGTCGTGAGCATCGCCACTGGGCCTGGGGCCTGGGCTGGCCCGGCCGGAGCCAGCTCTGACCGGGAGCGCCGACCCCATGGGCGCCTGTGCCAGCCCTAAGGAACGGCTGTCGCTGCGGCCACAGCGCTGAGGATTTCTTGCTGGAAGCGTCCTGAACACGGGCAGGGCGGCCTCTGAGATGCGGGGTCCGCGTCCTCCGCCTCGCCTCCGCGCGTGGTCATCGTTTTTATCAGCGGCGTTTGGCTGAGAAACGCTCAGCTGGTCCTCGTTGAATATCGATGGAAAGTACATCTGGAGGCTCTTTTGAGAAGAAAAATAAGAAAAGGCTCTGACTCGTGAAGGCCGAGACGCGTGGCCTGGGGGCGATGCCGTGCTGTCCATGGCCTCTCGACGTCGCCCCGTTTTCTCCGATTGCGTAGGATCTGCCAGCCGCCTGTGGGGTGGTGGTGGGGACTGTGACATCACACATGTCTATCCAAATCTGGTAGTAATGGATCCTGCTAAAAATGATGTTTGACTTCATGACTTCCTGACAGCAAACTCGGGGTACATACCCACCTCCCTGCTGCCACCCTGGGGGCGTGTCGGGGTTACACCCTGTGCGAGGAGCAGCCTGGCATAGCGTGAGTTACTGGAACGTTTCTGGTGGCACTTTATAGAAATGTCAGCAAAATTTCATGAAAACCGTGGCGCTTGTCCAGAATGCCAGGGCAAGAGAAAGACTCCTCCTTGAACCAGCATCAGCTCTGCCCTGCCCAGAAGCACACAGACGTGAGGCGGAAACAGTGTCGGCCGCACCCTGAGCCTCCGTCGGATCCCGTCAGCCTCGCGCGTCACAGAGGCCTCGTTTTGTCTTCCACACCCGTAGCCTTATGAGTAGTTAGCGCTCGAGTGCCTCCTAGGAGTGTGTGTTGGGGTCGGGTGTAGGGTCTGAGTGATGGCTTGTTGATGGAACACTGCATCCCTGTGACATCCTCGTGCCTGCCACAGTCCCTAACACTCAGAAGAAGGTGCCACCTACGTGCCTGGAGTTTAGAGTGGATATAAAAGCCAGCGGTGGCTGGACTTCCCTGACCAGCACCCTGGGGTGCCGGCACCGCCAGGCTTTCAAAGATGAAGGCAGCCTTGCCGCCTTTGCCCCGCAGAGTGAATGCGTCACCGGAGAGTCCCTTCTCTGCCCCGTCGCGATCTTCTTGGAACCCTGCTGGACTTTAATCTCAGCAGAGTAACACGGTGTTGGGGACCCCGTATACATCGAGAATGAGGGCCGAGCAGTTTACTGTTCCACGCTCGGCCAGTTACGTGGGTGTCCAAGCCCTCAGGGCCTGAGAGCTCACTCGGAATCTGCAGAGGGGCTTCCAGAGGGTTCTCTGGCAACCACAGGTAAGGCACTCTTTGTCTCACTCCAACATATCTGCACATAGTGCGAGTGACTCATGCACAGTGCCTTTGCGGTCTCACTTCTGACTCAAATGAAGACCGTAAATGTGTCTGTGACAGTGCCCGTGCATGTACCATGCTTCTAAATTATATATGATTTAGGCGTAAATAATTGTATCCAATTACGTGTAAACATATTTTGTATATAGAAAATAAAAATATAATTAACAACTATATATTGTCCTTAATATGCGTGAAATAAAAATGAGAAAATAGACCTAAAGAGGAAGGACCACAAGCTCCCCCCCGAGTCTGCTCACGGACCGGCACACAGGATACCTTCGAACCTCTGCGCACACTCGTTTATACATTTTTTCCCCAAAACAGTGTTTTATTGTAGTTACCGTTTATAAACTGCCTTTTGAAAAACATACTATTTTATGATCATCTTCCCATGTCAGTAAAATACTTTTATCATTTGAGCATGTAAATGTAGATGATTGGACCGACCTTCCGTCGCGGGTTTGTAGGCTGCCTCCAACAGTGGAGCAAAAAAAGCCTCACAGCCAACCCTCTCTGCACGTCCTTAATCATTTTCTCAGGATGAGTTCCTGGTAGTTGGAGCGCCAGCACCGCCCTTCGGAGGGTTTTGGTGGCTTCCAGGGACTTTGTCTCTGTAGCTAGTAGTCGGAGAAAAATCCAGCGACGTGTATCCCACCCTGAGCAAGCCCCAGGGCTGCAAAATCCGTAGAAATGCCACATAGTTCTAACAGAAGATTAAATCCTTTTTGACGTTAAGTAGAACATCCTCATTAGAAAAGAATTACTGTCTGCGGCCACGCCACCCTGAACACGCCTGATCCTGTCTGATCTCGGAAGCTAAGCGGGCTCAGGGCCTGGTCAGTACTTGGATGGGAGACCACCTAGGAAGACCGGGTGCTGTAGGTGTAAAAGATAAAAAAATAATAATAACGAAAAAGGAATGATTTTCAGTGAGCTCTGAGGCTTACGGATCTTTGTGATGACCTGCAGTGTCTTTCGCGAGTGCCAGGAGCCGCGTCTGGCTGACACGCGGTGGATGGTGTACCGGGCGGGGCTGTGTCCAGCCGGATGCTCGCGGTGCTGGATGCCGTGTTCTTTCCTGTCGTCCAGTGCCGGGACCTGCAGAGAGAGTGTAAATATAGGCTGTGTCCAGTCTCACACCCAGGATTCCCAAATTAACTGAGTTTTGTTTTGTTTTTAAAGGTAAATTGAAACTTTTTGACTTTTCCATTTAACGTAGAACTTTTGCATTTAAGAAGAATTTAGACGTTGACACAGATCCTGTGGAAGAGGCTAAAGTAGGAGTGTTTTCTCACCGCGTGCATGTGGTTCTCGATCAGTGTGGCTAAGTGGTGTCCTCTGCCGGTTCGGAAGGGGTGGGTTTCGTTCCAAGCAAGTGCTGTGTGGCTCCTTAGCGTCACTGGCTCTGTGAGGCAAGACCTCTTCGAGTCTCAGGCGCGGGTCCGATCCCGGGCTGCACGTGGGCCGAGCGTGGCCGGGAAGCACGGCCAGAGCACACCCGAAAACCAGCGTCCCCAGGGAGAGGCGGGGACAGCGCCCTGGCCTCGGCGGGATTTTAGAACACTCTTATTTTGGGAAAAATGTAGTTTTTCATCCATTTGTAAAGAAAATAACACAGGTCTTCTGTAGGCTTCGCCCAGTGTCCCCTGCGGTCACGTGTCGCGTGACGCCAGCGGCAGCCGCGTCGCCGGGGCAGTGAGTGATGGACGTCACCCCCGTCCCGACTCCGCGGGCGTCCCCTGTGCTCGTTGACGTGTGTATGCGTGTGTTTGCGTGCACACACGTGTGTGCGTATTTCGTTCTATGCAATTTTATCGCCCGTGTAGAATTATTCGGCCGCCGCCACCAACACGCCCGCGAGTGCCACCACGTCGGTCCCCCCCACCTGCGCAGACGCGCCCCTCCCTCCACCCTCCCCGGTCACGGGCACGTCGGAACACAGCGGCGGACCAGGGCCCCAGCGACCGCGGGCATGCGCTTCGGCCGAGGGAGGGAGGTCCCTCTCTCTGGGCACCGTCTCTGATACCCCTTCCTGAGGCCTGTGACAGCAGGGACGTCCAGGGAACTCGCGTGCGGACCCCGGCCCCTGGCACCGTGGGGCGCGACCCCTCCCTGGATCTCTGCTCTCTCCACCGGGCAGCTCTGATTTGTGACTCACAGCGGCCTCGCCTTCTGTCACGCCCGTCACTCTGTCCTCCCATCGGCACTGTTGGCCGACGCTGCTTCCCCGCCCCCGACCTCCTCGGTAAGTGTTACCCACGGCTCGAACCTTTTCACACGTGAAGGAAGAGGGGCCGCCCAGGACGAGCTCTGTCGCCAGGAGACACGCAGAGTCGTGCTCTCGTCACTTCTCCTGCGTCCTTCCTGCAGGGGACTGTGCCCCCTTCTCTGCCTTCCCAGAGAGTCCGAAGCTTATAGGGTAGAGTCAAGGCACTGTCAGTCACTCCCCGGGGCCCTGTCACTCCCCGTGAATCCCCTTCACCTCGGGAAAGCTGCAGCCTCTGCCAACGGGACATCACGCACGCCCCAGGCTTCTCTTACGAGTTCCACGCACCTCCGACATCTCCCCCCAAACTCGCAGACTTTAGGGGGGAAAGGGCCTCGAGGACGAGGGCGCCCAGCTTCTTTGGGCTCCCATGCAGGGTGCGCACAGGTGTCTGAACCCCTGCTGAGTCACCGGAGGCCATGAGCCACCCTGGGAGCCAGGGCCTTGCACCTCATCTGCTGAGTGCAACGGCCCCTGCGGGGGGCGGCTCATCCCAGCGGGGTGCTCGTCCCAGCCCGCTACCCTGTAGCTCGTCCTCACTAAGTTCTGGAGGTTTCCGTCGTCCTAACGCTGAAGCCCAAACTGAAAACCACCTTCAGGGGGAGATAGCGTCCGTCGTATGTTCTCTCTGACAAAGGAACTGGCCCAAACTCCGGTTAAATTTGTGCAATTATCTGTGTTTTAAAAACTCTTCGCTGTAAGCAAAGAGGATTCCAATTCACACGTGACTGTTTCCTGAACCCCCGCCACGTCCACTGAGGTGATTTTGTGCAAGCGTCCGATCTGGCGACCAACATCTCGGTGAAAGGAGCCTACACCGTAAACGCTTCACGTGAAGGACGTAGGGCCGCGGGCCGTTCCGTGATCTCGTGATGGCGCCCGGAGCTGTCCCGGCCACCACAGCGCTGGGAAGCGGCCGCCTGCTCCGAGCCACACTGGGGTCACGTCGGGGCGCAGCCTGTGCGTGTTTCCCTTCGTCAAGCCTTTGCACCGCCGTTGTGTGGTCTCCGGAATGCCTGGAGGGAAGTTGTGGCACCGTGTGTCTTAAGAAATCGTCCACACTCGGAAAAGCCTGTTTCCAAGGGCAGCTGTCCCTGTCATCGCTGGCGAGTACTTTGACAAAAGCAAAGACTTTTGGGTCACGCTGTCCCGCCACCAGCTAAAAAGAAGCAGCTGGTTTGCGATGTCGTAATTTGGGGTAAAAGCGATTTTTGCTTGCGTGGTGCACGGCTGTCACCAAGCTGTAGGATGCCACCTGCTTGTTCTTTCTCTCCTTCTCGGAACGACTTTCCGGCGGGCTGGGGCCCTGTCTCCTGCTCCCGTGTTACCTGCTTCACCTCTCCCTGTCGAACACGAAAGCTCGTATGTGAAAGTCAGTCCTAATGCTTGGGCCAGAATCCTCGGGGACCCTCGTCACACAGTCCGGGCGTGTGTGGTGGGGCTCACAGCTGTCCTGGGTGGGCTGGACTCTCGGCCCGGAACCAGCGACGGAGCCTTTTGCTGTCCGTCCCCCGGACCGATGCTTCCGAGCCCAAGACGTCTCTGCGGGCGGCTCCCTCTCAACGATGATGGCGACGAGGCCGTGAGGACACCTTTCCGACGACGCGGGGTCTGAGCAGCTTCAGCGTAACCCTTACAGGTCACGCCGCCACCCTAGGGGATTTCGCTCTTCTTAGAAACGGGGGTCCTTGGTTGACCAGTTGGAGACCAGGATGGTCCTAGATAAAGAAAAAAAAGAGAGAGGAAAATGGTCACTTCCTGTATGAGTATCTACGTCTCGAAGTACGGAAACACATTTTACTTATTTTTTGCTTTTTAATTTTGAGACATGCAAACTCAGCGAAGCAGCCCTGGCGAAAGCCGCCTACTGTGCGCCTGCTCGTGTTCGCAGCGCGTGGTCTCAGAGGAGGCGACAACGAGGGGCGGTCAAGCCACTCACTAGACTCCGAAGGGTGTGTTCAGGGCCTGATCACCACTCCTCCCACCTTGGGGGACTCTGACCAGACAAAACAAAATTCCCTAATGACAGGATAATGGTATTGGGCACCCCTGCCGAAGACAGCAGAGACCCTAAGGGGTGAGGAGAAGGCGTCGCCATCGCTGTGAGGACCTGAAGGCAAGAAGTCGGCCCGGCCGGGCTTTCGTTCGGCATGATGGTGCTTTCGTCGGCACCGGGAGTTCAGGGAATGCTGGGAAGATCAGATCCAGGAGCCGCGACGTGGTTCTCGTGCTCCAGGTGAGACTGTAAAGCTGGCGAGGATGGTCTGTCTGCAAAGTGCGGACGCCTGGCCAGTCCAGCCCAGGACCCGTTCCTGCAAGGACCACACTGATAGGGTGGTGTGCGCATGCCCGGGGTGGTGACGAGGAGGCGGGAGTGGCCAGGAGACCTGTGGCCCCCAGGCCGCCCCGTTTCCTCCCCGGCCCCCGCTGAAGGAGCTTTCCGACCCCTGTAGAGCCTGGGAGGAGCGCGTCCGTGCGGCAGGCTCGGCCCGTGGAAGGCCAGAGCACCAGCTCTTTCCAAACACGCACCAGGCGCCCCTCGGGGGGGTGCAGCCTGGCCCCGTCGTCACGGCTACACACGTGTCACCTGCGGAGCCTGCCCTCCTGGAGGCTGCCTTACACCAGCAGGTGGCGCGTGTGCTCACACCCTAGCTGGGTGGACATCACTTCTGTGCCAGGAGACGGTGCAGGGACCGGGGTCTGCTGTCTGCCCTCCATCCGAAGACACCGGTCACTCAGGGGCCACGTCGAGCCAGCCGCGCTTCCCGGCAGTGCCACAGAGAGGAAGCGAGCGTTGATCTTCCGAACAGGTGACTGTGGAAGGGTCAGGAACTCCCATCTGTCAAGCCGAGCCACCAACAGGGTCCAGTTTTAACCCCGACGATTTGCCACGTCTGTGGTACCAAGCGCTTCCTTGAAGAACGTGATTTACATTCATGCTTGGCCGTTTGTTACCAGCAGACTTTTGTCCTCTGTCACTGAAAGCAGCTCTGTTTGTCACAAGGTTGCAAACACGTCTACAGGGACCGTGTGAGAGACTGTGTCACCATCAGTGACATTAAGTCCCCAGGCGCCCACCCTGACGCTCCCTGGGGTGGTGAGGTTTGTCACATGTGGGGTTGGCACGGTTCCAGGGAATGGGTTTCCAGCGTCTGGTTCACGGACAGCTCTGTGCTTTACGCTGGGGACCTGTGCAGGAGTGAAAGAGTTAAATGTTTTCAAATGCAAATAGTTTAAGTGCAAAATCAGGTTGTCATTCAGGCAGTTCTGTGAAAGGAAGCTGTTTCAGTTGAATTGTTCGCTACTAAAATAATTATTTCTTGGAAAGAATTTCTGGATCTCCTGTGCACAGATAACAGGATTAATAATCATTAAAGTATCGATGATATTAAATCTCAATTTGACAGACACTGTTGGTGGTTCGAGGTATATTCTGAATGGAAAATAAGCCAAAGCATTCTATTTTTTTTTAAATCTGGGAATATGTATGACATTTTAATTAGCATGTTTTCAAACACTATTGGTAATTTAAGGATGCGCTGTACCTGGGCGGTGTACCTGAGAACTCTATTCTCCACTCAACTTTGCTCTGAACCTAAAACTGCTCTAAAAAATAGTCTATTAAAAAATGAAAACGTCCACATCTGATGCAGCTTTCTAGAGATTTCTGTGCATTCTGAGACCACCGTGGTGACAAATTTCTACAGCTTCTCACACGTGGCATTTGGATTTATTTTCTTATTCCTCCCAAGTCTCGTCGAATTACAAACTCATTTTCCTTTTTGGGGTACTAAGTGAGTTGATGTCCGAGGACTTTATTTATGGAGCATTTACTGGGGGATGGTGAGGCAGAGGCTGGACGCCAGGGGAACTGGTCCCTGGCTTGGGGACAGGTGGGCAGGAGCCTCGGCGAGAAAACACGAGTCGGGAATCAGTTTTCACAACTGATATTTGAATTGAGCAGAATTATTTGACACACACATAAAAAAATCCAAGTTGGCAGGGTCGGGAGGATGGAGACGCATGTCCTGGGCGACAGTGTGGGGCTCTTGCGTGTGGGGCTCCCGCGTGTGGGGCTCCCGCGTGTATGGCTCCCGTGCGTGCGTCTCTTGGGACTCTCAGGTGGCAGCGTGTTCGGGCAGGGTGGGGAGGCGGGCGATGGGACACGGGTGCCCGGGAGCACCTCCCAGCCCACACTGCCGCCCAGTTCCAGCGTCCTGCGGTCCTGCTCAGGTGATACACACGACACCTGACCGGCTTCTCTCCCTTCGCTTTATTCGGCCCATTTCCGCTTTTACCGCCTTAGGAAGGTGGGTGGCACGTAGGTTTACAGTCGTCGAGGCCAGAGTCTGTTTTCTAGGTTCTCCCTGGTCCCGACCTGGAGCTGAAGAGATTTCCGCTCTCTGGCGTGGCGAGGCTGCTGGGTGTGGGGCAGACACTTTTCACAGGCCTTTTCTCTCCTGTGCCGCTGGCAGAATCCCAGCTTTGTCCCTGTTGGGACCATGCAGCCTGCCGGTGCAGGCTGAGTCGTCGTTGACCTAAGGATGAGGGTGAGACTGTCACCTGCATGGGTGGCAGTCCAGCCTGGGCCACCTAACCCAGCTGCAGCTCTGGGGCGGGAGGTGGCTGATGGGCAGTTTCCTCCGACATGGAACGCGGATCGCGGTGGGGGAACCACCTCCTCCTCCCTGCCAGCGGCGTCGTCACTCACGGCCACCACCTTGCCACGTGGAAGGGATGTCAGCACAGCTGGCCTGGAGCCCTGATGTCTTTGCACAGCTGAGTTAGCTGACCCAACCCCAAGACTTCTTACGTGAAATACTAAACGCCGATTATTTAAACTTTTTTTTTTTTTTAATGGGATGTTCTGCTGCCTGCACTGCAGCCGAGAACAGAGGTGGCTCTTTTCGGACCCCTGTACGGTGGGGACAGAAGTGGATGGTGGCCGTTAGCGGAGGATGTTAAGTTTTGCTGCTGTTGATGTCGAGTTTTAATTTCCTATAATGACAGCGTGGTTGCTCCACGTCCCACGGAGCAAGTTAAGATTTAGTTTGTATGATGACCCTGTAGAAGAGACAGAATCGTTAGTAACTGCCGAAGACCCGAAGGAACAGTTTATTTTTTGTTCCCCTTTTACAGTTTTTTAGCCCAGAGCCACGCACCACCGCGGTCGGTGTAAGTGGAAGCGCGGGACGCGTCGGATCTGGCCCAGAGCGGGCGAAGAGGCAGCAGGCGGCAGAGAACGTGCTGCTGGTGTCCCTTCTCCGTCGTCATCGGCGTCGGCCGCCGTGTCGCCATGTAAGAGGCAGCCAGCAGTAGGGCTTGACCTCACATTCTGGGCCGTAATCCGGGTGCTGCCTGACCCACGCACAGCGGAAAACACGTGTGGCACTCAAGCGTGGACTTTGGCCACGGAGCGTCGTGAGGCCGACAGACATCTTACCTTTTGTTACTGGCGGGTTTTTCAGAAACAGATTGCAGATTAGGCGCTGGCATTAGTTAACAATCGCTGACAACGTCTTTCTAGAACATTTAAAGCAGAAGCATTATACATTCCCAGATGAATGTCCCCAGGCAATGCTAACACAGGCATCTCGTGCTGAGGTGATTACTCATCGTTACTGCTCACATCTCGAAGACCAGTAATTGGAACTCATGGCATGGCCGGGTCAAGTGTTTTGGGGAATAGCTTCATATCGAAATGTCTTTTTCCAGTGGACTCATACATTTTAAGTCTCGGACTGTCTCAGACTTTGAAGCGTTTTAAAAGTACAGCCAGTCTCCGGCCATGCCACCCTGATCGTGCCCGATCTCGGCTGATCTCGGAAGCTCGGCAGGGTCGGGCCTGGTCAGTACTTGGATGGGAGACCACCTAGGAAGACCGGGTGCTGTAGGCATTAAAAAAAAAAAAAAGTAAAGTACAGCCAAAAGTAGAAACACGACAGCCACCAAAATGTCGAGGAGCTCTCGGATCTGAGCACACTGCGTGAGGACGGAGCTCCGGAGTGCGCTCACGGCCGTGACCCAGGCTTCTAGCCGTCACCCGGCTTTTAGGAAAGCAAAGGACCACGGGGTCCGATGACACAGCGTTGCGTCATCTGATTTTCTAGGCTGCGCCGTGGGGAGCTCGCAGTACAGGCGGCTTTGGGGGCTGGGCTGGTCGCTGGAAACAAACGGAGGGGCGACCGTGGCCCTCTGCATGCGGAGGTGGGGTCCCAGCACCTCCCTGGTGCAGAGGAGATGTGGCCAACAGGCTGCGGCAGGCCTGGGCTGCTCCCCCTCCTGCTTCAGCCCCCTGAGGCCGGGATGCACGCCTGCTAGCCTCCCCACGGACTCCACGGTCTAGTTCAAGTGTTGCGATTCCATTACATTTTTTTGTCTTATTCTAAATTATTTCTCATTTTATTATTGTTTTTTAATGTTGGTTTTTTTCATTCTTACAATTTGAGAGAAGGGATCCCATCTTGGCCTTCTTTGCATGCAGGTCCCACCTAATTTTTAGGTGAACCGCATGCAATTCGGGGTTCTCCCGTTTCTAGCCATGCACAAGCAGATCGATGATCTATTTTCCTTTTGCGAAAGAAAATTGATTTCGGACCCACACTGCAATTGTACATTTTCGAGTTAGAGCTCCATGCCGTCTGGTTAAAAGCCTCTTCTGGGTTAATTATCAAGTGCCTACATGATATTCGATTATTTTGGAAGTGAAATACGCACCGGGACGGTGTTGCTGCACCTTGAAACCAGCTGAATGACAGTCTGGTCCCTAAATTCCGCTTTGGCTCCAGGAGAGGCCCGGACCCACCTGTTAGGCAAGCAAACCCATCGTGAGAGGACTCGGGGGGGAGGGGTGGAATGTCCCGTCCAGGTCTCCGTTTCTGGTCTGAAAGGTTCTTCACCATACGCTGCACTCTGTGCCCACACGTGACGCCTTCCCTCGTGACCTCGGGCACCTGTGGAAACGCTGACAGATCGCAACCGAGGTGAGCGAATCTCCCCACAGTTTAGCGATCAGTCGGTTTGAGAAAAACAACAGAAAAGCTGGCCTCGGCTGGTGAGTGCACGTCATCAGCCGAGTGGCTCCTGCTGCCTGAGCCGGTGACGGTATCACGGGACAGTTTCCCTCCATGGCTCACACGGCGGCTGCGTCTCCCCCCACCCCTCCCGCCCCCCAGTTGCCGTATCTTTGCGCATCTGTTCTGCAGCTGGAGGAAACCTCCGTGGGATAACAGGGAGGCACCTCGCCGTGGGTCGTAAACCCCTCGAAGGTGGAAGACGCTTTCCCAGGCAAAATCCTGGCTCTGTGTTTACGACACGTCCTCGCGCCCCTTCGCGAAGCCGCCCCGGGTACGTCGGCCGCGTTTGGCTTGGGCGGCGACGTCGAGATGCAGGGTCACCTGGGAGGAAATGTCTGTTTGTGTTCCGAGTCGGCTTAGCTCATCGGTGACGTCATAAGATCTTTGTCACCTAGGCAATGGGACACGTTGCTATGGGAACCTCACAGCTGTATGATAACGCTGGGAATGTTGACCGTGGAGAAGCCTCCTCTCTGCACTGCAGACCGATCGCGGGGTGTACGTAGGGGGTGGGTGTTCTCTTTAAATGTTTGCTTTTAAAGTCTGTGCACGTAAACTATTTGGAGGAAAATAATTTGCGACGCTTAAAATATTTAGAATATTGAAATGTTTGGACAGGCATCGCCCCCTAGCTGCCTTGGAAGGAGCCCCTGCGTGCTGGAGCCCGCCCAGGCCCGACGGGGTCAGAGTCGGTGTAGCAAAGGTGCAAACGCGCTGAGCGCAGCTGGAAGGGCCGGGGGCGTGTCGGGGGGCGGCTCACGCCACATCCCCCACGCGTGCTTGCAGATCATGCGTGTGTGTGTGTGTGTGTGTGTGTGTGTGTGTGTGTCCATACACGCACGTACGTGTGAAGTCAGTTTTCATCATTCATGGCAGGTCCATTCTGTAACGCCACCCAAAACGCTGACGCAATGACCCCCGGCCGTGGCGCCTGGGGGCGGCGCCGGGTTAGCTTGCTGCGAGCTTCGAGTCACTGTTTCATCACCGGTCAGTAAATACCCGTGCGTGTGTTTCTGTGTAAAGATAGCTTGTTCAGCATGCGGTTGATGGGGTGACCTCGGCCCCCGGCCGACTGCCCATGACGCGAGCTGAGCGAAGCCGGTCCAGCTCAGTTTCTCCGCGAGGAGCCGGCAGCGCTTCAGCGCTACGCTTCGGGGTCGTTTCAATCAGCCAGTTATTTTAAAGCACAAAAATGTGAAAAATGTGGCACTAAATAGACCACAAAAGGAACACGTTTACGGTATGGAAACCTAAACGAGAAGGCAGCGCGCTGGCTTGTGACCCTCAGCTGGGGGACTCGAGTGTCCCTGCCTTCCGCACGTCCGCAAGTGACGAACGCCACGCCCGCTGCTGTAGGGGCGACCAATGAAAATGCATCGGAGCGAACGCCACGCCCGCTGCTGTAGGGGCGACCAATGAAAATGCATCGGAGTGAACGCCACGCCCACTGCTGCAGGGGCGACCAGTGAAAATGCATCGGAGCACGTCGGCGAAGGCACAGACACGGAGCCTCTGCGTCTGGGTATAACATGTCACACCTACGGCGAGGTCCAGTGGCGAGCCATCCGGAAGCCCAAGACGCCTTCCAGAGAGAAAGGCCACACGCGTCCCTGTCCCTCGAAAGCTGCCGCCCACGGCACCCCGCAGGCGAGCCGTGCTCTCTGGCCCTTCAGCACCTGCTTCTTTGCTCCTCATGTGACACTGACGGCACACGTGGTGCTGTGCTTTCTCCAGGTGTGTGACCTGTCCTCCCTCCCAGGCCGTGTGGGCACAGAGGGCAAGTGACCTGTGGACGGTGGTCCCTGCAGGCCGTTCTCAGCATGTGGTGGCACATGAGGGCAACACAGAGACGCTCACATCGGGAGCTGAAGCCGGCAAGCCTCCCCCGACAGGGAGCCGCTGGGCCTGGGCCTCCGCTTCATGGTTCATCCGTCTGGGTTACCGGCTGCCCCAGCCGTGCTGTGGACAGAGCACTGGATCGGCAGCCTGGGGACCATGCCACGTCACAGCCACCGGGGATGGCGCCCAGGTTTCAAGTTCTCATCTACAAAACGAGGTCATTTGTTTATGGGAATTCCATAGTCCCAAAGTCCTTTATGAAAAACATTCTTTTACCCATGTACTTCTGAGAAACGCCGATGGATTTACGTAATAAGGTCGTCGCACGCTATTTCAGGGACCTGCTCTTTGGGGCAGTATTCAGGGAAGAACACACATGTGTTTTCATTTCTCCATTAAGATGCCGACTCACTTGAATAAAAAGCATTATTTTCAGGAAGGATAGGTTTAAAGGTCATGTCGACGTTTGGGCTTTTACAGGTCGTAAGAATTTTTGAATCGTAATAACATCATGATTCTTAAAACCCCTTTCACGACACCGAGATCACACAGGCTGCTGCGCTGCATCTTTACGTCACTGAAAAGGCTCGGGCTGCGAGCCAGCTCTGTGGAGCACGTGCTGCGTGCCGGGCGCTCCGCCGGCTGCCCCATCGTGCGGTTCCAGCCTGCAAACAGCCTGCGAGCTGCCTCCCAGGGCCCCGCGTTCGGAGGACTAGTCCAAGGCTCGGAAGAGACGCTGAGGATGTGTCTGATCAGCAGCCCGAATCCAGGTGCGCCAGATCCAAAATCTACACTCTTTCCTTGGCTTTGTGAAGCCTGACACTCTAAGTATATGTTAGATTTCACCTATGTAATTTAGAAATTTTTTTTTTGGTAATTTTTAACTCCAATAAAGTGATAGGATCTTCTAGTTGATAGGAATAAGAAATTGAAGTAATTTTATTTTACTAGGAACGAAAGCTTCATTCCGTTTGCAGAACCAAATTAGACCAAAAAAACCCAAAACCCAAGATGTTGTTACAAGAGACTTTCGAATGTAGTCTGTGCTCTGGCAGCATCGATTTAAAATGGGTCGGCACTACGTCTGCTCGTTGCCTTGTGAATCTTCTGACAGAAAGCACTGGGCTTAGCAAATTTGTCAGCAATGGATCGAGATCCAGTTTGACTCTCTCAAGAGCGATGAAAACACCCAGATCTGCTGATGAGGGAGAGAGCCTGGCAGTAAACGTACCGTCCCCTTACCCAGCTCCTGGCGCCTCCCGGACCTGCCGTGTCTTCCGGCCGGTGGGTCACGTTGTCACCATCACTGCTCACTGGGCTTCAGGCTTTCCCGAGTCCTGCCGGCCACTGGCTGGCTTCGTCTCTAGTCTCCCAACCCGACATGGGACGGGACGTTCCACCTGTCACAACACGTCACCCATGCAGCACGTATTTAATGAGCGTCCGCTCCACGCCAGACACCATTCCAGAGAGGAAACTCGAGTATGACAGCTGCTCGGGTTTGCAGTCTAGCGGAGAAAGAGACGGCACATCGGATAGGTACATTTTAAGCACAGCGGTAAGTGCTAAGAAAAAATGAAGCACAGAAACAGGAGAGGGCGAGCGCTCCAAATCGGGCAGGGCGGGAGCGAGCCCCGTGCGGGGGATGCGCGTGAGTGGGGGGTTGTCACGGCTGAGCTGGGGGGCTGGAGGCAGTCAGCGGGCCCTTGCTTTTGACTGGAGCACGGTGGGAGGCCGTGCAGGGTTTGAGCAGACCCCGTCTGCTCTGCTCGCTGGCGAGAGACACGGAGGAGTGATCAGGGCCATGGCCAAGGGGACCGCCTGCGGCCACCCAGGTGAGACCAGGCGACCACGGAGCCACCCACACGTGCGGAGTGCGAGCTACAATAGCAACACAACCCCGAACTTAGTCACTCACTAATCGACGTGGACCGTTTCTCGTGTGATGAAAATCTTTGAATGGGACACATTTCATGCTGACGGAAAGTGGGGGGAGGTGGCACGTGACTCGTGTGGGGTTGGGCTCTTCTGCGGGGAGTTCTCCATGGCTATGCGCAAATTATGCAGAAAGTGGGAAAAAATAAACTAATGGAAACGGAGACATTCAAACTCAGAACAGGCGAGATGTAAAAGGGACACCCCGTCTGTCCCCCTTCCATTCCTGTGCTTCCTAATCTGAAATGTCCAAGGTCCTCGCTCTCTGAAGAAAGTGTGGCATCTGGCAAGGTCTCCTTAGAGAGATTCTCTCAAATCAGGAGCCAAAACGATATCTTAAACAGAGGAAAAATACTGAGTGGGATTTTATTTTAAAAAATTAAAGCAATTCATTATATCTTATATTCTGAAAAATGAGGTGTTAGTCTCAGTTAAGGATTAATGCTCAATGTTTTCCACGTTCTCCGCCGGTGAACCCCCCTTCGCTGCTCACTGCAAAATGGCATCAGTCAGAGACATGCTTGTCTGTTTCCCACCCGTACGCGTCCATCCTGGGGAGGCTGCGTGGTTCCTCCACCAGGACAGGCGGGAGGCCCGTGCCCCCCGCTGCGGTCCCGGACCTCGTCCCCTCTCTCCTCAAGGACATTGTCCGGGGTTACTCTCCCTGCCGCCCACCATGCCCTGTACGTGGTCAGGCCCTTCAGCACACACGTCCCTCTGTATCTTCCATCCTTAAATATTCGGGGTGAATGGTTTACGTGTATGATGCCAAAAGCCACCAGTCAATTTGGATAAAAATCAGGCAACTGATCATTTGAGACCTTGAAGCCAGAAGCACAAATCAAAGGAAAAGCCTCCTTTCTCAGAAGCTGGTTTACTTTTTCCCTATTTCGGAATCACATAGAGTCAGGCCCTGAAGCACGGATTCAAATCGTGACACGTGTTTTACGGCCCTGGAACACCAGGGCCAGAGTCAGACGGACACGTGGTCACGTGGGGCGGGCCTCCATGAGCTCAGACTCCGAGAGGGGCCATCTGCAAATCTGGTCAAAGCAGCTCTTTTTTAAAAAAGGACTTGCCTTTGTTTTACGGAATTTGGAAATACTCGTCGATCGCCATTTCCCACAGCTCACACGAGTGCCGAAGGACACGGCCCCCCACCGCCAGCGGCAGGCAGACCGCTCGCGAGGCTGGCGGCGGAGTGTGCGAGCGTCTGCGGACACCGAGACCGCGACAGTGAACGTCAGATCGGCGATGTCTTCAAGCACTTTTCCGTGACAGGACTGGCCTTCAAAGTGGCAACAGAGAAGAGGAGGCACCCCCCGCCCCTCGGAGAACCCACCACTGGGCAGCGAGGCAGAAGCGAAAGTGGGTTACTGAGAAGGGGAGGCGCCCGGCACGGGGGTTCCCCAAATGCAGTCTTCCGGAGGAGCTGAGACTCGTCCGTCAGAAGGGCGTCCCGAAGAGGCGGAGCAGGTGCCAGACCCGCCCGGGGCAGTGGCGGGAGGTCTGGGCGTTCTGCGGGGTGGACCCTGGGGGGCTGGGGGTGGGGAGGAGGCAGGCCTGCCCGCCCGGGCTCCGCCGAGGGCCTGGGCTTCCCTCTGCGGTCCCGGGAGCCCGTGGAGCCATGACACAGAGACACGGCCCTCCGTTACATTTCAGGTGAGTTTCTCTGCCGAGAGAATGAGAAGACGTACCTGGCATGGAGTTGGGATGACGGAGGGAAGAGAGCCCGCCCTCGGCTGCTCCGCTGAGCTCCGCCCACTCGTGCTGCATCTGTCCACCCAACTAGCATTCAGGGAACGCGGTGTCGTGTTGAGGACCCGACCAGGCACAGCAGAGGCCGGAGAAAATGGGCCCAGTCCCTCCCCAGCAGGCGCTTGGGGCGAGACGAATGTCTCCCTGGAGGAATTATCAAAGCTGTTCAATAATCAGGCTGACGATGCAGTGTGCCCACAGGCATGGGGCAGGCCGGGGCTGAGGACACTGGGTGTCACACATCCTGGGCTTCCCGCTCGTCACTGGCCGCACACAGGGCAGCGACCTGCCACGCAGCCTCCATCGCCAAGTGAGACGGGGCTCCAGCCCGGTTCCGTTCATTCGCTTGCTGAGAACTTCGTTCGGGCCCTGGCGTTTGGGCGTCTGGTGAGTCCAGGCGGTGGCACACGTGCACAGCAGGCGGCTGTCACTGTGCCACCGGGTCACCAGCCGTCTGTGTGGGAAGCGTGCCAAGCAAAGGGACCATGCGCAGACTTGCCTCACAGATGACTGACTGACTTTGGCCTGACAATGGGCAGAGGGGACTAAACTGTGTCGCTGACCCGGTCCTGTAAACGTGACCAATACTCACTGGGTTTGGACAGAAGGTCTTCAACTTCAGTCTCTCGTCCTTTCTAGCAAAGTGTGTGCGTGAGAGAGAGAGAGGTGACCTTATGCCCGCTGGTCAGATGTCTTTACTCCTGAGTGACGACTGCAAAGACCGGCAAGTGTCTCCGACAACCTCCCCACGGCTTCCTCCACCCCCCGCCCCTTCCTCCTGAGGCTGGGGCAGGGATGCCCCCGGCTTCCCCTGAGGGGTCACTGGCCCCTTAGTTCTTGCCAGCATGACTTATCAGCCTAATTACCCAAAGGGCCGATGGAAACTTAGTGTACAAGGAGATTCAAAAAGAAAATGAAAAGAGGAAAGGCCTAGGTTGCTGAGCAACCCAGCCCCGGAAGCAGAGGGGATGCTATTTTTACATCGAACCGAGGCCGCACTGGATTCTGTGGCAAACTCCCGAGAGAGCAGTGTCGCAGGCCGGAGCCGTGTGACGACCTCCTGGGAGTGAGCCCTCGCTGGGCGAACACGTGCATGCTCAGGTCGGCCAGAGCTCAAGGCCCGCGTGCCTCCTTCAAGTTTCTGGTTAAATGCCACCTCCGCAGACAGCAGGCCACATTAAGCATGTCCCTCGGAGTGCCCCGTGCTCTGTCTGTAGAGCACGCGTCAACATTTGTGATTACAAAGGTACTTTTGTGACTTGGACATAATGTAAGATCTCTGTTGTCCCCAGACTGGAAGCTTGCCCACGTAGGCAGGCCCCCGCTTCTGCTCCCCACCGTGTCCCCAGCTGGTTCCGTCCGCCGGCTCTCAGCGGGTTTCAAGAGGTGTCTGTAGGATGAATTAATGAATAAGAGAAAATTGCCACCGGTGTTAGTGTGTAGGGTCTGATCATCAGTCAGTGTCAACTCCAGTCAAACGTGGCAGAGAGTATCATGATCTTGACTGTTTTTATCGAAGTTGCTAAGAAGAGTATTTTTCAACAGTTAAAATACCTAGATTCTGGCAGCTACAAACTGTGTATTATCCCCCAAATTAGCGGACATGCTTGCATCGGGCCACACCAATCTGTGGATTACCATGCTAGGCGGGCAGTCTTCTGGAGGCCGGGGACGGACACGTGACGCGTCCC
The DNA here is from genome assembly GCF_902729225.1 of Pteropus medius. Classification (NCBI taxonomy): domain Eukaryota; kingdom Metazoa; phylum Chordata; class Mammalia; order Chiroptera; family Pteropodidae; genus Pteropus; species Pteropus medius. Next base: position 5,211,370 of record NW_024340700.1, on the reverse strand, counting down.
CGTGGTGCGCATGTGGGGGCCAGGTGCTTCTCTGCATAGAACAGCTTGGCAGCTGAGGGGCGGGTGCACTGTGATCCAGGAGGTCCCCTGGCCCCGATGGCCCGTGAGGAGAGCCGGCCGGAAGTGCCCGAGCGGAGCCCGTGCGGCCAGCAGCGCCGAGCTCCGTCTGGCTGCCCTCTGCCACCGGTGCGTCCTTCCCCGCGGGCCCCTCCTTGCCTGTCCCGCTGAACTCTGGGAGGCTGCGCCCAGTCCCTCCCTCTCTCCGTGTCCACACATGCCCTCCCTCCAGGTGGCTTCCCCCAGTCTCGAGCTTCTAAATGCAGTTCACACGCCGGTCTCCCAGGCGTCGGATCGTGTTCTGGAGCTCTCCTCGAAGCCCCCGCTTGTAAATCCGAGTGCCAGAAGCTTCGGCCAGACGTCGGCTATGACCTCATTAGGCTTCCGAACACAGAAGGCTCATCCTTTTTCTGGGCAATTTGTTGAGTCCTCGCACACTCTGAGTCGTGAGGAAATATTGTTTGCTTCTCTGTGTCCGTTTCGGTTCCGGAACCGCAAAAAAGAAACGTGCTCTATTCTTGTGCGACCGAGGGCCAGATGTCTCAAGACAGCTCTTCTCTCTCCTCCTAGGTGTCGCCTCTACCTGTGCACAATTCCCATGCTTTCTTGGGCATTTGATAAGTGTTTACTGAATGCGCGTGATGGGTGAAGCACTGGGCTACTCATGCTGGTTACTAAAGCGGTGGCCACAGCGTCTGTCCCCAAGCATGTCACGGTCAATGGTAGGGAGGACAAAATGTGTCCTGTATGACCTAGGACTGCTCCAACAGAGGCCCTGAGTGCAGGGGCTCCAACCACACGCTGCATGTGGGGGTTCTGCAGGCAGAGGCTGTGTGCAGCCTCAGAGCAGGATGTGGGGGTCAGCGGCACTCAGACTCGTGGGGGCCGGGAAGGCCGAGACAGCCTGTGGGAGCTGGTGTGACATGCACAGGGACAAGGAAGAGTGCAGGTTTGTGGGGTGAACCATGTAAAGAGGGGGGATATGCGCTCCCTGGGTCTGCTGAACAAAGTGCCACAAACAGCGGGGCTTAAGCATGGAAGTCGATGGAGTCACCGCTCTCGAGGCGAGGGGTGTAAG
>NW_024340700.1:5161291-5207485 GCF_902729225.1 Pteropus medius | reverse complement strand
GAGACTTAGGATGGGTGCACGCTGGCAGCCGAAGCTGGTCACGTGAAAAGGAAGCCAGAGGTGGGTTTGTCTGTGTGCGCTCGGTGGGCCCGCGTCGGACTCTGTGGTCACTGGGGGTGGACGTGAGGTTTCTGACAACCAGGTGACTCAGCCCACGCGGGCTCCTGTAACAGGACACCACACACAGGGCTTAGAAACGACAGGCGTTTATCACTCACAGTTCCGAAGGCTGGAAGTCCAAGGTCAGGGTGCTGGCCCGGCCAGGTTCCGGCGGGAACCCCCTCCCAGACTGCAGCCTTCCAGCTTCTCACTGCACCCTCACGTGGCAGAAGGGGTGACGGGGCCCTGGGGTGCCCTTTCGTCAGGGCGCCGATCCCGTTCACCAGCCCTCCACCCTCATTTCACAGTCCCCTCCTAACACCATCACACTGAGGACACAGCTGAGTGACAAGGAGCACTGGATCTTGGTGACACGTTCGGGCCCCAGACCCATAGCCACCTGAAACTCTGTGAACTTATCATGTACACGGGCCTGTGCATCTCGGAAGAGATGTGAGTGCAGGAAAAGTTGCTTTGAGTGTAGAACTGCCCTGACGTAAAGCTACTTTCAAGGTGTTTGCAAAAGTCTTTTGAAAGTTCTCCTTCAAACGTCTTTAAAATGAGGCAGAACAGCCAACCCTTTTGAGAATATAATGGATGACACGTATTCAGAACATTAAAAGGGGCTGAAAATACTGCCTATAGCCACCACCCACCAGTGCTACGACATGCTTAAGGTTTTGCTACTTTAAAAAGGAATCTACTAGAAAGAAAGAGACGAGGGGGCCTGTTTTCTGTTTTCTTCTAAACTTGGAAGGGAACGAGATGGTCTGGGGTAATGAGTGAGCCTGAAATGTCGTTTAGGGCTCCCTGCAGGAGGCGGGGAGGGGGGACCCTCAGAACTACACAAGTTGGATTCCTGTGTCTTTCTTAATTCGAAAATAATGACAGCTCTTTGCTCCAGATGGAAGTGAACTGTACAAAGTGGCAGGGGTCCCTGATCGGCCTCCTGTGGCTCACAGCCCGAGTGTTCTTTAACTTCTTGGTTTGGCCCTCGGCCTTCACGAAGTCTCGGCCGGCCGCAGGAGGGCTCTGTGGGCACGCCAGGGACCCCCTGAAACCATGCGAGAGCAGTGGAGGTTGGTCCCACCTACCTGGAGGAAAGGAATAAACAGAAACCATGTTTGCTCAAACGATTGGTAAACTTTATTGTTTTAGCAAAAATGAACAGAAAGTACAGCAGTTTCCCATAGAAACTGCCCCTCCACGTGCTAGGCGCCCCCGCTATGGACATCTGGCACCAGACAGCTGGTTTATTACGCTCGATTCACCTACATGGACGCGTCATTAACGGCGGTTTCGGTGTTTTTATCATAAGGGGAAAGGTGAGTGGCTAGTGACAAAACATTAACTCCTCCCGAGGCGTAAACACAGTCCCGCGCAATCAAAAATTGAGGATTTGGAACTTGAGTTAAAGAGCTAAAGCCATCAACGTGGAGTCTATTGATTGATTGTTTGTTGTCCCTCCCGCTTTCCCTCATCGATCTAAAATTTTCTTGCTGAAAAAGTCAACGCCAGTGACAAAAGACCTGGCGTCTTCCTGTCTCCCTTTCGTAAGGTGCCATCTCCCTCCCAGGGTTTGCTGCCACCCAGTGGAAAAGAGAAGTAGCGGTCTCGGTCGCGCTGGGTTAAAGTCTGTGACGTGGTCTTCATTAGCATAATGACAACACAGAGCCGTGTAAATGGTCCCTTAGTTACACGCAGCGGAAGTCATGGCGATGTGGTTCGCACTGGCCTCTGAAGGAGACGGCGCCCGGTGCCGCGGCCAGCGCCCACAGGACGCCGCGGAGTTCCCGCATCGGGCACAGAGCGGCGCCCAGGGACAGCCGGACGTCGGTGCGCGAGCGGGGCCTGCGAGGGCGCGCGCCTCCTGGGTCCCTGCGGGGAGAAGGCCGGGGGCTGGGGGCCTAGAAGGTCCTTAAATTCTCGATGCCCGGCGCGGAGGGCACTCAGGAGGCTCGGCGCGGAGGGCACAAAGGGGGTGTCTAGACTGACCCTTGCTCGAGGCAGAGAGCCTGCGAGGTGCCCGTCCTGCCTCGGTCTCCTAATGTGGCCTTGACCCGCGACAGCTCAGAACTTACCACTGACCAGAGCTTTTACTGGGTTTGTTCTGCCTCCAGGGCTCCTCTGCTCCTCCTCCCCGACATCACCTGTTTGTCTGGTGCCTCTGCCCCAGCCCTGCTCCAGCCCTGGGTCTTCCCAGGCTCCTGTCAAACCCAGAAGCGCCCCAGGCCCTACAGGCTAAGCCTCCCCTCCGAGGATTCCGGCTCTTAGTGGCCCCCCTCAGCCCCTGCCCTCTAGGCAGGCCAGGCCCTGCCTCCACCCTAGGGCCTCCTTGCCCCGCCCCATGCCCTGCCCCCTCCCCATGCTCCGCCCAGTGCCCTGGGCTCCCACTCTCTCTTCTCCTCCTCCTCCCTTCCTGCCTAGGCTCCTGCCTCCCTATCGCCTGCTCAGGGCTTCTTCCCTAGGCCCCTGCACTCCCTGCCAGCCACCACTGCCAGGGTCTCTGCCTTGATGCTGACGCCCAGGTCTCAGCCTGAGTCTGCCCCAGCCATCACACATGCCAGGTTCAGCCCCTCCCCAGGCCTGGCCCCCATACCTGCCGCTCAGGCCCCAGGTCCTGCCTCCTCCTAGCCACCACCTTCTTCAGGCTCCCTGCCCCAGGCCCTGTCAGTCTCGCCCCCCATACTCCTGCCCAGGCCACGCTCCCCCGTTGTGGCTCCCACCTCGCGCAGTGTCTGCTGGAGGCCAGGACTCCTCAGGTGTGGCAAGACCAGTGTGGCAAGGAACCGTTTGTGTCCTTCTGCAGTGGCCGGTGTGTTCTACCCAGGACCGGGACTCTCACTGCTCAGGCACGTGTGGCACAGGAAGGGACACATTCGGAAAGGACTGTCAAGAGTGTGCGTTCGTATAAATAACAGGTGTGCAGACAGCTACCTGTTTAAGGCTTGTTTCCTCAGCGGTCAGGGACTTGCCCCACGGACGGTGCGTTCTCCGCAGGGGCGACTCCAGCCCCAAGCGGGCAAAGTTGGTCGGGAGGCGAGAACCATGAGACGCCAGCGTGGTTGGCGGGCCTCGGGCCGAGCCCCACGCAGCCCGCTCAGGCTTTGGCATGCGGCTCTCTGGCTGGCTTTTCTTGGGCATCACGCGGCAGCGCGGACGCTGATTCGGGGAAGGCACACGAAACGCGTGTAGGATCGGGGCTGCGAAGCGGTCATGACAGGATGGCTGTGGCGGGGGGGCCTCCGGCGTAGCGCGTGATCCCCCACGTTTGTGAGCGTGGGTGTTTGATCGCTTATGTATCTTAACTGTGGGTCCCCTAAATCTGAGGGGTGACGCCTCTCAGATGCTCAACTCGTTTGCTTTAAACCATGCTTCTCTCCTTCCGGAACCGCAGTTAAACGTGTGGTCGGCCTTCCACTCTGTCCTCCAAACTCGTCACTTGCCTTTCCGGGATCTTGGTGTGATATTTCCAGATGCGTGCTGGCGCCACCAATCTGGCGACGCTTCCAGACAATTTGCTCGCTTAGTTTGCGCTCATAGCATAGACGCGAACCCTCAGCCTGGCCCGCCTCGGACGGCAGGCTCTCGGCGGAGGCAGTTTTCCCCCTCGAAGAGCCAAAGCCACCACGCGGCACTCCCCATCGTCCCTCCTGCGGGACAGATCTCCCCTTGCTCACTCTCATGGGTTCTGGCTCTATGTGGGGGCCTCTGTCCCTCCACTCGCCTGGCCTGGGCAGCCCCAGGGCCTGTCTCCTGACTTCCCGTGTGGTCATTGAAGCCACCAGGAACAGCAGACCCCTTTAGAGCTCATCCCAGCTCCCCAGCTCTGGGCATGCTGGGGACCCACACCCCACCTAGGATGTCACCGAGGAACTCAGCCTTGCGATTTAAAAGATTTTAAAAGCATCTCCTCTCACAGTTTTAGTTTGTTGTGGCAAGCGAGTTTTTAGGCTGTCTGCAGTACAATTATTGTCAGAGATGAGTCCAATTTCATCTATCTGTACATTTTTCTTTGCATTACAGGCATTACATAAATATTTGAGGAGATGAATAAACAAACACACATATACAAATTTATATGATACATAAATTCCCAAACTTAAACTGTGTTATCTGTATAGTTCCTCTTTCTATATGTAGATATAGATACCAGACTATACATATGTATATGTGTGTGTGCAATAGAGATGTATTTTCAGACCAAAGGAGTGTGTGGATTATTTCATCTATTCTTTCTGCCCTCTCTCCCGGCACATACGTGCCTACATATATGCACATGTACGATCTATGTGTAGGTCTGAAAGAGACTAGAACATGATCGTTCATCTAGCATTTTCCCTCTGCTGAAAGGCCGTGGCGTCAGAGTGGGAGCGGACTGGAATAACTGGTGATACCCAGGGAGCCTGCTAAACCTGCACGTGTCTCCATCCGCCGCCTCAGACCTCCGATTCCACGTCTCCATGGAAGCCAGTCTCCATCACCGCCAGGGGCTTTCAGGGGGTCCCAAGAGGCCACCTCCCCTGACGCCCCGCCGGAAAGCCACGGATGAACAATTACGCGTGCGTGTCTGGTCATCCAACAACCCCAGTGCGTGACAACATGGGGGCGCTCTTTACGTTTCTCCGCGGCGGCCCGCGCCTTTTCCGTACCTGCATTTCCAATGGATTTTAAAAAGAGACATGAACATGTATTTTGGAATTTTAATAAATCTGGAAAAATCCCAAGATAAACACCTAAAATTTCAAGCTCTGCTCAGGACTGGTGCGGTTTTTTTGGTGCACACTGCCCTCTAGTGGTTAGCAGCGGCATAAGCTTGCAGATTGAAGTTCCTGGGCCCTGTCCCCGCCAACCCCGTGATTCACCCCACAGGACAGCATGTAGAATGACCTTGCCGTCTGTATCTGCCACCGTCTTCCCCCTCTGTGTTTACGGCCTCCCCTAAGAGTTTTGCTGCATTCTTTCCAATTATTCCTTAAGCCCCCACAGTTGAAGATGTTTGTAACAATTTTCTTAAAGCGCAGAGCATCATACTGTTCAGTTAGTCTGACCCAGTATTGCAGTCATTATCAAAAGGAGATCAAGTGCATTTGATGTGGTCAATTCCCACGTTTTTGAAAGTCCATTTTACGCAGGATTCATGGCGGCCTCAAGACTAAGCAGTTTATAGCTATCTTAGGGTCCTCGGTGAGATTCCCACAAACCCATGTGATTCAGATGGATTGAAATTGTGTGTGTGGAACCTGTCGTTGGACTTTAAAGGGCGAAGACCTGGAGGGACCCGCGAGAAAACGGAAGCCTCGAGCTCTCGGTTCCAGTCCCGCCCCCAGCCACTCCGCCCAAGCAAATAAGCCTCTGTGTCTCCGGCGGGGGGCCCGAGCGCTGTCCAGACCTTCACGACCACACTCGTGTGGTTCAAGTAGTCACTGAGCCGGGAGTCGGAGGAGGAAGTCCGAAATTGATGAAAGAGGCTTTTTTCAATCAAAGTTTGATGAAACTTTCGGGAAGAAACATGATTTTTTAAGTGAATGCCCTAAGTCCCCCGCCCTTGGTGTTCCCCAGCAAACAGATGCCGTATGTGCGTGAAGCACAGTTGCTATTTCCTGGGCTCGTGGCTTCTCTGAGTGAGCGCTTGCACGTTCCATCGGCCCTCGCCCCCGTGACGTCAGCACACGTGCGGTTGCACGTGCGCCCGCGTCCCCTCCCCTCTCCGCGCGCCTCCTCACACCTCCCCAGACCTCTCCTCGCTCCTGCGTTGGGGGTGGCGGGAAGAATCCGTCCCCGCACGCAGACGCTCTGGGGTCCAGCCCGCTTTCTGTCCATGGTCTGCACCCCTGGGCGCTGGCTGCCTCCCCTCCAGTCACGGACACTTGGGGCCAAGCAGCCGGTGAGCCCTCTGCTTTAGGCCCGCGTCTGTCAAACCTGGAGTCACCCCGAGTCCTGGATGGGGATATAGCGCCCAGACCCTGACTACACGAATAACACCGCCTGGGATGCATTTCTGGATGCTTCAGAGCCGTTTGTGCAGCTTCAGCTTCCCCCCCATCTCACATCTCTGCCCTGCCTCCTCCCCTTTACCTCCCTCCTTGGCCCCGCCAGATTCCCACAGCAGGAGGCACCTGGGTGCCCGGAGGTCGGCGGCAAGACTGTTTACTCAAAACTGGAAGCCAGCTTCTCTCCCCCTCCCAGGCAGGTCGACGCCATCGCTGGTCCTTTCCCCAGAGGCTCGGTCAGCTCTCCCGAGGGTGCGGCGCCCCCAGCAGCGCCCCCTCCCAACCCCGCAGGTCGCCCCACATCGCCCCACGTCGCCCCCGCCACACACGGGCCTCACTGAACTCGCAGGCGGGACACATGACATGAGCTGTGCCTGTCCTGGGCCCAGGTCCCCCCACCTTAGGTTTAATAACCTATTCGTGTCCGCGTACAACGCGCCTGGCGCGCACGGGCCGCGTCTGCTCGGCTCCCGCCCCGCGGATGCTGTGCTCCGCGCTGGGCGGCGCCGGCTCGCGGGACCCGCACCAAGACGTCCTTGAGGAACGCACAGCCTAGATGCTGAGGCAGACTCGGCAACAACTAGGTATAATGACATGGAAGACGCTCTGTGGACACCCTCAGGTGACCACGAGATTCTCTGCTCACTCCGACAAGCCAGCGAGAGCGGCAGAGGTACAAGCCGCCACACGGCCCAGCTCATTTAATGCTCAGATTCTGTCACCAAGATCTGGGCCTTCTGGCCAAGGAGCGGGTCTCAGGGGTCGCATGAGAGGTGGTTGTGCCGGCTGGAGCGGGTGGGAGGCTCGCGGGTGCGGAGTATCCCCGGGCGCTGCGTCACTTGTCACCAAGTGCCTTGCAGGTGTTTCCCGGGAAACCTGTGACGTTGGATGAACGTGGGGGTGCAGTTCAACAGGCAGGGCGAGAAAAGGACTCGCTCACGACTTCGTGCACGCAGGCGCGCTTAGTCAAACGCGGTGCTCCGAACCCCGAAACTGCCGGGCGCCCCGCCGCAGCCGGGAAACTATTTCTAAAAGATCTGATTTGTTTGGACTTAGAGAGTGTTTCACTATCTTGCCGGATGGAGTGTAGATGATATTTGTTTAAACATTTCTGGTTTTGAAGGGTTGACATTTTTGAAATGAATTGAAATTTTCCACTTCTGTGGGCCAGACCATTGCCCAAGGGTCTGGTTTGATGGCAAAGTGCCCTGGACAAGCCTAGAATCCATCCGGGCGTCCTATGTTTCCCGAATATACAACTGATCTTAAGTCTTTTAAAACTCTGGTTTTGTTTGCTCATTTTTTTTTATCTTTGTTAAAAAATGTGGCTTTCGTGTTTTAAAGAACAAAAAGAAAATCTTCTGAAACTACACAGAAGGCTTCTGAAACATCAAAAGCTCTTGCGAAATGACAAAATGATGAGTTAAGTGTGAACGAATGCGAAACAGACGGATTAAATCTCCCTTGAAATGCATTTGGATTTAAAAATCAGGAGGAAAAAGTGCTTGGCAAAATGCACCTAGCGTTTTCCCGGGCTCAGAAAGTTCTATGACTGTCTTATAGGGGTTCGCTGAACCTACTCGGCTGCCAGCTGAACTTGTTCCCAGCGAAAAGTCATCTTGTGGTATGATTTTATGATTAGAAACTAAGGCTCTTAATGGCATCGCTACACATCAGCAGGCCTCGGCCCAGCTGAGGAAGAAAGACTTGGAGGTAGAAGTAAATGAACAGAGGGAAGGCCCCGTATTTTCAGAAATGCAAGAGGACTCAGCTGGGCAGAAATTGCAGGGTCAGAGAAGATGCTTTTAAATTAGGAATCTCGTTGAAAGCGGAGGCGTCCAGCAAGCAGTGGTCCAGCGCCGTCTCATTCTGAACTCTGAAAGCGGATAATCCCGCTGGGAGCAGGGCCGTATACCACGGAGATTCAAATCCGACTCCTGGCTCCAATTCTGTGTCAGCCTGGGTCCGATCACATAAAAGAAACCACACAGTCATTTGAACAGGGGAAATTTGTACCATGATGACACTTTCAGAAATCTAATCGAAGCCACCATCACTGAGCATGGGACAATGAAGAAAACTTACCGGCGCCGAGTCCACTTCCGGGAAGGACTGTTGGGGGGTAAGTGGCCCAAAGATGCCCTACGGCATGGTGGTTAGGTGCTGACCTGAGGGTCATCAGCCTCGGTTCGCAGCTCGCTCGCTAGAATAAGACCTTAGAAAGTGACCTACCTTCTGTCTGAGCGTAAAATCGTAACACACTGCTGTGACAGCCTACTTAAGTGCTTAGAAAAGGCTCGGTACACAGGAAGTGCTCAGTAACTGTCACCGCTGCCACTTTTTCTTAATTTCTAGCACGTCCCAAAGTCACCGGGAAGCTGTCTGGATGGAGACTGAGCTGACGCTGTCTGCGGACGAGGCTCTCCTTCCCACCCCGCATCTTTGAGGGAGGACAGAAAGGCTTAAGAGTGTTTTCCTTACTCTTCTGCCCACGATTAATGTTTCATTCTTTATTTCTGAGTCTTCCCTTATCCACAATGTTTTTGGAGGCAAGTACTAAAAATATCTTTAAAACAGAAAGAATCTTATTCTTTAAAGTGAACGTAAAATGCAGACACCCCGCTGGGAAGCACATCGTGAATCTGAATAATAATATTGAGCATAGTCATCAATATGACACCCAAGCTGACCGGCTAACGACACAGAAAAACATGCCACTCTGGACACCAAACTTGAAGCTGCCTCGAATTTCAACGTTGAACTTGGTTTGGGAAGTCGCCGATGGCGGCAGTTCCTGAAGAACTGGGGTGCATCTACGAGGAACACCAGGCGTGTCTTTCCCTGAGGATTCTGGGGTTTCAAACAAATTCACCTGTCGGTGCAGAATTCATCCTGTGTAACTCAGGGACCACTTAGGTTTCTCTGCCCTTGGAGTTTAGAACCCAGTCAAGTCCCTGACTCGACCCCCCTCACGCTCTCTGCACCCCACGCCCAGCCACCCCCACACGGTCCCTCAGAGGTGGCATCCAGGCCCCTTCTGCCAGCTGCCTCTTTGGCGTGAAGCAGCTTTTCTGCGTTCACCGCATTATCCATAGAGGCCTAAATCCGGAAATCAGCCAGGCGTCCCCAGACAGAGGCATGGTTAAGGAACATTATTGCATGTACTCTGGAACATTATTCAGCAACCGGAATCCACCTGGAGGACATTAGGCTAAATGAAACAGGCCAGACAGAGAAAGACAGATGCTGTGTGATTTCGCTGGCGTGGAGCACCTTAAACAGTCCAGCTCCCGGAAGCAGCGAGGGGAGCAGTGGTTGCCAGTGGCTGGGGGAGGGGAAAGGAGCACTGTCCCCTCGGTATAAAGTTTGTTATGCTGGATGAAAACATGACACAGATCCGCTGTGCAACATTGTGCTCGTGGCTTAAACTAGTGTACTTTCGTAAAGAGAGCAGATCTCACACACACACGTGTGCACGTGCACACACACACACACATACACACACACACACACACACGACGCAAGGGGGCTCTGGGGTGGTGGGCACGTCTACTACCTTGATGATAAAGACAGCAGCTCGGGTGTTACACGTGTCCAGACACATCAAATCGTGCATACTAAGGATGTGTGTGTTTTTTTTTTGTAGATCAATTACAGCTCAATAAAGCTGTAATTGTAACAAAACAAAACTCAGAATGGCTTTGGAAGTCCCCATGGGCGCGCTTCCTGCCTGGTCCTCTCGGGACGTGGCAGCCCGGGGGAGGTGGGCGCCGTGAGCCTCGTGGCATGGCAGTCGTCCCGACAGCGTGTGTGACGTGGGGCAGATGGTCACTGCACAAGCTCATGTTTCTCCCGGTGCTCAGGCTGCTGCTTCTGCCAAGCCGTTTGCTGACCTTCAAAACGGCTCGAACTACAGTGAAGCTGGGATTTGGAAAATTTCAGCAGCTTGTGCTCCATTAGCAAGTTTGATAAAATTTCCCATTTTAAAGATAAAATTTCATGAATGCATCTTTAATCTTGGATGACTAGATTGTACTTTTAAGGATCCAGTGTGATCATGGTATGAACGAGCCCAATTATATCCAGTTCAGTTTTAGGCTCTTAGGTACCCAGGTGACTCTAGACCTATAAAAGATGCTGAGTGGCATTGCGCCCGAGCCAGCTTCACCCCCGTGTGTCAGGCTGACCTTTCTATTAGCCTCCTCTCGCTGCTATAATAAGTTACCGGTAGCCTAAAGCAACATGAAGTTCTTATCATCGTAGTTTTGGAGTTTAGAAATCCGAGGTGGGGCTCACGCCAAGGTGTCCGCAGGCCTGCACTCCCTCTGGAGGCCCTGGGGACCAATCTGTCTCCTGCCTTTTGCAGAGGCTCCCAAATTCCTTGGCTCTGGGCTTTTCCTCCATCTTCAGACACGTCACCCAACCTCTATGTCTCCGAAATCACGTCGCCTTCTCTGAGTCTGACCCTCCCGCCTCTTTCCTGTAGGGGCCCTTGTGGTGACACCGGGCCCACTGGGACGATCCAGGTCACCTCTGCGATGACACGCAGCATACGCACGGGTTCAGGGGAGGCCACGTCTGCCACGGCGAATTTTTAAACTGTGGAGAACAAGTCCCACTCTTTACTGAAGGTATTTGAATATGCCACATCTACATTCCTTGCCCTGGCCCTCGAAGCTGCTACAGGATTCAGGGACATCGTCCCGAGTGGTGGGCATGGCTGGTTGATGCTCTGAACTGGCTTTACCAGTTTGCCGGCCCTATAAATAGCGGTGTCCAAGAAAACCCTGGATGGAGCTTTTTTCCTGACGATTTCACTCTTTTTCTTAAAACGGCTCGATAAGTGAGTGGGATGAGCATGAATGACTTCTGAAGTCCGGTGATTTAGAGGGAAATCCCAACAAAGACGCGGGCATTGGGCTGCAGCTTCTTGCCGTCTGAGTAAGAATGAGGGCATCATTCTCTGGTTCAGTGTCTTGTCTCACTCTCAAAATCTGGCAGGTTTATCGTGTGGGGACCAGAGCGAGGCCGCCTGAGCCTGCCCAGTCCTCGGCCAGGCTCTCACTGGCACGGCGTGTGCTCTCTCTGCGAGACCTCTGTCTGGATTCCGAATGTGTGGCTCAGTTTTTCCGAGCCTTTGTTTACCTTCCTTCATGAGACAGCGATGATAATCCCCCCTCAGAAGGTTGTGTGAAGACTCAGTACGATAATGGTCGAAGTATTTAGCTCAGTGCCTGGCAAACAGAAAGTTCTCAAGAAAGTTAAATATTATTATATTTCACTTTATGAAAGTCGTTGTGCAGAGGTAGGGGACAGGCTTTTCGTCTGGGCACTTTATAGGATTCTAATATCAAAAGTGAGTTTCAGAAAAATGACATTCAGAGCTTTGGGGGTGGGGGAGGACTCACTGGTCCACTTACGGGTGGGCCCTGGCGGGAGGAACAGGGGGAGGCCCCCTGGGGATGCACCTTAAATATCATCGCTGGGGGGTGGGGTGGGGGATGGGGCAGTCACGGGACCCCGGAAGGCGGAGCGTCCTGAACGAGCTCCGCACACTGAGGGCAAAGCCGGGACAGGAAGAAATGTGTCATTTCTGAGAGGAGACGGAGCAGCGGGCTTGTCTGAGAGTCGTAATTTTGAGAGCTGCGCACGGGTCCAAACCCTTATTCATTCTGAAAGCAGACAGCACCCTGAGGAAGAAACACGAGGAATCCGGTTTGAATTCTTTTCCCTGAACTGCAGATTTCACGCCCGGTCGCGACAGGGTCCAGCCAGTCCCCTTCTAAATGCAGGTGCTGCAGATGTCAGTGTCAGACCCACGGGATTAGATTGCGCGCTCCGAACCGCCATCCGGTGCGCACCGGTCACACGGCCCGTGCTTGCGTGGCGATTTTTAGCTTGGTCCGCTGGCGTGTGGCCACGCCTCCCCGGCCTGGGGCTGCAGCTGGACATCACAGCAAAGCCAGCTCCAACTGGGACTCCTGAAGGGCCGGCAGACAGAGTGCAGCTCCGGGTTTCGCCTCCAAGCTCCTCTCCCTGGGACGTTGCGATGGTTCGCAGCCTTCCGGCTCCGTGACGCACGGAGCCTGGCAGCGACTCTGAGAGCAGAGAGGCTGTTGGTTTTTAACCGCTGACGGTCCCGAGGAAGTGACAGCTTGTGCAGTGGTGACTTCTAACTTTGGGGAGAAAAGAATCGAACAGGCAAACATTGGAAAACGGTATCTTCATTTACTTCGCTACCCCGATTTCTGTGTTTCTCAGTTTTCAGGTGGGAAAAGTCGGAATGAAAAGCCATGCCAAAGGAACTTTTTCCCACGTTTTGTTTATTTTCTCAAGTGCTCAAGAGTTGCCCTGTTTTAGGCTCCGGTTTAAGTGTTTGATTCATTACATCAGGTTTCTTCTGCAGAATTGGAGACTACTCTTCTGATTTGACTGACACATTCCTTCATTTTAAACTTGCCAGCATCGGAGTTAAGGGATGTTCAGACCCTGTTCTTCCCTCTTTGATGGCTTAGTGGGTCCATCGCAGGCTGTTTTAGGCTTTTTCATGGACTACGCAACATTCAAACATGTGAGAGTCATTTTAAATTCTGCTGGTAGCTGCCAGGCCCAAACACCTACCTCACTTTATCCACGGGAGCTTCTCCAAAGAGCCACTTTCTGCAGCTCCGTCGCAGTAGAAAGAATCCCGGGCTAGTTGTCAGGAATATCTTGTTCCAGTTCCTGCTCTGCCCTTTCGAGCTATTTCACCATTAACAAGCTACTTCATTTCCCCAAAGTCCAAACCCCGCACTTCAAAATCAATAGAGGAAGCAGGCAGAACAATTCTAAAGTCTCTGGGAGCATTAAATATCTATATTTAAAAAGTAGCAAAAGAAAATAAATCTAGAAATCAAAAGCCAAAAACAAACAAACCCCCCCCAAAACAAACAACAACAACAACAACAAAACAGCCGCGGTGAATTATCTTGGTTCTGGCGGTGACAGAAAAGAGAGCGAAATGGATTCTCAGGGAGAACTGAAAATTAGGGCTTCTGACCCTTTCTCAGACTTGAATGTCTTCCTGAGTGAAAACTTGGCGCGCGAATGCCTTTATCCTGTGATGATCGATAAGCGTTTAGGATGTTAATTCTTCAGTGACTGCTGAGGTCACTCCCTCTGGGGTGCTGAAGTCGTCCCTAATGGTTATCGAATACCCCCACTGAAGCCCAGCACAAGTAGAAACTATTGGGCGCCGACTGTATACAGCCTGACAGATGACAGGGTAGCATCACGGTGGGACTTCCATGAATTTAGTAGCGAGTTTAGCACACAGAGACCCGAGTCATTACAGGGATTAAAACAATCGGGTGGTCGTGCCGTGGTCTGGGCATTGCCACTACGCTGGCGCTTCTGGGGGAGGGCACGCGGGGCGGGGGCCAGCTCCGCTGGGCTGACCCTCAGACCACTGAGAGCACGCACAAGCCTGTCAGAAGCCAGCCATGGAGGGAGGACTGGAGAATGTGCTAAGTTATTTAGTGACTACGGGGCGAGGTCGGGACCCACCGCAGCGGACCCCCACCCACAGCGACAGCCGCCCCGACGTTTCTTAATGACCGCATCTGCTCACCTTTTTGTACTGGTCTTAACACTTGTGCACATTTCTTTGCTTCAAACAGTTTTTCTGAATTCTTTCCCTCTTTACCAGTTTAACGTTAGCTCATGTCCCAGCCGCTCCTGACCGTTCTTTGCTGGGCCAAATTACTGGTCTGCTTTGGAGCCCTGGGGAGTGAGGAGGCAAACAGGGTTATAGGTTGCCTGTGGGAATTTGGGGTCTGCTCCTGGAAGGAATTTTGACATCCCAGTGGGGCCCAAGTGCGTCACAGTGAATCTCAGAAACACCGCTGAGAATGTGAAGGAATTTCTTAGTGGGTTTGAGATATAATTCTTTCCTCCACTTCCTGATTAAAATTTCAAATACTAAGGACCGTGGGGACTTTTGCAAAAACAATGCTGAGAGAACACAGAGGGATCCCGTTTAACATCCGCCGCCAGCTCTGTCATTTCCATTCCATTTCGTGATTTAAAAACGAACTCGTAGTCAGCCAGTGACCATTTCTGACAATGTCATTTTGAACGAAACGGGTAATGTCATCTTTCTTATCTCGCACCAAAGAAGAAATGAATTCGTGGGATGAATCACGCCCCAGGTAGAGTCCCAGGGATGGGACGTCCGGTCGGAGAGTCAGGCCAGCGCCCAGCGCTTACACTGATTTTTTTTCCTTCCTAATGCAAAGTAAGTTCTCTCCGTGCACACGGGTAAGTGCGTTACCATGGCGAAGACTGCATTTTTCGCAGAGACTCGGCCACCGCGTTCACGGCTGGGTCTCAGGGTCCCCGTTTGTAAAACGAGGTTTCCTGAAGGCAGAAGCGGGAGCCCGTCGCCCGTGCCCCGTAAGCCCAGGGGCACACGTGAGGCCTGTCACCCCGCGGGGTCTCCGCAGCCCCCGGGACACCTCCGGCCTGACCTCCGCCCGGGGAGCAGCTCCGGCCGTGTCGTATGTATTTTCTCCCCGGTTTGCTGCTGCACAAGGACCGCGTGATGCTTTATTTTTTCACAAAACAAGGCTCCGGCCTCGGCCCTGGGGGAGGCTGCTGATACGGGGCACCTGTACTCCTGCTACGTTTTCCACCTGTGGGAGGTGCGACGTCCAGCGTAATTCTTAACCGTTTTCAGACATGCACAGACTTGGATTCCTATCTTCCGTCATAGTTTGCATTTCAGTGAATCGGTCAGCAAAATAAAACGGGAAAAGCCTACCTTCATTCCATCATCCACATGGAGGACAATTTTTTTTTTTTTTTGCATCTAAGTTTAAATGCGGCATCCTTAGTCTGCAGCCATGCCACCCTGAACAAGCCCGATCCCGTCTGATCTCGGAAGCTCAGCAGGGTCCGGCCTGGTTAATACTTGGATGGGAGACCACCTAGGAAGACCGGGTGCTGTAGGCGTAAAAAATAAAAAATAAGGGATTGTAAGCTGACGAGGTCCTTGCAATCTGTGAGGTCAACGAAAGGTTGTCTTGCCTAAAAATAAATTTAAAAAATTAAAAATAAAATGCATCCTTCACATCTTCTCTAAAAATATGTCATCAAGGTGACATGTGTTGATAGTCAGAACTTTACGTCAAGTTCAAATATTGAGCTTAATAAGGGTTTCATTTTGTTTTCTCTTAAGTCAAGGGAAGTTCTTTAAAAATCTAAAAGACCAATAAATCGAATCTCAGTTTTAAAATGAGAACAGCAAGCAGATGTCTGCTCTCTGGGGAAGGGTTGAATTTTAAAAAACTTGCCTTTCAAGCTCTGAATTTATGATATAAAGTGATGAATTATCCCCATTTCGCAGATGTTCAAAAGAAAACGGTGGTTTACTGACCCTCCCTGGAGAGCATGTTCCCGTGGGGGCCACAAACCCTATCTTCTCAGCCCCAGAAATATACCAGTTTTATTTTTGGTTTGGGTTGTAGTTATTGAAAGCCCTCCACTAAAGGAGCTCGAGGAATCAGTGGAGGAGATTTTAAGCAAAGGAGGTTATTTTACGTGCTGTCCCCGGAGAATGTGATCCAAACCCCTGGAAGAGGCACGGGCCCCCGAGGGCTCTGCTCCCGGCCGCCCAGCTGTGAGGCTCAGCCGCAGACCTGGCCAGGTGATGGCGAAGTCTCTGTTTTCCAGCAGATGAAGCATGTGACCCGTTTTCCTCCTCCACGTGGCGTTGCCCTCAGCAAACACGGTTCCCCCTTTGGTGCTGAGACATGGCACTGGCCTGGGATGATCTCGATTAAACGCCGTGAGTCCGGTGCCATCTCTCTGTGTGTCACTGGCGGTCATCGACCCCCATTGCCGTGTGGCCTCAGGACAGCCCTTGTCGCACTGAAGAACCGCAATTGAATGTGTCTGGGGTTGAAACTGCATTTCTCGCCTTCCTAGAAAATGTCCCATATCCCTCAAATGCTCTGGCTTATTCGAGTCCCCTGCCGCATTGGCCAGAACATGTTTCCTGTCATGTCACTGACTCACCTGCCCTCCGAGCCAACCCTTGTGGCCAAAGGGATGAGATGCGCCGATGGGTTTTAGGTACTGGGGTGGGGACCCCTGGAGCTCAGGTTAGGGCAATCCCCCCCCATACTGCATGGGCGGGAGCTCAGGGTTCTCTCTAGAAGGGAGAGAGGATGATGCAAGAGAGGCGGCCGGCGCTTGTCCCTGGCCCTCATGTTCTGTGGGTGCAGAAGCCCCGACAGCACAGTGCGACCCCATCATCATATGATATTGGGGTCCATGAAAGTGGGGGGTCTCCTTGCTGCAAGGTTAATGGAATCAGTACTTCTCAGGAAATTTTCTAGTTTCTGGGATTTTTTTAAAGGAAAAAATATTTTATTTGCTTGTATTAAATGTAAATGAAAATAGACTATTACAAATAAAATGTATGTTACGAATATAACAAGCTGATAAAAAAAAAAAAGTAGGAGAATAATAGCCCCAGGGGAAACGCGGGCTCGGGCATTCGGGACGGCCTTCTCGAGCCTGCTCGTGGCCACCGCTGCTGAGCCTTTGCAAGGACGAGGATACGTCGCGTTGAATAGTGAGCGCCCCGAGTGAGTGAAAGGCAGTCGCTTCTGAGTTTCGGCCTCTGCGATCGTGGTCCAGTTGCGTTTTCCAGATCCACTATTCTCCGCTGAGAGCCTTCACCCGTCTCTGACACTTTCTTGAAAACGCCTGGATTTCCGCCTTTGGCTTGTCCCTTCCTCTCCCTGGAGCGTTCTCCTTCCTCCAGCCTGCACAGGCACAGGGTCGCGCCCTTCGATCGAACCCCACTTCCCGCTCGGCGTCGCCCCCGGAGCCGGCACGCTCCGCCGCGAGTTCGCGCTCATGCGCTCCCTGCCCGCTTAGCACACGCGTTCCCGCGGGGGCCTCGTCTCAACTTCTCGCAGACGGATCCGCCTCCTGTCGCTCTAACGCGACCCTTCTCGTGGTGATCTTCCTGCGCTCAGCGTCCTCGGCACGTCTCCCGCCGACCTCTTCTCTTGGTGTCGGTGCCACCACATCAGATTACGCGAAGAGCTCCGGTTTCTCCCCCACTCGATCCCGTCCCTCTCGTCTCCCTGCCTTCCCCGTGACCAAGGGACATCACGGCTGCTGTCTCAGCACCGCTCCGGGGCTCGCTTCATCTGTGTCCCCCAGCACACCACCCCTTTATGTCAGAAGCATTTGTAGCTTTTACTGTTTTTAGTCAAAGTTTAAAAAACAGCATGCATATTAAGGAACCCTAAGAATATACAGGAACATAGTTCGGAAAGTGGAATCATGGAGTTATATGTCACAACTCCGGAAAACGCCCGCGGACACATTCACCTGCTGGCTCGTGCCGCGTGAATGGGTTCGTGCGCTGACTTTTTTCTCCCACGTAACTTTCTGTTATGAGAATTTTCCTATGTGATTGCAATTTCTCCATTTGATTTTTTATGGTCATGTAATATTATTCTATCATAAATTATTTAACTATTTCTTTATTTCGGGACATTTCAATTTTTTGCTGTTACAATATAATGTGTGTGAACCACTGTATACCTAAGTATTTGTCCATGTCTTAAGTTTTTTTTCACCTAGATTTCTAGAAATAGAGTCAGCAAATTGAAATGAATAAATATCCTTAAGGCGCTCGATACTTGTCACGGAAGGCGGGAGTGGCTTTCACCCTCACGAGGAGTGTCGGGGGGCCCACGTCTCACTCTGAATCATTTAAAAATCTGTGTTAATTTGCTAGGTGGGAAGGCCAATTCTCTTATGTTTTAGTTGGTTCTTGATGAGTGAAGTCGAACACTTATTCCTTGCTCTATTCAATTTTTCTTCTCCTGTCCTTTGCCCATTCTGGTGGGGAGGGGACAGATATGTCACAGTGTGTGTCTCTTTACCCATAAGCCCTTTGTTCTATTTATCGTAACCACATTTTCCCTGTTGGTTCTTTGCCTTTTGATTTTGATGATGTTTTTGTTATACGATAGCATATCCTTTTGTCAAAGTCTTTCTTGACGTTTCCCGACAAACCTTAAGGGTGATGAGAAGTCTTTGAAGCCTCTCGAGCAGACGATGGCGGGATAGGCATTCTTTTGCGAAGGACCAGCCTGGCTGCTGTGTAGGGAAAGGGGTGGGGAAGCGAAGGCGTGGATGTGGGTACACAGTGGAGCGGCACACAGCCCACCTGCATTTTCCCTTCGACGTTCCATGTGCTCCGTGCCTCAGCGCCGCTCCAGGTGGTCTGCACAGCTGTCTCAGGTGTGCGCGCCTTCCGACCTCCTGGCTGGGATTCTTTGGTCACCTGCCCATTCGTGCTTCGAGTTTATCTTCAATAACAGCATTCACAGAGTCTATTTTATTTCTGGCTTCTGGAAGTGCCTTCGACTGAACACCTGCAAACAAGCCTTCTATCGGTATTTTGTTTTATTTTGAGTAACTGTTTGTGCTCATTTTTGTTTGTTTACTGGTAGAGGATGAGGCGATTTATGACTAATTCCCATACGATGAAGTAATTGCGAAATACAAGCAGGAATTGTAAAATTGGCAGCAGAGGAACTATAAATAAGAAAAGGCTGAGACAAGAAGAGATGAAGTAAATGTGCTGTGTTGTGCCACGTGAGGCAGCTGGTATATTTCGCTGGTGTGTATCAAGCTCTGAACTGCCTGCCAATGTGAAAAGGTAAATAGAGGCAGTTATTTACTTGACATTGTCTGAGGGGACCAAATACCCCTTGTTTCTAGTGAACTAAAGCTTATTCTCCAGTCTTTATCTCCAAAAGTACTTTTCACGTGGGTCGCACACGATCAATAATGTGTGTCGTCCACTGCAGCCTGGCCAAGGCCCGGTTAGTGCCATGCGGCTCCTTGGCGTGCCCTTTGAGGAAAGAATAAAAAACCCAGAGAGCCCACGCAGGAGGAGACCCCAGACCCCGTGGAGGAAGGCCCGCCAGGCGCGGTCTGCAGCTGTCCTGCGGGGCACACACTGCTGCACACACGTCAGCTTGCTGTTATGGGCTCACGGCACCGTTCATAGCTTTGATTTGTTTGCTCCTAATGACATCGCAGAGGTGACGAAGGGGTGACCGAAACGTGGGATTCGTAAGTGGAAGTTCCGTGGGGAGGTTGTTTGCTGAGGCTCTCCGTCAGTGTCCGGGGCCCGGCACGTGCTCACGGGGAAGCGACACCCCCGAGCTTCTGGCGGGGCGCGGTGTCTCGGCGCGCCCACCAGCGCTGTCCTGAGCGCGTCAGGATGTGTTCGCCGCTCTGTGCTGCTCCCTAACTTGCTGCCACTTTAGTTTCGTGTCATTCTTCAGTCTGTGAGGAGTGGCCAGGTGACCGTCCCCGGCTCCTGGTCACCGCAGGGCGTCCGTGTGCTACCCGTGAGCCCGTCGGTAGACAGGCACGCACCCAGGTCTGGGGACCCCCGCCCCCCGCTCATTCAGGACCCTCCCTAGTCTGATGCTGCCTGTGAAGCGCTGGCGTTGACACTTACAACGCACTGCCAGGCAAGTGGGGGAAACCGTGGGATCATTTTTAACTGCTTTAGGGGTTTTTTAGTAACACGGAATCGCGCACTGAAGTTCACGAGGGAGCATGTTTATTTGGTTACAATTCCTCTTTCATGAGACCGCAGGAGGGCGGGAAGCGGGGACCCCCGGCCCGCGCCGGCATCACAGCAGCCGCCAGGACAGGAGCCCAGACTAGCAAGGCCATTGGACCACGCGTGTCCCCACGCACCGCCCCGAGCCTCCGCGGGGTTCAGGGGGCGCTGGCGCAGGTGAGGTGCGGGCCGCGTCTGAAGCGCAGGGGCCGCTGGGGGAACGAAGCAAGGTTTCCCTAAAAACAAACCACACCCCGTGTTTCAGATGCGAATGTCGTTCCCGTTGGTCTGTGAGGTCTCCACGCGTGGAGAATGCACGTGGAGCTCTTGTTCCTGGGGAGTCACCTCTGTCAGCTCTGCCACCAAAACCTACACTGAATCCAGTCACTTCCCACCACTCAAGCGTCCCCTCCTGACCCACGCTGCCCGTTCTGTGGCTGGAGGACTTCGGCGGCCTTTCTCTGGCCTTTCTGCCTCTGCCCTCCCCGCACCAGCCCCATTCGTCACAGCCATCCTGGGGCCGGGACGTCGAAGCGTGCCACTTCTCTGTTCAAGACCGTCCGCTGTCTCACTCAGGAAAAGCCGACACCGCGACCTGCCGGAGAGCCACAAACGCTGGCCTGTCCCCCCGTCCCCGACATGTACGCGCCTTTCCAGGACCCCGCCCGCTGCTGAGGCCTGCTGCACCACTGTGCCCTGGTGGACGGCTCTCTCAGACCCCTCCGGTGGCGGTGGTGGCCTCGCCCTCCATGGCTGCTCCCTGTCTGAGAGGCAGCCCACCCTCCTCTCCACCCCTCCCCCTCAGTTCCCTGTGCCTAGCAGGCTGGGCATTTACCTGTCACCGTTTATTGTTTGTCTTCCCATGAGGACATCAGCTCCAGAGGGCAGGGGCTCGCTGTTTGCAGCGTCCTGGCATCTCGTGCATCACAGGCCCTGGGGAAATGTTGCCTGACTGACCCATCTGCCGTCCTTCTGTCTGTCCACCAACCGACAGGTCCGACCAGGTCTGGGTGGAACCATCCCGCCCCCGGGCCAAATGCTCCTGCAGGTGGGCGGGTTGCGACATGCGCCTGCTTCCTCTCATGTAAAAGCCTTTTGTGTTTATTCCATGAGTCACCTAACTGTCCCCCACGCCTAGGACATGGAAGCCCTCAGTTGGCATGGGTTCAGTAAATGGACAAGCGGGGCCGATGAATGGGCGGATGGCCCTCCAGGCTTGTCCAGGATTTCTGCCACCGGTGTGCGAGAGTGGGCATTCAAAGCTGTCGCCCCGACAGAGGCCATCGACGTGCCGGGCTGTTGGTCTGGGGAACCCTTCGGACCCGGTTCTGGGGGTCTGCGATTCGCACGTAGCCAGCTGCAGATGGCTCCGTGCGCGCGCCTGGCCAGCGCCCGCCCTGCCCACAAACAGAGGGTGTCCCTCGATCCCTGTTCGCCACACGTTCCGCGTCTTCAACTTCGCCGACGCTAACATTTCTTTGTGACCCCACGATACTCACAGTGCTTTTGCTCGTTTTCGGATATTTTTGGAGAGGCAGACAATGTGAGTGGTGGACACACACACGCTCCCAGCTGCGACGGGGCGGCAGACACTCTGCCATCTCGTTTCAGCTCCAAGCGACCTTTTCCCCCGGTATATCTAGTGCCATGATTTTCACATTTTTATGCTTTTCCTGTTGCTGGTTTGGCTGTTCAGAATGACCCCCCAGAGAGCGAAGAGTTTAATGAGTACAGTGTTTCAGATGACAAAGGTACCAGAGACACGGTGGTGGCTGGTGGCGGGCACCCGACCCGTGAACGTACTTAACAGCTCAGTTTTGTCATGTATATGTTACCACAGTTAAAACAAACAAACCGGCCTCCAAACCTCGTGCTGAAGCGAGTCTAGTGTTTCGACGCCCAGAAGGCCTGGCGGAGAGCAGGTGTGCTAGAGAAGCCGATCAGGCCCGAGTCAGGGTGACGGTGACGCTTCACAGGGTTCCAGCTGAATGAGTCGACAAACGTGTGTTAAGTAAAACGTCTCTGCTCAGAAACACGTGAAATAAGGTTGCGTGTTGATTGGTTGATGGACAGGTGACCAGAGGCTCTCAGGACCCTAACCCTGTGTTCCTGGGGGCCTGTGGCTCAGTGGCCGCAGATTCGGTGTTGGAAGGGACCGTGCAGAACACACAGCTGCCTTGAACAATACGGGGATGGCTGCAGTTTGTTTATTTACAAATGTGTTTTTTAAACTTAAGAACCAACTTTTTATTATTACTTTATATTATTATTACTTTATATTAGCTCCAGGTATACGGCACAGTGGTTAGACATTTGTACAGTTTATGAAGTGACCCCCGCCCCCGATTACTCTGGCTCCCGCCCGTTATACACTCGGCCACTACAGTGGAACCTCTGTATTCCCGACGCTCTGCGTCCCCGTGGCTGTTTTGTGACTACCGACCTGTACTTCTCCATTTCGTCCCGCGTTCGCGGCCCCACCCCCGCCCCCTCCGGTAATCAGCAGTCGGTTCTCTGTAGCTGTGACTGTTTTCATTTAGTTCTTTCCCTTTGGTATTTATCTTTCTCTGTCTGATTTATTTACTCAGCATAATACCTTCTAGATCCATCCGTGTTATGGCAAATGGTAAGATTTCATTCTTTTTATGGCTTAAGTTATGCACCATAACTTTTCTATGCAACCGTCTGCTGACGGGCACTTAGGGAGCTCCCATATCATAGCACTGCCATGAACGTAGGGGCGCATAGATCCTTACAAATTAGTGTTTTATTTTTCTTTGGATAAATGCCCAGAAGTGCAAATCCTAGGTCAAAAAGTAGTTCTATTTTTAATTTTTTGAGGAAGCTCCGAACTTTTTTTCATAGCGGCTGCACCATCGCCGTTCCAGCTACAGTACACGAACGTTCCCTTTTCTCCTCCTCCTCGCCAACACTTGGTGATAACCGTTCTGGCAGATGTGAGGTGATATCTCGTTGTGGTTTTAATTTGCATTTCTCTGACGGTTCGTGATCTTGAGCATCTTTTCATATGTCTATGGGCCATCTGTATTTCCTCTTCGGAAAAGTGATTTCAGGTCTTTTGCCCATTTTTTAATTGGATTGTTTGGTTTTTGTTGTTGAGCTATATATATGAGTTATTTATAAATTTTGGATATTAACCCCTTATCAGATGTATCATAGGCAAATATCTCCTTCCATTCAGTAGGTTGTCTTTTCATTTTGTCGACAGTTTCCTTTGTGGTGCAAAAATTTTTTAGTTTGATGTAGTCCTATTTGTTTATTTCTTCTTTTGTTTCCCTTGCCCAAGAGATATATCAGAAAAAAAAAATTCTAATAGCAGTATCAGAGAGTTTACCGCCTACATTTTCTTCTTGAAGTTTTATGGTTTGGGGTCTTACATTTAAGTCTTTAACCCATTTTGGGTTTATTCTTGTACATGGCGTAAGAAGATAGTCCAGTTTTATTGATTTGCATGTATCTGTCCAATTCTCCCAGCACCATTTATCAAAGAGACTCTTTACCTCGTTGTACATTTTTGCCTCCTTTGTCATTGATTAATTGATCATATAGGTTGTGAATTTATTTCTGAGCTTTCTATTCTGTTCCATTGAACTATATGTCTATTTTTCTGCAAGTACCATGCCGTTTTGATTACTATAGCCTTGTAGTATACCTCCAGCTTTGTTTTTCTTTCTCAAGATGGCTGTGGCTATTTGGGAACTTTTATGGTTTCATATAAATATTTGGATTATGCTAGTTCTCTGAAAAATACCATTGGCATTTTGATAGTGATTGTCTGGAAAGCTCTTTATCACTCCTTCAATTTTAATTGATAGCCTCGCTGGGTAGAGTAGTCTTGGTTATAAGTTCTTGTTTTTCATCACTTTGATTGTTTTGTGCCAGACTCTTCTGGCCGGCAGAGTTTCTGTTGAGAAATCAGCTGACAGTCTTATGGGCGCTCCCTTGTAGGTAATTAGCTGCCTTTCTGTTGGTGCCTTTAAGATTCTCTTTGTCTTTAACCTGTGGCGTTTTAATGATGATGCGTCTTGGTGTGGGTCTGTTTGGATTCTTCTTATTTGGGACTCTTTGCGCTTCCTGAACCTGTCTGTCTATTTCCTTCACCAGGTAGGGAAGTTTTTTGTCGTTATTTCTTTAAATAAGTACTCAGTCCCTCGCTCTCTCTCTTCTATTTCTGGTACCCCAGATGTGGATATTGGCACGCTCGGTGTTGTTCCAGAGGTCTCTCAAACTTTTCTTTTCTTTCTGCTGCCCCCGCAATTGGATGTTTTGGCTACCTTGTATTCCAACTTGCTGATTGGATACTCTACTTCATCTAATCTACTGTTGATTTCTTCTAGTATATTCTTCATTTTGTTATTGCATTCATTTCTGACTGTTCATTTCTGACTGGTTCTTTTTGTTTTCTATGTACTTTTTAATGCTTACTATCTCTCCGTTGAAGTCCTCAGTGAGATCATCTGTTCTCCCCATAAGTTCATTGAGCATCTTTATAACCAGTGTTTTGAAGTCTGTCTCTGGTAGGTTGCTTGCTTCTATTTTGTTTAGTTTTTTTTTTTTTCCTGGAATTTTCTCCTGTTGTTTCATTTGTGACATGTTTCTCTGTTTTCTCATTTTAATTGCCTCTCTGTTTGTTTCCACATATTAGGAAGATTTGTTCTGTGTCTCAGCTTTGGCCAAGGTGGCCTTATGAACTAGGTGTCCTGCATGGCCCAGCGATTGGCCCAGTCTCCCCAGTCACTTTGGCCGGGAGCTCCGGCTGTGTTCCTTGTGTGGGTTGTGTGTGTTCTCCTGTTGTAGCTAAGCCTCGATTGCTGTTAGCATGTCAGCGAGTGGGATTAACTCTCAGGCTGACTGGCTGTGGGGATTGGCCATGCCCACAACGTATGAGCTGCTGTATAGGGGCTGACCCCACAGAGTAGGATTCACCTCAACAGGTTTGTGTACCTGTTGAGACCACCCTTTGGGTGTGCCACTTATGAGGTTAGTCAAGTGGTGCTGTATTGTGGTGTGTCAGTTCTGTGGCCCCTTAGGAAGGTCTCCCGTGTAGGCCAAGGTCAGCCACTGCCTTTGATTGCTGGAGGCCACCTGGTAGGAGCTACAAAGCAACCCATGGATGGGCGCTGCCTATGCTGGATCTGGAGGCAGGTGGAAGAGATCACACTGTGAGCTGAGGTCAGTTACTCACTGTACTAGGCCTGGGGCAGGTCAGCAGAAGAAGCAGTGTGCTTCAAGGCCTGGGGCTGCCTGCCAGCTGCCTGCATGACTCCGCAGCCATAGGAGCTTTTGGGTGGTTTGTGAGTTGGCTGGGGGAGGGGACCCCAGGAAGTCACTGGGGTAAAGCGAGCAGATTTCACTCGGCCATTGCAGATTCAGGTTTCATGCCAGTGCTGAATCTGTGGATCCCTGTAAAAGTCTCAGATTGCAAAGCCAGCCATTACTTGCCTCGGGCCCACAGACCCCTGAGATCTGCCCAAGAGACACTGTAGCTTGGGCTGGCACCAGCGACCTGCCACCAAAAGTCTCATCCAAAATGTGCAGGCCACACACTGGCCAGTGAGCTGAGGGCTGCTGCCTGCCAAAGAAGGTGGGCTCAGGGAAGGGGTGGGGCAACAGGCTGGCCGCAGCGGGTAATTTATGGGCTGAATGGGCGGGGTGCCAGGGGGACAAAGGGTGGGGTGGCTGATCTCACTGGCCAATGCAGCTTCAGAGTTGGCCATGGGGGCGGGTTCAATGCAGGCAAGATGGCGCCCTTCCATACCTGCCCTGAGGGGGCCGACAACGGAGCCGTGGTGGCTGTCCCTCCAGCCCCTGCCTTGACGCCTCACAACTCAGCCTTTCCCTGTGTGTCCCTGGTGCCTCCAGAGCCGTTGTCCCTCCGTAGCGCCCAGGGTGAGTGTCTGCAAGCGAGCGGGCCTGTGCGCAGGCCCTTTAACGGGGTGCCTGGGTTCCCAGGTTCCTTTTGTCTCACTGTGATGGTCCCCACTGGGCTTTACAGTCAGATTTGTGGGAACTCCTCTTCCCAGGACTGGAGTCCTGGGCCGGGGCGCCCCCGAGTGCGGCTGGACCCCCGACTCTGCAGCCACGTCCTCCCTCCCCGTGCTTGGCTGCCACGTGTGGGTGCGGGACGGGCCCGCTCACGCCTCCGCCCCTCCTGCCGGTCTCGTTGTGGCTTTTTCTTTATGTCCTCAGATGTATGTGTTATGACCAGCCAGACTTCAGTCAGTTCTCCACGTTGCCTGTTGTATAATTGGTTGTAATTTTAATGTGGTCGTGGGAAGAGGTGAACCCAGCGTTTACTTGGCCCGCCATCTTGACCCTCACTCCACCCCCGAAGTGCTTTTGTAAAACAAACAAAGATTCTACCCTCAAAGAGCGTTTCTGAACTGAGGCCTGGAAATTCATGTTTCTAAACCAGCTCCCGGATGGCTCTGAAGCTGTGCCCAGGAGCGTACTCGGGGACATGTGGACTAAATAGCCAAATGAGGTGCTTCCTCTGGTTTTGGGGACATTCAGATTCACTTCCTTCTTTTTTCACTTGACCTGCGGAAGAATCTGGTGGCGATTCCACCGCCTATATAGGTTCAGATACAACGGTGGGTTTAAAAATTCTGATTTCCACTGACTATCGGGTTCCTTAAAAGCCTTAACCTGATGATATAATGCTGGTTTGAGTGTCTCTGAAGGTACCCCACTTGTATACACAAGCACAACTCAATATGATTCCCTGCTGTGGCCAGTCCCTCAGCATTGCCCTTGAAAGTCCCCCTTGTGACATGAATGCCCTCAGGGGCGAGGTGTTTGACTCACCACCATGACTAGTTTATGTCAGGGCAAAACTGTTGTTCTGATCCTGGTCAGGTCACAGTTTGTTGAAGGAATAAGGCTTATACTCAAGGTTTTGAAACGCCAGACAGCTTTCCCTTCTGCAGCCATTCACTCCAGAGCAGTCGGTTCTCAGTTTGAAACGTGCCGCCCCCATGGTGAGGCCCCTGATGGTAGCCCAGTGTTGTTATCAGCACTGGCCCTGGGGCGTGGGGCTGAGAGCCGGAGAGATGCTTGCAGGGCTGGCTTTATCAGACGACCCTTACCAAGGCTTCTAGGTGCAAAGAATTTTCTAGGCCTATGTTCACTTCTGTGTGTTTATAACCAGCCACCCTCTGAAATACGAATCTGAAATATGATTAATTAAAAGCCAGAGTGCCTACAGTAAACAACAGTATTCACGGAAGTTTTAAAAATATTGAGCAACATGCTTAGGACAAAGATTTCTTTCATTCCATTTGCTTTCTCCATGCCTGTTTTCAAAAAAACAGAGCACGTATGTTCTTGTGTGTGCATGAGAAATGCAAATGAACAAAGGATCCCTGGTGACAGTTTGGGTGACGTCAACTCTGGTTCATCCTATAACCCTGTGCACTGTTCTTGTCCTTGAGGCGTAACGCAGGCAGGCACCAGAGCCCCCTCTCCAGTGACACAGGCTAATCCCACTTGCAGCTGGGCGGGAGGCATAATTAATTGTTCTAGTCTAGTTCTGTTGCCCCGCGAAACACAATCATTCTTTACGTACATACTCACATTCACCCCACTCACACATGCAAAGCTGTCGAAACCACACTGCCAAGGCACGAAGGGGGCTGTAAATATGGAAATTTCTTTCAGGGTTTTTTGTCCCCAGCAGTTCCTGGGTTATTGTCCTCCCCGCCCCCACCCCCCCAGAGGATGGTCTTGTCCTCAGCGGGACACACCTTTCCGCAGGGGCGAGTCACGAGGGACAGACTCACATCCCCTGCCCTTGGCAAGCCCTCGGGAAGGAGACAGTGGAGTGAATCATTGTGCAATGGTGAAGGCCTTACAGGAGGCCCTCCTCTTCTCCCTGACCCCGTAGAAGACTCTGGCACTGTGGGAGGATGGAAACCTCAGTGCAGGCTGGCTGGGGAGGTGGCCGGAAGGCCCTGTTCACTGTCACGAAGTGCCAACTGTCCTGGGATTCAGGTCCTGCTCAAATCTCTCTAGCCAGTATGCACCCTGGTCCCCTGAGACAGAGCCCCGTGGTCCACCAGCTAGCGTCAGGGGCTGAGTCTCCTCCTAGTGGGTGACGGTTTGCTTAACCCCTGCGGGTCTGGATTTAGATAACAGGGAATGAAGTTGATCTCATCCTAAGACTCACGCATGACCTGTAGGGACAACCTTGGCACATTTGAAAGAGGATGCAATCAGGTAGCAAATCCGATGGATGATCCTGGTGAGTCGTTCCGCTGAGTAACTTATTTTAAATCCTGACTGCGAGTTTTAGTTGTAAGGTCTAAGTCACTAAACAGAACTTGAGGTTCGCGGCTCGTGGATTCAGCAGAGCTGAGCTAAGTGTGTGGAGGCTGTGCGCGTCAGCCGGGAACGTGACACGTTCCTGGAGACGCAGGGCGCAGGATGGTGGAAACGAAAGGTCAGAGGAAACCTGAGTGATTAAGTTGACAGATACATTGAGTGTGTTTCAGGGAGTCAGCTCACATTCGACAGAGGGGGCACTAATCAAAGACACCACCCCAAATGTTGAACTAATAACACGTATAATAGAATAAAAATGACCTGTAAGTTGATCTTAAAACATGAGGGAAATTAAATTTTCTAATTGCGAAATTTTAATAAATTAAATATTTCTTTATAGAATAAAAGCAGATGCAAATAGTCTTTATTGACTCCAATAGGACCCCTTCGTAGACCTGAAAAAATGTCACCTTGACAGGCATCCAGAACAAATGTTAACGCCTCTTTCTCTTTAGCCACTGGGAAGAGAACCAGGACCCAGGGCTGGACACTGGAAGGAGACAGAGCTCAGTTCAGTGCTGGGGGGTGGGTGTGGGGTATATGGGGTGAGGGGAGCTTTAACTGAGGAAGCTGGCTGACAGAGGGGCTTGACATTAATTGAGGCGGGGGCTGCCCCCCGCGAGGGTTCGGGCAGCTGGTATGGCTGTGTGGGGAGGCGGTGGTCCAGACGGATCACACACGGCATGAGGTTGGAGCTTTGTCCTGGACTGGCCGCACACAGGAATATTGGGGGGCGAGAAGCAGAGACGCCCAGGCTCTTCCTGAGAGATGGGGTTTGCTGGCTGTGATTCTCTCTGGAGTGATTCTGCAGTCCATGAGTGGGGGAGCTGCTGAGTGAGAAAGCCAGAGCCCCTCCGCCCCCTGTGTCACCTCTCTGAGGGCCCTGGCTCCCGACGGCCAGCGGTCACAATGCTGAGTCCTCGGTCGCCGTAAGCCTTTGGTGCCACACGAAGTGATGGTGAGTTTTAGAGGATCTAGTGGAATAAGATACAGTTTGTATTCATATTTACCAGGTCCGTCGGCATTAAACCAATAGAAATGTCTGACTCAGAAAAAACGTCATGGCAGAAAGAAAATGGGATTTTCTGAAACTTTATTAATGCAGATATTCCGTCTGTGTTGGTGAGCCCCCGTCGGTGACGTCCTGTCTGCCAGCTGCTGGCCTAAGGAAGGCATGATGCACTCATTAACATTTTCAAAATCGCAAAGGGCAGGTGACAGACGTTTCCCAGTGTTCATTTGAAAGTCCTACCTGTTCTCGTGGGCCACCCCGTACGCCTTTCATTCCTAACTCACTCTCTCCTCGGCCTTGGGAACCATAAACTCCTCACTGGAGAAGTCCTTTGGGGTCAGCCCATCTGCACAAATTCGGGTCGTCATCTCTTGCTGTCTCCCTTTCACTAGGAAAGCTGGTGTTAAGGTACATCGCGTGCATGGTGACAGCATCTCGAGCGTCTCTTCTCAGAAAGTGGGCATGAGACGCTCGGGAGAGAGTGGCCAGTGGCTCTTACCCCTTCAGGGCGTCTGTGCCTTTTGCTCTTGAGACCTGCACTCACCTGGGCCCCCGGCTGGCCCGCAGAGCCGTGTTTCCAAATCACTGTTTTCCCTGCGTGGGTCATTCCAGGTCCCTGGCCGGCTTCCAAGTGGCTCAGTGGTTTCACCGTGCAAGTAGGAGGTGTTTGGGTCACAGATTTTATTTATTTATTTTTTAACAATTCGAAATGTAAGACTGTCCTAGTCGCAGGAATTCCGTGACATTCTATGTAGTTGTCGCATTCCTTAAAGTTACAGGAGAGCCGCATCCGTGGGTTCGTCTCCGCTCGACATCGCTGATAGGGGAAGCTGATTTTTTAACATCGTCTGCGGGTCATGTTCTGTGGCTTGTGAAATTTGCATACGTCACGGGCAGCTATTTTACATATCGCTTACTGACAAAAAATGAATTAGTGGCACAAACTGGATTCCATGAAACTCGAAAGCAGTCTTGAGAACGGTGACGTGAACACGGTGATTCCAAACAGTGACCTGAATGAAAATAGAGAGCTCGACTCCAACGCAAACGTGCGTGGAAGCTGCACTCGGAAAGTTTCAGACAAACGAGGAGAAACAGACGAGTTGTTTTTTTTTTAATTTGGTTTTCAGTTGCAGTTGGCATACAACATTATATCAGTTTCAGGTGTACAGCACGGTGGTGACACCCTGCTACACCTCGCGAAGGGATCCCCTGGTAAGTCCCGCCTGACACCACACGTAGTCAGGGCAGCGTTTGTGACCGTATCCCCCATGCTGCTCTTCACATCCTGGGACTGTTTCTGCAAATGTCACTTTGTCCTTCATCCCTTTCCCTTTTTTGCCCAGCCCCCACCTCTCCCACCTGGCAGCCATCAAAATGTTCTCTGCATCTGTGAGTTTGAAACAGACATGTTTTGATAGCAAAGAAAATAATAAACGTCTGACACTTGGATGTTCTCCACGACCCATGAACTCCAAGCCCTTGATGTATTTGTCTCATAGACTTTGTCAGTTAGAGCTGTGAAACCATCCAACCTTTTATGTAATTTCCTTCCGAACACAGTGACCCTTCAGATAGATAGAGCACACGGATGTCTCCAGGACAAACACAGACAATGCTTTCCACTGTGAAACGGTTACTTTTATACTCTGAGAAAAGACGTCACTGAAGTTACCAAGGCATCATGCAAAGCTGTGCTGGCAGCAGGAGCTGCAGCTGGAGCCATGTAGCTGGCTCCCGTCCTGGTCCTGCCAGCACAGGGACAGCAAGGATGGCAGACACAGCCAAACAGTGTGTGAGAGGCCATCTCTTCAGCTCCGTCCCTGAAGAAAGAAGCTCAAGTCGCCCACACTGGCATGGGAGAGGAACCACATGAGTTTATTAAAGGAGAAGATTTTAAAAATGTTTTCACAACACAGATCATGCTAGAAAGAACCATTTCTATGAGGTCAAGCGATTCATCTCAGCAATACGTTCAGGGTCCTGGGTGGCTGAAAGCTGCTAAGGATGAAACGACATAACTGCACGGTGGCATCAAGGCACCTGAGCTTTTCCTAAGCCCAGCCACCAGAAACGAGACGACTTCCTTCCTCATCCAAATGGAGGACGTGCTGCGAACATCTCTGAGCCACATCCACCGGCCGTAATGGGCGCGTCGGACGCCTCCGCGAAGTCCCACGAGGTGTCAACTGCCACTGCTTCCGAGTGGAACCGTCCAGCTCCCAGGACTCCTGGCTTAGCACAAGAAGGCACGTGGCCCACGTCCCAGCTCAAGCCCAGACCACCCTCGAGAGCCTCCCAGCACTGCTGCCCCTGCCGGAACTCTCTAGGGCAGGGGATGGGGGTGGCTTCGCGTCCACACAGAAATGCAGAGGCCAGGCGAAGAGGGAGCTCGGCCTGCAGCCAGCGCCACCCGACACTGAGCCCAATGGGGACGCTTTGGGGACGATGCTGCAGACAGCGACATTCTTTTCACAGACAGGACGCTCTCGTTCCCCAAGGGGGGTTATACATTTTCCAAATGTGCTGCTTTATTATTCTCATTTCCAAAATACACCCAGGACACCCCTGACTCTATGCTTTTGCTTACCTGCTCTGTCGTCCTGGAGCACAGCACCGGCCCCGGTGCCGGTTACGGCTGCAGTGATTCGTGAGACCATCTCAGACTCCAGCTCCACGGGGAGATCCCCTCCCTCGCCAGGGGGCCTGCGGCAGCCCCCCACACTCACACTGTGGGATCTGACCTCCCAGCAGGGCGGAAAGGCCCCTTGTTACCCTTTGGCCCTCCCAAAGCCCGGCACGTTGAGGGCTCAGTTCACATGCGGCGACATGTGCCCATTTGTAAGATGTCCCCAGTGGTTAATTGACCGGGGGTGGCCAGTGTGCCCTTCCCAGTGGGCAGAACCATCTGGAGGACATTTAAAACGATTCGGAATAATTAGCTGACTTCCGATGGCCCCACGTCGATTCCCGCTAAGTTCGAAACAGTTCAATTGCTTTTCTCTGTTTTTGCGCGGAATCATCCATGCGAATTTATCCCAAACCCGAACAACTCTTCGAAGCACTTTCATACTCACGTGGCGTTCGCGCGACCGTAACCCTCCTGGAATGCGCGATGGTGAGGACGACGGTGGGCACTGGGGTGGAGACAGAGCGGAGGGGTGTCTCACGTGTAAATGGAAAGTTTTCTTCCAGTTGTCTGTTTCTCTTACTTGACTACCTACCTGTTCACGTTCTTGCTTTCCCTTCACACACGCAAACACGCACGTTCACGCACGGTCACACACACTCACGCGCACTGCTCGTGAACACAGCAGGCCTGACTGATGGGCGTAAGTGGTGGCCCGGCCCTCAGTGGCTGGTGAGCATGCGTAGCAGGGACTGCTCTGGGCTCGCCCGGACCTGCTGCAGAAAACTCCAAGATCTCCGAACGGTTTTATAACCGTGTGAATTCTGACATAATCCTCTTGAGTCTTTAAAAACATCTTAATCATTGAGATTTAATAGAGTACGTAGTTGGGAAACCTCGCAAGCCTTGAGCTTGCTCCCGAAGGGGAAAGGCACCCAGTAGGAGCAGCGGGACCCTGGAAGGAGCAGCGGGAGGCCAGCTCAGCAGCGCCCCCTCCTGCCGGTGTCCCCGCGCTGACCCGCAGGGGCCCCAGCCCCCGAACCCCACCGCCGGGTACTTGTCCCCAAACGCAGAGCAGCTCTCGGATCCCACCGTGAGTGAACTGTAAGTTGAGAACGTGCCGCATTTACAGGAAGGAGCGCAGCGGGGAGTAAGTGGCTTTCGCTGTGGTTTTATGGGACGCGAGGGGACAGCAGACCTCTTCGCTGTGAGCGAGACAGTGTCGGAAGAATTCCCGGGGAATACGCGACCGCGCTCCTTCTGCTCCGCACACGCGCCCCGCGGCCCCTTCGCAGGACGGCGCAGGAGCGGACGGCGGGGACGCGGACGGCGGGGACGCGGACGGCGGGGACGCGGATGGCGGGGACGTGGACGGCGGGGACCGCGCCCAGGTCCCCCTCCGCAGCGCCCTGCAGTTGCGGGGTGCGCGGCCCCGTTTCGCCCGCGCTCGGCCCCACGGGCGTCTTCTTGCAGCCTCGCCGGACCCGGCAGGGAGCAGGCGGCCTCGGCGCGCTGGGAAGGGCGGTGGACGGCGCCGCTTTCCCGAAAGCGCTGCTCCTCCCTGCGGATGACGGAGACACTCCGGCCATTCACACCTGGGTGTCCGGCAGTTTCCCGAAAAGAACAGAGCGAGCCCGTCACTTCGAGGACCGCGCAACACAGGGTCGGCCACCCAGGGCGAAGTCCCGGCTCCTGAGCGGGAGGCGGAATTTCGGAAACCGGGGTCAGCCAGCCTGCGCCCGAACGTCTCGGTCCTGGAAGAATTTTCCGGATAACAGTGCGGGCAACGCTAACGTGACATTTTTTATGCTGTGCGACCCAGCGAACCGGTATTTTCCAGCGACCCAGCAACGATGACAAGTCAGGCGTCCGGGACGGGTTAAAAAGCCACCGCGGTAGAGGACAGGTGGCGCGTCTCGACGTCCCAGGGTGGAAAAGCGTCAGGAGCCCGTTCCGGATTCCACATTGCAACAGCGAGCTTTTGAGCGGCTACCGCTTCACCCGGTTCGGCATAGTATCAGAGAAAAAGAAAAACACGCCACAGTTTTCTGCAAAGACTCTTAAAACGCTCCTCCCTCCCCAGCTCCGCGCCTCGACTAGGCGGGTTTTCTTCATCCTCTTCAGTCAGAGCAGTGGCGGCGGCAGGTGCAGCTCAGCACAGCGGTCGCAGAGGCGTTTGGAAGACCCGCCGCCTTCCAGTAAAGACGGACGGTAAAAAGACGTGCAGAGTGTAGAACAACGCCCCCACCGCCCTGATTTTTCTGCTTCTGAAAAATGAGTTGTTTTTCATGGCGGTACGCTGTTATATAATACCCATTTAATGGGTTTATTACTGTCGGTTTTCATAAGTTGATAGTTTTAAATGTCAGTGCTAATTTCTAACACGGTTCTATAGCGACAGATAAAATCCATTCAAACGAGCGTTCTCTGGCATCGTCAATAATTTTTAAGAATGCGGAAGAGGTCCCAAGACCAAATTTCAAGGAACGGGGGGAGGGGGGGCTTAGAATGACAGTATCTGGATTCAGGGGACACAGGTCACCCCACAGCAAGGCCTGAGTTGCTGTCGCTTCATGCCGTGGGCTGGGCCAGTGGCACAGCCGTGCGGGGACCGGTTGGAGATGCCGGATGGACCAGCATGGAGGGCGGAACCGGTCTGGAGGTCTCCGAGCTGCAGGGGCGGGGGCGATGCCTGCCAGGCGGACGTGGCTTGTCCTCCCGAGCTGCCCCCACCCTCACACAAGGCACCGGCCAGGACACGAGAGCATGAACCGGGGACCGAAGGCTCCGGCGGGTGCAAGCGAAGGCTGCTGCTTGTTTCCATGCCAGAGGCACACCTGGCCGAAGACGTGACGCAGCCCAGCTGCAGAGCGTGACACGCCCATGAGACCCTGGCCGGGCCTGGGAGATGGGGCCCACCGCTGCGGGCCCAGCGCTTGAAAATATTTGTAATTAGTTGCCAATAGTTACAAACCAGGACGTTTTATGTAAGTGCATAGACTTCCAGACTCCTCTGAAAGCCGGAAGCCCCGCCACAGCTGGCTCCGCTCATCCAGGGGCTGACCCCCCGAATGCACCCCAGCCCCCTGATTCTCACAGCCCCCCACTTCCTCTCAGTTCCCCGGCACCGGCTGGGTGAGCTTGCTTCTCTGGCAGGAGGACATATAAGAAAGCGAACTGGGTTGGGCAGGGCCGGGGCTGGATGTCAAAACCGGGAAAACCCTGGGCCAGCGGAAGCACAGGTGTCAAGGGCGAGGGAGAAACGGCGTTTCCCGGTGGCGGCATCTGACCGGCACCCTCGTCCCCACCCTCGCCCGGCCTGAGGAGGCACTTAGATGGTGACCCTGGTTCCGCTCACCTCAGACGTGGGGCAGGTGTCACCCAGCAAGCCAGAAGGGGTGGCTTTGCACATCCGCAGAGCAGGCAAGGGCCCGGGAACGAGGCGTCCCCCCAGACGTCGCTCCACTGGCCTCGGCCCCCTTTCCGTCAAGTGCGCGATGACTTCCTGTGCGAGTGCCCACCAGGTGACACCGTCACTAGGTGACGCTACGACAGGACGGGGCGATGGCTGCGGAACTGTGAAGCAGACGACACCCCAGGCGGTGATGGCGACGGTGAAATCCAGTGGCCTGGGCCGCGCGGCTTTGGCCGCAGCACGGAGTGGACAAAGGCCACGGTGGCCGCTTCAATTTCCTGTCGCCGCTGTGACAACCATCCACACACGCGGTGGCCTGAAGGGCAGAACCATGTTTCCTTACGGTTCTGGAGGCCAGAGGTCCAGTGTGGGTCTCAGGAGGCCGAAACCCAGGTGTGGGCAGGGCCGGTCCCTCTGGCGGCTCCAGATAGCATCGTCCGCGGCCTTCGCGGCTTCCGGGGGCCCCCACGTGCCTCGGCCCTGGCCCCCTCCGTCTGCAAGGCCGAGCCTCTCTCATGGCAGCCGCCCGCCCGCCTCCCTCCCCCACTCCAGTAAGGACTCTCGTGCTTGCGTGGAGCCACCTGGACAACACGGGGCTGTCCCATCTTAGTGTCTGTGACGAGCAACCCCCGTTCCATCTGCTACCTCGACTGCCCCTTTGCCACATGAGGCGATACGCTCACGGGACCCGGGATTAGGACGTGGGCATTCAGGGGCCGTCGTCCGCCGACCGCGGTGCCTCCCAGCTTAGTTCATGGGGACACGGGAGTGTGCAGTGACGCCCCACCCGCGTCTCCGTTTCCTGAGCAGCTTCCTGCCTCTCTGCTCCCCATTTTCAGATACGCCGTGAGTGTTAGCAGGAAAATACTGGAAGATGATTCTCAGTGTCGTGTGTCAGGTACTCGGGATAAACATACCGGGTACTTACTAGATGTGAGCTGTAGATAATGGTCTGCAAGTGCAATGTTATGACAGGGGCATTTACTGAGTGTTTACGGCTGACGCTGGGCCAAGCACCGCACCTGCACTATCTCACGATTGTCACGAAGCGGTGAGCAGGCACCGTGCCCGTCCTCTTTCTACGGAAGAGGAAGGGGCTCGGAGAGGTTAAGCCCCTTGTCTGTGATCTTCCCGTGACCCCTACAGTCTGGGCTCAACGCAGTGGGGTCACGCGCCTCGGAATATAAGCCAGGCTGTGGCACCCGCTGCTCCAGACCCAGCTCAGACGGCCGAAGGGCTCAGACCGGCAGAGGCCCACGTGGAGCCCAGTGTCCCGGGCCCTCTGGGCTCACCCCAACTGGCCTCCGGCCCCGGGGCCTCCTTGCTGT
Organism: Pteropus medius; assembly: GCF_902729225.1. Taxonomy (NCBI): domain Eukaryota; kingdom Metazoa; phylum Chordata; class Mammalia; order Chiroptera; family Pteropodidae; genus Pteropus; species Pteropus medius. Next base: position 5,171,015 of record NW_024340700.1, on the reverse strand, counting down.
CCGTGAGCCCAGCAGATGCTGCCACCTCCCCTCCCCGCCCCCGCCATCCTCAGACCTTCCCTGATGGCACAGTTTCCCGTGGGAGACTCCCCCCACCCAGCACACAGCCGGTCCTGACGCCCTCACCCCCGAGGCACGCTCCCTCTACGTCGCCCCAGAAAGAGCTGTGAGGAGGGGGACAGAGAATGCGGGACACTCCTGCCACATAGCAGCCGCTCCCCCTCATCGGAGTTCTCCCTTTCTGGGCTTCTAGTTACCTGCAGTCAGCCGTACCCCCAAAATGTTAAGTGGAAAATTCCAGAAATAAACAGTTCACAGTTTTTACATTGCGCGCCTCCCTGAGCAGCGTGGTGGGATCGTGAGCTGCCCGCCCCGTCTCCCCGGGACGTGGAGCTGCCTTTGCCTGGTGTCACCACGTGTGCGTGTGGGACGATACGGTGTTTTGAGATGGAGAGACCATGTTCACAGGCCTTTCGTTACAGGGTGTCGTTATAGTTGTCCTATGGTGTTATTAGCTGTTTTCGTCCATGTTATACTGTGCTTAATTTATAGATTAAGCTTTATCATGCGTAGGTATGCAGAGGGGAAAACACGGCATATGTAGGGTTTGATATCTACAGTTTCAGGCATCCACTGGGGGGTCTTGGAACATCCTCCCTGTGAATGGGGCTTCTCTAAATTCTTGTTAAGTGAGTAAGTCAACGAGGAAATGAGCTAGTCCTGCAGGTTGATATCTGTGTTTGTGTTTATTTCCCAAGCTTAAATCTGAGCAAAAGGGAGTAAAACAACCATCCTATCTGGAAGCTGAATCAGCAGTTTGGGGCAAAAACCGCCAGAGCGGTATATAGTTGTCTGCGGGGCTAAAGAAATGTTCTGCCGGTTGGTACTGCATGTCATGTCTCCTCTGAAACGTCCACGACCCTTTAAAGAACTTTATCTACGCTATTGAAAAGTAAAATTTGGATTAATCACAACAACCTGGAAACCAAAGACCCATGGAAATGAAATCAAGATTGAGATTCAGGCTCAGAGAAATAGGGTAATTCGTGTCTTAATGGTTCAGGTTTAAGTTTACATTGTCCTAATTTTCTTGATAAATTAAAAAAAAAAAATCATTCTTTTCTGCTTGCTGCAAAGCGAGACTCATGATCAGACGCGATGTCAGAGACTGGCTTGTGCATCTGAGGAAGCCAGCCCGTCTGCATTTGAGTGGGCTTAAACTTATTTAAGATCGCAGCCCCCTGTGGGGTCCCACATGCTCGTCCCATGCTTCACGGGCCTGTCCCCAGACCCTTTCGCTGCAGTCCTACGCTGTCCTAAGTGTCCGTATTGTGAATCGACAACGCCAGGGGGAAATTCTTAGTGATTATAAAAGTATAGGCAGCATGTCAGAAGCCATCAGCCTTTAATACTCCGTAGCCAGAGTGTCAGCCTTGTGACAGCTACGATGTCAGCTTAAACAATGGCGACGTTCCTGCCTCGTAATCCTGGTCAGGGCTGCTGTGCCGAGGGCTTTAGCAGCTCTGAGCAGTTTCCTGCGGACCTGGCTCAGGGGTCACTGTGGCTTTCGTGTGAATCCAGAAGGGCAGGGAGCGCATGTGAGCAGGCTGCTCTACCTGCAGGGATTAGATTTCTCCAGAAGAACAGGAGAATTATTACGTGTTTGAGAAGATGGCACACACCCCATCTTCTGAAAATGAGGGTGTGCGGACGTGAGCCTCCCGAGAGGCCGCAGGGCCTGGGGTTCGAGGCCGGCTCCAGGCTCCAGCGCCGACCCCCTCCCCCGGCCCCCGAGGCAGCAGGGGGCAGGGGCATCTCTTCGCTGTCCTCCCCCAGGGTCTGTGAGATTCATTTCTCATCCATTTTTGCTTTTATTTGGTTTTCGAATTGTTTATCCCAAGCGATCAGCTGGTAGGAGAAAAGACTCCTTTTTGGAGTCCTCGGGGAATTTTCTGTCCCTCGATTTTGAATCGAAACTGGGTTCAGCGAGACCCCGTGGATGAGCAGTGAGAGCTGGGACGAGACGGGGCTGAGGGAGGCACCTGGAAAGGTGAACCCTCCGTCCTTGTCCCCTGGACCGGCTGGCACCCGCCCTGACGCCAGGAGACGGGGCAGTCAGCGTCGTCTGGGTTTGCAGAAGGCACGCCTTGCCACTGGGGTGGATTTCTCTTTTAAGGACAAGTCCCTAGGGTGACAGGACTTTATTTACTCTGTGACCGCATCACCCCCTAGGGCTTCCGATGGGAGGGGCGGGAGGCTGATCCCAGGCTTCTCTCAAAGTCTGGCAGTGCTTCCTAGAGCTGTAAACGGGGTGTAGCTCGGGAACCTTACCCCACAGGGCACACTTTGCTGGCTTCTGGGCAAAATTACAGCACGGACTTCAAACACGTTTGCTTTGCTTAGGGACCTTAACGGCTAGTGGAGCAGGACACCAAGAGCCCATTTTCTGTTGGATCCCGTAGGCCCCGCAAAGGCAGCAAAGACAGAGAGGCTGGCATGCGTTTCGGAAGGCGCCCTAAAAGACCAGCCCTCTCCCAGATTCGCTCCCCACATTCAGCCACCTCTTCCTTTCCATGTTTTAATTTTATTTATTTATTTATTTTCCCCCACTATTGGAATCCCTGCATTCCACCGCTGCCTGCAGTGGGGAATATTTTTGTTTGCATCGAGACATAGCTATTTAACTAATTAATAAAGGTTTGGGGGTCTCATACCTAGTCACTGGTCGAATTTACAGTCTTATTAACATACCAAAGAGAATGTAATAAATCACTTGCGTATTTAGCAGACGTCGGCAGATTGATGGCGCCATAAAATGTTGTATGTCCGATGAGGCAACCCGAAGCTTGTTCCGTATGTCCAGAGGAGCCCAGGGAGCTTTAACTCTGTCTCTACGAGGTCTAACAGCACGGACGGACCGTTCACAAGCAACCCGTGGGTATCACAGAGGAACTGTCGCCCCACTGACCCCGCATGGCGACTCGAAGCGCCTCCTGGACCCTGACGGTTCTGCTTAGCTCCGGCGCTGTTTTCCAATCAGTGAGCTAATCCGTCTGCCAGCGCTGGCGCAAGTGAAGCCGGTTAACATGGGTCGTTTCCGATACGTTTTCCTGCTTTCGAAATGGGTGGGATCGACCACGTGAGTGTGGAACGCAGCATTGTCGTGCGTTTGTTTTGCCTGGTGTTAAAAACCAACTTCTCCCATTTTTTCTTGCTTTTCATTATCCTAATTTTATTTTCTTCTGAATCTTTTCTCATTTTCTCATATTCACTTCAGTTTCGTCTTTTCTTTTTTTTCCTGAGAGTGTGGTTTCATCCCTCCCGCGAGGTACGCCGCTTCAGAATTCTGTGGACACAGCCAATGCCACCCTAACCTTGACTTTTGCCCTTGTGGTGTAAATTGTAGAAAAACATGTAGGATGCTGTGTTTTTTTTCCCCCTTGCTTCCAGTTTAGATTGGACTGCCCAATGTGATAAATGTTTAAATCTAAAAATGTCGCTAAAGCCACCATCACATGACATCTAAACGGGCACCTCCCGCTTTGGGGCCTCATGTTCACTGGAAGCTTCGTGGACGAGACTCGGTAACATTTAAACCACTTGTCCTCAGACGCCGCATCTCAGAAAGAAGGTGAGTCGACAGCAGAACCCGCGACGCCCAGAGAGAGGGCACAGCCCAGTCACCAACAGAGAGCACGTCAACGCGGCAGACACGGTAGGCTCCGGATTACAGCATCTGCTCGTGTTTTACGTAGCTCTGAACTAAGCTGCCCCAATGCTAATCAACGCGACAGCTAACACGGCCGTAGAAGGAAGCCGAGCACACGCAGAGCTCTGTTGGAGAGCGCGTGCGAGGACGAATCAACGAGAATCGCCTGGGTTATATTTTTTGTAACAGGAGTTGAGTTGACCACATCCTGTGGGGCCTGGGAGCCGGAGTCAGCGTTTTTAACAAGCTCCTGGACAAATTTTACGCTGATGTTTGGGACTCCCCGCTCTACCCGAAGATGCCGGTATTATCATACTGTTATTTATGTGGCATAGTTCTTTTTGACCTCTTTAAAGTACGGTCAAAGAATACAAGCAGAAATGGGAAAGATTAGTGAAGGAGAATGAAATTTATTCGGTCAAAAGCTTCAAAGCTGTTTCTACCTTGCCTTACGGTTTTAGAACATATTGAACTTTTAAGTTCACTTTTATGTAAAGCACTTCAAATTCTAGCCCTTATGGTAACTCATGACATTTCCAGACTCGGGTTCAATTAGAGGGTGTTGGATATTTATGTTCGTCTTCGAAAATGGAAAGTGGAGTGACTTGAAATACCTTAGCTGCTCCCTGTTCATCTCACCCATTAGCAATTTGCATGTTGCGTAAGGTGCGTCTCCTCACGTGCCAGCGCCAGGCTTCTGTCCCGGAGGCGGTGCCCGAGCTGCTCACAGAACTTGAACCTGGACCCGAACGGGTCAGCTCCCCTCCGACCTCGGTTCCGCCGGCCTCCTTTCCTTGTGCCGAAACCCTGAGGCGATGTGAGTGACGCTCACGCCACGGCTGAAAGCCAGCCGCCTCTGGTGCCCCAGGCCTGGTACCCAGGGCGCGTGGGGCTGCCCACCAGAGCGACCCGGGCTGCAGGAATCAAAGCCACGATGCAGCTGAACCCAGCCTTCGGGCCCCCTCCTGGGCCGTGTCCTACACAAGCCTGCTCGCTGCTTCCCTCCTAACCCTCCCCTTTCTGGAACCTTCTAGGCAGCTCACTCTGGAGGCCACTTCTCTTCCCCTGGGGTTCAGATCTGCCTCTGGTTTGGCCCCCTCCTGCCGCCCCAGGCGCAGGCCCTCTCTTCTGTGTCCACCCGATTAGCTCGTCACTGCCAGGACAGGGATCTTTAAGCACCTGCTCGACCACGCGCCCCGCCAAACCCTCCATGGCTTCCCCCCCGGTGGGAACTCGTCCCTTCCGCGCCCCCTGCCACCCCCATTCCGAGGCGGACTCCCTCCTCCTCGCCTTCCCTGGCTGTGCGTCGTGGCTGACATCTCCATCTGCAGCGTCCCGTGTTGGGCTGCACCGTGTCTCAAGCTCTCCGTGTTTCAAGGCCACCTCCTGAGCCTACGGTGACCTCTTCCTGCCCCGGACTCCGTACCCCGCACCGTCCACCCCCCTCACTCAGCACAGGGCTTTTTATAAAGTCTGTGTGGGATCCCGTCTCCCCTCGGATCAAGTGTGCTTGTGAGGGGAGAGCTGGGCTCTCCCGTGAGGCGGGCGCAGTGGGGACTCACGGGACGTGTGTGCCACACTCGTATCCACCTCCAGCGACAACCTATACGTGTGTGAAAGCTCTCCACTGTCAACGACCTCACCCACGTTCACAGCAACCTTTCTGGTCTGTGAGGCGGACATGACCTGCCTCACGGGGGACACAGTCCGGCCTCACGGGGGACACAGTCCGGCCTCATGGGAGACACAGTCCGGCCTCACGAGGATGCAGTCCGGCCTCGGAGAGGTGGAGTGAGCTGTGTGAAGCTAGTCCGGGCGGGTCAGGGTCACAGTGAGAACTAGACAGAGGACCGAGCTGCGTGTTAGAATGTCTGCCCACAAGGCTCGAGTCCAGCACTGGCTTGCTGTGTGGCCGAGGGCAAGTGACGTCACCTCTCTGTGCGAGATAATGAGGACGATCAAAACAAATGCTCCAGCAGGGTGCTTGGTGTGGCCTGGGCCCGCGGGAGCTGACCCCGCCGAGGTCAAACCCTCTGCCCGGGAGGAGGCCTGACGAGTTCCCACGGGAACTCGCGCGCTGTTACTCACTCTAACCCACTCGGAAAGTTGAGGTAGGTGGATGTGCGGCTGCTTGCAGAGGAGCTGGATTTAAATATGAATACCTATGTTCTTTAGCATATGCTAAGGTGCAACCGGCAGGCTCCACAGAACAGCAATTAAGGAACAGCTGAGGGCTTCTAACGGGTACATCAGTGGCACTAAGTGGCCCATTTAATGGGAGTCGTGCAGTTACATCATCAGGCGCCCGGAGAACAGGAAGATGGAAGTTGTCATCTCTGCCTCTGAGTGGCCTGGCTTTTGTCTAGTTGATTGATCGTGACAATCCTAACATTTAAAAAATGTGGAACATTATCTTTCAAGTTTTTAATATGTCAAAGGCAAGCACGTTAAAATGTTGTTGAGATTAAGCTATCAAGCATATATAATTTCGGGGGAAAGGGACCTTTGTTATGTTATACAAGATCGCTTCTTAAAGTGCATCTATAAAATCTTTTCCAAATTGCGCATATATATTTTTCTTTTTTCTATCGAAGTTTTTCTCAAGTAGTTGCATAGAAATGAGAAGTACTGTGAAGCGACAAGACCACTTAGCAATTGGGCTTCAGCAAAAAATCACAACGGAGATGAAGAACCCCTGGCATCATTCACATCGTATCACAGTTAAAATATTTTTTGTTTGGTGTTTCGAGTTCCTTCACATTAAAATAAGCAAGTGTGAAGTAACTTACGTCTGCCCTCGCACACGTTAAGCCCAGCTCTGCTGTCGCCATGGAAACACGGACAGGACGCAGCCGGCGTCAGCCTGTGGGTGCGAAGTCACCCACCTGTTCGTTCTGTTTGCCGACTGCTCCCTCCTCGCGGGGACTCTGCAGCTCCCCTGAGCCGAGGGGCATCCCGAGAACAGACTTCTCCCCTACAGGCCGTCCTTCCTCGGCACCAGAGAGAGAGGGCAGGACCCCAGCCAGGGCCCCTGTGCAGGGACAGCTCGGGTCACTGCCTGACGAGACGAGAGGTGCAGGCCTCCCCATCAAACTGTAGCACGGTCAAAGATCCGGCAGCAAAGTCACCTCATGGTAGCCAGGGCTACGCTAAATGACCTCTGCTCAGGACCAGCGAGAAGACGTCCACATGCTCAAGTTGGCCTGCGGTCCACTGAGGACGCTCAGAGGTCAGCAGGTGACAGAGACCTGCCCCCAGCAGCAGATTGGCTCCTCCGAGCCCGCGGGGCCAGTGGGGCTCTTTGGAGGGTCTGCCCTCTCCTGCTTTGCCCTTAGTCCATGTGTTGATCTTCACTAGTGAGCTAGAAAGCAGGATGGAGCTGGGTTTCCCAGCCGTGACCATCCGAAAGGAAATGGAGACTCAGATGTGATTCAAAGTCCTTAGACCGAATCGATTAACGGACACCCACCGTTTGCACAGTACCAGGCTGAGACGCCGCGTCCACAACTGTGAGACCTGGCGGTTTTAACTACCGTCAGACGTGACTGAATCTGGAATCCCCGAGAAAGACAGAGTGCAGACAGATACTCTCCCAATTAGCTTCCAGAAGCTTGCCCCCCCCCCAAAAGTCGCTCTCACCCCGGGGTGTTCAAGAGCCCTCACTGGGGGCGAAAGAAAACGTGAGACCAGCCCTAAATAGTTATCTTTGTGTTACGGTTGTTAAGTTTCTGACTTCAGTGCACATTTTATAATGGAACACGATCTGTTAGTATATGGGTCCCTTTCCTTTGTATACAATTTATTGAAAAGCAGACAAAAAATAGGAGTGTGTTACACTACTCGTGCTGATAGGAAGGGGCCACCAAAGTCGTTTAGAGGACTCAGTTCTAGAATGTGCTGGAATGCAGGCAGGCACCTCTAAGCCTTGCAGAGCCACCGGCATCTTCCACGTTGGTCCCGGCGTTGGGAGCTCATGGGGCGTGCAGTGACCAAGGCGAGCCAGCGCCTCCGACTGGCTGCCTTGCGCTCAGCCGCAGGGCTCCCAAGGGCCTCTGGGTTTTCTTACGTGTCAAGGACGAGAAGTCGCTGTTGAGGAGCAGGCGGTGCGTCAGGCGGGGAAGGGCCAGCTCTAGCGTGGCGCAGAGGGGCGCGAAGCGAGACGTTCGTGCCTTCCAGTGCCACGTGGGCGAGTGGCGGCCACTGGGCTACAGACGATGCAGCCAAGTCCGGTGCCACGTCCAGGGACAGGTCCCCGGAGACGAAGATGGCACTGGGGTGGGGGAGGGGGAGGGAGAGGCGCAGGAAACAGCTCAGGGCCCATGTGAATTCGCACTGTGGATTCAGGCGAGACTGTCCCCTCAGCTCTTCAGAGTCATCCAGCCGCCTGAGCTGGGGACAGGCCATCTCTGTGTGGCCAGTCAACCTACTGAGAACGGGGTTGGAAGAAGAGAAATCTAACTGACCTTTTTATGTAAGTTCTTTCTCTCTCTCTCTCTCTCTCTCTCTCTCTCTCTCTCTCTCTCTCTCTCGATTTCTCATACTCAAAACTCTTGAAGGGAAATTTTGCGATTCCAGTCAATTTCCTGTGAAGAGTTCGAGATAAGCACGATGGTTCGTTCCTCAGGAATCTCTTCATCATTAATTGTACACTGTAGCTATTATCACTCAGCTCCTCTGCTGAAAGGCACTATTTAAAGCACAAGTACTGTGCATATTAACTCATTAATCCAAATGACACCCTCGTGGGAAGGTAGGTGGCAAAGTGACTCGTTCAAGGCCACATCAGTAAGTTTGTGGTGGGGGGGCATGGGCTGTTTGGAAGGGTTCTGTTCACCGAACCAGGCCTGTCAGCTAGGAAAGCGTTACCAGCCTGGAGAACCCGCGGACAGCCACAGAGGTGTCAGCTGTCACTCATCACATGCACCAGCTGGGGCTCTCGTTTGCAAACAGTAGACACCGACTCGGAAGCAGAGAAGGACTTGCCGGCAGGGCGTCAGCTTCCCCGCAGGATCCTGGGAGCCAGGCCCAGATGCTGGACAGTGGCAGAGGGAGGCTGGCTCCAGACCACAGCCAGGGCCAGCCTGGACCTCGGGCACCCTGGACTGTGTGGAATAATCCTAGACGCTCTGCCTTTTTGCATCAGTCATGCAAAGTCCCTGACGAAAGATCCAGTTGACTGAGTTTACATAATACTGGATTCTGGAAAATGAAAAAAGCAGAACAACAAAAGGCAGTTTAAGACGATACCGTCTCCCACGCGCTAGGTGCTGATAGTGGGCGTTTCATGGTGAAAAAAAATCCAGGTTGTGTTCTCAGGGGCTCAGATACAAGTGAAGGAGGCAGACCAAGGGGCGACCAGAGCATGAGTCTGTGGGGCCCATGACAGGGGAGGGAGAGAGGGAACGTTGGGTTGGGAGGTAGGGAGGAGGGCTTCCTGGAGGAGGCGAGATCTGACCTCCATCTTGGCTTGAAGAACAAGCGCCTCTTACTACACGGGAGTGGAGGGAAGGGCTGAAGTAATCCCTTTGGGTCCAAGAAATGGCAAGGCCGATGGCACAGATGTAACGAGGAGTATGCGAGCTTTGCCATGTGACCAAAACGTAATTCACAGAGCAGGTGGCAGGAGAGGGCGGGCGAGGCAAGCGAGGGTGGCACGCGGACATCCCATGAGCTGCGCTGCAGACCTGAGACTTCCCGGGAGCTGAGGTCATGAGGGCGTTCCGCGGCAGCATCTGACGGAGCTCCTTAAGGGCTGTCTGGGGACCGCATGGGGGCTTTGGAGTACCGGTCAACCGCTGCCTCACGTTCCTCAAGTTCCACACGGTCTTGCTGGGTGTCCAGCACGTGCAGTCCCTTCCTCCCCAGACACTCTTCCCTCCCCGGGCCTGGCTTTTTCGTGTCTGCTCTGCAGGGGAGGGAGCGTATCCAACAGCCCCGTGGTCGGATGAGAAGCCGTGAGGCTGGGGGAGGGGGGGTGGCTAGAAGTCGATGGACTCGAGAGATTTAGGCCCGGAA